>NC_140229.1:9806078-10406078 GCF_951802725.1 Rutilus rutilus
ACTTTGACTCACAATAGTTACATCCATCTGATCGGCCTCTTACCACGAACACACTGGTGAAGTTTCATCAAGATCCGTTAATGTATGCAGAAGTTATACCACTTCGTGTTTCTCTTTTCTCGCCATAAATTCGTTTCCTCGCCACGGCCAAACCGTTCGAGATATCAAAAATCCGTCCGCAATTTAGAATCCTCAATGTCTTGACTTCATGCACACCGAGTTTGGTGGGGATTGGATGAATTCTCTAGGAGGAGTACTTCGCATTCCACAGCAAGCGTTCTCCAAACAACCCATAATTTCCGACTTCCTGTTGGGCTGGCGTAAAACTTAGAGCACGAAAGTTGTTCAGCCCGATGTGATCTATATGTGTACCGAGTTTCATATCATTACATGCAAGTGTGTTTGATATATGGATCTAGTTTTAGAATCCCGTTCAAGGGGGCGCTGTTGAGCCCCCCTGCCACACCCGGGTACCAGCTTCAGCCCGGCCCTGATGGCCGCGAGTTCTGACCTGTGTGCAAAGTTTCAAGAGTTTTCGAGCACGTTAAGGGCCCCAAAAGCCCCTGAAACCTTGAAACACACTGAAATCAATTGGAAATTCCCTCCCACCCCTCACACACACAGAGACAGAGAGAGAGAGAGAGAAAATTCTCCAAAAAATCACATTCAAACCAAAATATCTGACTTCCTGTTGCTCTGAGCTAATAAGTGTGAATTAGAAAGTTGTCCGGCTTGATGAGAACAATATACATAACGATTTTTGTGACTCTACTTAAAACTAAGCCCCCATTTTTGACTAAAGGTGGCGCTACTGAGCCCCTCACCACGCCCGTTTCTGAAACTTTGCACATGTCTACTGGCTAATAAATGTGATGTGTCTGTCGAGTTTCATCCAATTTCAAGTATGTTAAGAGTCTCAAAAGCATCTGAAAAGAATATTAAAGTTTGATGCGTTGCCACGGCAACAGTATTTAAGATATCAATAAACCTTTCACAGGTCTACATCTGCCGTGTGTCTACATTATACACATAAAGTTTGAAGCAAATCGGGTAAAAATAAGAGAGTGATTTCAAAGCATTTTGAAAGTGACACACTTCCTGCTGCCAGTTGGTGGCGCTATAACTTTGACTCACAATAGTCACATCCATGTGATCGGCCTCTTACAACGAACACACTGCGGAAGTTTCATCAAGATCAGTTAATGTATGCAGAAGTTATAACACACTTCCTGTGTCCCTTATTCGCCATAAATTTGTTTCCTCGCCACGGCCAAACCGTTTGAGATATCAAAAATCCGTCCGCAATTTAGCATCCTCAATGTCTTGACTTCATGCTGACCGAGTTTGGTTGTGATTGGACAAATTTTCTAGGAGGAGTATTTCAAATTCCACAGCATGCGTTTCCAAACAACCCATAATAGCCGACTTCCTGTTGGGCTAGCGTAAAGCTAGCGTAAAACTTAGAGGACGAAAGTTGTTCGGCCCGATGAGATCTATATGTGTACTGAGTTTCATATTATTATATGCAAGCATGTTTGATTTATGGACCAAGTTTTCGGACACCATTCCAGGGGGCGCTGTCGAGCCCCCCTGCCACGCCCGGGTACCAGCTTCAGTCAGGCCCTGATGGCCGTGGGTTCTGACGTGTGTGCAAAATTTCAAGAGTTTTCGAGCATGTTAAGAGCCCCAAAAGTGCCCGAAAGGTTGACAAAATAATAATAATAATAAATAATCCTACCGAAAACAATAGGGCCTTCGCCCTTTCAGGGCTTGGGCCCTAATAATAAATAATCCTACCGGAAACAATAGGGCCTTCGCCCTTTCAGGGCTTGGGCCCTAAATATAGCTGCGAGCAGCGATTACGGGCCCAAGCCGGTGGCACCGCAACCCCCGGGGTGGCGGTACCGCCGGCTTTGGCCCTCCATCGCTGCTCGCAGCTATATTTATATATATATATATATATATATATATATATATATATATATATACACATACATACATACACACATATATATATATATTTTATTGTTCAAAAGTTTGGGGTCAGTAAGATTTTTAATGTTTTTAGGAGAAGTCTCTTCTGCTCACCAAGGCTGCATTTATTGATTAAAAATACAAACAAAAACAGTAATATTGTGAAATATTATTCCAATTTAAAACAGCTGTTTTCAATTTTAAAATATTTTACATAGTAATTCATTTCTGTGATCAAAGTTGAGTTTTCAGCATCATTACTCCAGTCTTCAGTGTCACATGATCCTTCAGAAATCATACTAATATGATGATTGATGCTCAATAAATATTCATTATTATTTTCAATGTTGAAAACAGTTGTGTACAGATTTTTTTTTTCAAAATGCTTTGATGAATGTCAAGTTCAAAAGAACAGCATATATTTCAAATATATATATTTTTAACATTATAAATGTCTTTACTGTAACTGTTGATCAGTTTAACTCATCCTTCATAAATAAAAGTACTGATTTATTTTATTTCTGTCCCCCAAAAATAAAATTTTAATTATTACTAACCACAAACTTTTGAGCGGTAGTGTTTAACATTACAAAAGCTTTAGATTTCAGATAAATGCTGTTCTTTTGAACTTTCTATTCATCAAAGACTGTACACAACTGTTTTCGACATTTAAAATAATAATGAATGTTTCTTGAGTATCAATCATCATATTAGAATAATTTCTGAAGGATCATGTGACAGTGACGACTGGAGTAATGATGCTGAAAACTCAGCTTTGATCACAGGAATAAATAACAGTTTAAAATATATTAAAATAGAAAGCAGCTGTTTTAAATTGGAATACTATTTTACAATATTACTGTTTTTGTTTGTATTTTTAATCAAATAAATGCAGCCTTGGTGAGCAGAAGAAACTTCTCTGTTATGTGCGCGCCACAGACTGCACGCACGTCCGCTTAGAGTTCCGCCTTTTGCCTTCCGTCAATATTACGTTATTAGAAAAATATTTTTTTAGAGAATCGATTTTTGGACATTTGTGAATCGATTCAGAATCGTCCACGTCCGCATCGCGATGCATCTAAGAATCAATTTTTTCTCCCACCCCTAGATTTCATACAACAGGTTAATAAACAGTTACAATTAAGTCACTTACATTTTAGATGCAATGTTGACTGTTTTTGTTCTGTTTCAGCAGCGAAAATAGTTAAACAAAGATCACAGCAACTTGTTTTCTCATTACTGAATGATTCAGCATTTTGAAACGAATCGCTTGACTCAAAGATTCAATGGTCAATCCATAAACATCTGTCTCAATCATGAATGACTCAGTCATTGGAACGAATCATTTGAACGAATGAATCAATGACTCGCTCATTAAGATGGTCGCCTGGCGACACCTAATGGCGGTTTAGTGTTATGTTTAAAAGTATCATTCTTTCCAACGTGCACCATTATCAATGTCCGTGCGGACGTCCGTTTTTTTACTTTCACTTTTATATTAGCGATTTAAAAGCACCCACTCGTGTCACACGTCGATTAACCGGTGGGAAAATATCCTCAGACACATACCTAATAAATGTATATTTAAATACAATATTGGCCTACCTGGTAAAAAGTTTTATATACTATTTTGATGTCCTTTTGGACACAAGAGGGCAGTATAGCCCTATGTTTGCTTTTTTGTTGAACCAAATAGCACTAAATAGCCTGTTTTTAACTTTTTCATTCTTCTTGAATTGCAAAAACAGAATAAAATGGGTTTAGTTGTGATATTTGTATACTTTTATATAGAAATAAATGGTATATAATTACATTTTTAGAAGATTTTTACTTTAATCCCTCGCCATAGCAAAACCGTTTGAGATATTTATTATCCATTCACAATTTAGCATATTTAATGTAGTTTCATCATGTTGAAAAAGTTTGGTACGAATAAAATAAATAGTTTAAGAGGAGTGGCTAAAAATTCAGAGGCTGATTTTGCAAAAAAATTCACATTCAGACCAAAATATCTGACTTCCTGATGGCCAGAGCTATTGAATGTAAATTAGAAAGTTGTCCGGCTTGATGAGAACAATATACAAACTATTTTTTCTTTACTGTAGTTAAAAGTAACCCCCCCACTTTTGTCAAAAGCATGTTGAAAGTGACACACTTCCTGCTGCCAGTTGGTGGCGCTATAACTTTGACTCACAATTGCTACATCCATCTGATCGGCCTCTTACCACGAACACACTGCTGAAGTTTCATCAAGATTAGTTAATGTATGCAGAAGTTATTCCACTTCCGTGTTTCTCTTTTCTCGCCATAAATTCGATTCCTCGCCACAGCCAAACCGTTCGAGATATCAAAAATCCGTCCGCAATTTAGCATCCTCAAAGTCTTGACTACATGCACACCGAGTTTGAAGGGGACACGGTGAATTTTCTAGGAGGAGTATTTCACATTCCACAGCAAGCGTTTTCCAAACAACCCATAATAGCCGACTTCCTGTTGGGCTGGCGTAAAACTTGACCGGGGTAAAGTTGTTCGGCCCGATGAGATCTATATGTGTACCGAGTTTCATATTAATTCATGCGAGCGTGTTTGAAATATGGATCAAGTTTTAGAACCCCGTTCAAGGGGGCGCTGTTGAGCCCCCCAGCCACGCCCGGGTACCAGCTTCAGCCCGGCCCTGATAGCCGTGGGTTCTGACCTGTGTGCAAAGTTTCAAGAGTTTTTGAGCACGTTAAGGACCCCAAAAGCCCCTGAAACCTTGATTAACAATATAAAAGCAATAGTCAAATCCCCCCCTCCCCTCACACACACACAGACACAGAGAGAAGGAGAGAAAATTCTTCAGAAAATCCACATTCAAACCAAAATATCTCTCTTCCTGTTGGTCGGAGATGGTTCATGTAAATTAGAAAGTTGTCCGTCTTGATGAGAACAATACACATACCAAGTTTTGTGATTCTAGGAAAAACTAAACCCCCATTTTTGACTAAAGGTGGCGCTACTGAGCCATTCCACCACCCCCGTTTCTGAAACTTTGCACATGTCTACTGGCTAATAAATGTGATGTGTCTGTTGAGTTTTATGCAATTTCAAGTATGTTAAGAGTCTCAAAAGCATCAAAAAATAATATTAAAGTTTGATGCGTTGCCACGGCAACAGTATCTAAGATATCAATAATCCTTTCACAGGTTTACATCTGCCGTGTGTCTACATTGTACACATAAAGTTTGAAGCAAATCGGGTAAAAATAAGACACTGATTTCAAAGCATTTTGAAAGTGATGTACTTCCTGCTGCCTGTTGGTGGCGCTATAACTTTGACTCACAATAGTCACATCTGTGCGGTCGGCCTCTTACAACGAACACACTGCTGAAGTTTCATCAAGATCAGTTAATGTATGCAGAAGTTATAACACACTTCCTGTTTCATTTTTTCGCCATAAATTTGTTTCCTCGCCACGGCCAAACCGTTCGAGATATCAAAAATCCGTCCGCAATTTAGCATCCTCAATGTCTTGACTTCATGCACACCGAGTTTGGACGCGAATCAATGAATTCCCTAGGAGGAGTACATTAAATTCCACAGCATGCGTTTCCAAACAACGCTAAATAGCCAACTTCCTGTTTGGCTGGCGTAAAACTTAGAGCACGAAAGTTGTTCGGCCGGATGAGATCTATATGTGTACCGAGTTTCATATTATTACATGCAAGCGTGTTTGATTTATGGACACGTGTTCGGATCCCGTTCCAGGGGGCGCTGTCGAGCCCCCCTGCCACGCCCGGGTACCAGCTTCAGTCCGGCCCTGATGGCCGCGGGTTCTGACGTGTGTGCAAAATTTCAAGAGTTTTCGAGCATGTTAAGAGCCCCAAAAGTGCCCGAAAGGTTGACAAAATAATAATAATAATAATAATAATAATAATAATAAATAATCCTACCGGAAACAATAGGGCCTTCGCCCTTTCAGGGCTTGGGCCCTAATAATAAACAGAGCAATTCCAAGAGGGTCCTCACACCATCGGTGCTCGGGCCCTAATTAGGTTTTCAAACTCAAAGTCCTAAATAGCCCAAAAACAGGCTTTTTCTTCATGCAAAGCTTTTTAAAATTTTATTATGGGGTGAAAAATAAACAAAAACAAAAAATCTTCCAGATATATAGCCAATAGCCTCACATATAAGTAGTCATCATTAAACTTACATCACTGGGAGGTTCTGTCCTTCTGTCTGTAGGGGACGTCTCTCCAGCATGGCCACAAAGAAGCCATGTGTCCGTGTTTTTGCTGTGCTCGCACGAAGGCACTGGGTGAAAGGGTCGTGACCCCTCTCGTGCCAGTTCGGAAGAAGATGGACAAGTCTACAAGCAAAGAAAAACTCTCAAAAACTGTCCTCATACTGTGAAACACATATTGAATGATTTTGTGTTCCAGTCTGAGTTTCTGACCTGAATCCAGGGTTGTGCTGTAAGCAGGCCGACACAACCTCCTCGTTCTCCTGTGTGTGAATGGAGCAGGTGGAATAGACGACGCGCTGTACCTGAGGAAACTGCAGCGCGTGGTTGAGACAGTGCAGCTGAAACGCAGCCAGCGCCTGCAGACGCCCGTCCTCCTGCGGCTCGGAGACCTCATCTCGTAGGCAAACCATCCCTGAGACAAACGAGCACAAGTGTAAGGCCGCATTTACAGCACATGGTTCAAGTGAACCAATTCTGATTTTGGATATGACCTACGTACATGTACGCAGGAAAAAAGCACATGGACTCCGATATTCTCAAATCGTTTTCAATCAATGATTTGTATTATCATCTTGTCATCTTATCATTTACTCCAACTCTGCTCATCACCACGGGGCTTCTCAGGTGCTGTGAGCAAATCACTCCGCAGAAGTAGCAACGCTTCGCCTTCTGAGAATATAGTTCCCAGTATGTATACGGTTAGAAGATGGCTGTGTCTCATGTGACCTTGTTATTTGTACACGCTGTGACTAAATAGGAAAATGTTGTCGTTATTTTGTCACTTATTGGGAGCAGTATGCTAGCTGGAGCCATTTACCTCCAGTCTTTGTGCTAAGCTAGGCTAGCGGTGGGCGCGTCAGACAGAGTTACGGCACGCACGGAGATGAAAAGGGTATGTATGGACTTATCTAACTCTGGGGGATACGGTGAATAAGCTAAAGTCCCAAAAAGTCGGCATGTTCATTTAAGCTTTTCCCGGGTCAGTACATCTGCTTTGGGTTGTTTCGCCAAGTGCATATTGTAAATGCAGATATCGAATATGGGTCACTTTCAAAAGGAGATGTAAGCTGGTCGTCAAAGAGTTTTCTTTTTTGGATATGGTCAACAAACCAGAATTGGGCATCAAGACCTGCAGTGTAAATGCAGGCCAAACGGCAAATATCTAAAACATATATCAAAACAAGATATATCACTAATGCAGTTATTCATTTATACAATATAATTACCTGATCCACTGCAGGAGGGGTCCAGAAGGATGTACTTGACTTCCTTGTACTCTGAGCTCAGTGGATCTACTTTCAGAAAATCCTGATTGGCCAGCTGATGACATGTGACCCCAGCACGAAGGAGAAGAGTGCTCATGGTGGACAGGCGTTTTGCATCAAGATCGAAGGCAAACAACTTCCTGTTGTCCATTTAGAAAATAAATTAAATAAATGAAAATATAAATTAAATATATATATATTTATTATGGATTATGTCCAGACCTTTATACTTCAGTATTAGATAGTCAGATGCTGTACCCTTTATTTTTCATTATGGCAGCTAGATGGCTGGTTTTGTTTCCTGGAGCTGCACAGGCATCGATGACGTGACTGCCAACCGGAGGGTTTAGGAGGAAAGCAGGAAGACAGCTGGCCTGCAAAACATTTAATATGACCAGAGAGCAAAATAACATGAGGTTCAACTCATCTAACAAACAAATGTAGGATGTAGTATAACGTTTTACCTTGTCCTGCAATATAATGTGTCCTGCTTTATAAAGGAAGTGATTGTGGAAGTCTGTTTTTGAACTGAAAACCAGAAGATCTTTGAGATGAAGATCACACAGAAATGTTTTCCCAGACAGATGATCAAGATCCTCAAGCCTGAGATGATGAAACACGAAACAACAGATCAAAAATACTTCATTTGAAATGCGTTATCATAGGAATAGTTCAGGTTTCATGTGCTTCTAAAGTCATATGCGGGAGAATTTTGTGACGTGCAGAGGACAACTTACCGCATTGTTGCTCCTTGATATGAAAATCCCTCTCTTTTTAAATAGTCAATGACGTCATCAAGGGTAGTTTTCAGCGTGTTCACTCGCACATAGCGAGGAATTATATTACCTAAAGAGACATTAATGAACATTAATGGTATCTCCAAAATCTATAAATAGCTTTGTCAAAGGAATGTTGGTATAATTTGTGTAATTTTAGGTATTTTTTAAGTTTTAAAAGTTTTTGTTTATATAATGTGTGTATATTATCTTTATACACATGTATGGTTGTGTCTTTGTATATATACATACACATATTTATTAGTATACAAACACACTTTTATGTTAGATTTGACAGCACAAATATATATACACAATTAAAAATAATATAATAGCCTCTACATGAATATCATGACCACTACATTATTTTACTAATTCAATCAAATGACATCATTCATACAAATAATTGATGCCAACATTACCTTGAGCCTGCTGGACACCGGAGGGAAGCAGGTCCTGATTTCGACTCACTTTCTTTTTCACTTTGATTCTTGCCAGGGCAGATTGTAATCTGGAGCGATGCTTCAACATCATGGTCTTCCAGGCACCTCCACATTTCACCCCACGGCCGATGAGCAGGTCATACACCAGCACCTGTTGTACACACAATGACACAACTGTGATGCATTGATCAACACAGCCTCAGGCATGTGCTTCACAAGTGACGATTAAAGTAGAGATGTTCACTTTGGCTAAATGGATCCGGAGTTTTGTTTCTTTCAGAAGCTTGGTGCTGTTGATGATCTCCTGCAGAACTGATGAGTATTTCTGTGTTTCACACACAAGTGCAAAGAGTTGCTTGATATTCTGATGAAAAGACAAAAAAAAGTTGTGTTTTTTAAACGGGAATCCATCATAATATTTGTTATTATAAATTTAAAACCATTATAGTCCGCATAAAGAGTAAACAAACATAACCATGTCATGTTTAGTAAAAAAAAAAAAAACCGTCTTGTCGTCAGTCTTGACTCGTGACGTCATTTTAACTCGACTATTTTGTCCCAATAAGCTTTAAAACTGAAATATGCAAGTCTTTTAATATTTTCCTTTGATATGTAATCTTTTCTGATTAGTTATATACCCCTGTCTTGTCTTTTTTTTCGTTTATTTGTTCTACATTGTGACTTTATATAATGTTCTCAATAAAAAAAGCTTTAAACCTAAGTATACTTGATTACCAAGGAGACAACAATGTAAATAAAACGCACGCTTGAGATAAAAAACGAGACATATGTGAAGAAAACAAGTTAAATATCAATTGTAAAACAGAAATTGTACTTAAAATGTGTTCAATTAAGCAATATTTGTAGTAAGTTACACATACTTGAGACACCCAATTATGCCTTATAGTGACTTAATTATAGATTCCTGAGAGACAAATATATCAGAACTTACTTGAAATTTACTGTCATAAACCAGAGTTTTCACAGCACCCTTTTTCTGCTCCACTTTCTCAAGAATCTCTGCTGCTTTCATATAAAGTGCCATGATTAAAATAACACTAACGCTAGCGCTTATACAGTTAACTGAACACACGTAACTTAATACATTCACATATAACTAAATCTAGAGTCTTTATCCAGTCAATTTCTTTTTCTGTAACGGAGAAAAGGCAGTACCCACGTTTTCATATTTGCCTGGTTAGTTTTCGCAGCGTTTTTCGACAGTACGGAACGTCTTACGATAACTGTAGTACTGATGAATGCCCACTAGGGTGCGCCAAAGACAATTGAACAACTACTCGTAGTTATTGCCAAACTTCAAGAATTTATCTAATGTATTTATGTGATTAATAAATGCTATTAGAAGTAACTTTTAAAGTCTTCAATGTGAACCATGCAGTTTTTTCTATTCAACTGATTGAGATATTAACATCTTCACCCAAGTGCTCTCTGTCATACACATCTGAATTGCTAATTACTAAAATGACACCCTCGAACATTACGCTTATGCATGAAACCCATCGAGCATCCTGTGAACTATTGTCCTCACGTGTGAATAGTCTTTGAATCCACTTAAATTTTTCTTGAAGACAATAAAACAGCAATGTCGACATCTCTAGTGAGTTTCACTTGAATGCAAATGTAATTTAACATAGGAAAGCCTAGATTATGAAATATATGCATCAGGCTTTAATGGCCCATATGATATAGTGAGAATATGGAGCTCATACTCCAGGAGGAAAAAATCACCTCAGTCAGACAACAGAAGGCATATAGAAGATTGTGTAGCCTACAACAGTTTTTTCAGCTAAGTTTTTATCATGGCTTTAGAAATTCATGTATCAAATATGGCTTTGTATGGTTAAAAAGGCAAACATTCCTATGGGTTAAAAATCAACGAAATACCACCTACTTGGCTGTTTTAAAACCAGAGGGAAAGATTGATCATTTCTTTAAGATTAATTACCTTACTTACAATCCATTGAATGGATCTTACAAATATTCAGCATGACTCACTGTTACCTGTGCATTGCATGAGAGAACATTGTGGTGCAAGGTCTAAGTCTGGTGGATGTAAACTTAATCAGGTCAATGTAAAATGAGTTAATGTTACCCTAAAGCTACAACTAAACTGTCATTTAGATTAACTTCAATTGAGTTCACGCATACTTGAACCTCCGGCTAATATAAACGCTTCTATGACAAGGTTCAATGATTTTTAACATTCCACACGGCTCATTTTAGCCGTATCGCATAACCAGGTCATTGTTGAGTAATCCTAGAAAACATGTATAGTTTTTTTAAGGGGTTAAGAGACAATCTTCACATTCTTGTTATCTCAGGTTATAAAGGTGTTGGGTGATAACCAGCATTCCTTGAGCTTGGATAACCGTGTCGAATACAATTCCCAGCCTTTCTGAGCAGAAATCTGAGATGTTTGTAACTTCTGGTGCTGTATTAGATGTAGTGAAGTTGAAAAAGTGGATAAACAGTGCTTTATGGGCGTCACCAATGCCCTTTAGCATATAAATGGGCATATGTGTCACAGGACTAGATCGGGCAATTGACTCTTTGCCGTGTTCCTGGCTTAGGAAATGATGTCATTAGGCTCCTCCCTCCTCTTACCTGAACACAGGGGTAGGGCCAGACAGAAGCCGTCTGTACAGACAGGAAAAAAACAAGGAACAGTTCACAACCTGTTTGTCTTTGACAAAAAACTTTTTTTTATGTGAAAAAGAGAATCCAAATTGCACAGGATCTTGTTTAACAACTTGAAAAATGGACGTCCCAGAGAATTCCCCTGGGATTATGGGACTTCTGAAAACTTTTGACGCTTCAGAGTTTGGGAGTTGGGAAAAGATTGGCTCCGGCGGCTTCGGACAGGTGTACAAAGTACGACATATTCAGTGGAAAACATTGCTGGCGATCAAGTGCCCTCCCAGTCTTCATTCAGATGACAAGTGAGTTCATTTTTTATTGTCACTTTTAGCTCACTGAGACTTCTTTAGTAGAGTGTTTAAAGTGTGTGTGTGTGTGTGTGTGTGTGTGTGTGTGGGTGGGTGTGTGGGTGTATATTGGTTAACCACAGTCATCTGAAAGGCAAGTGAAGTTTGTTTTTGTGATGTGAAATCCATAATTTGGGAATGGCATACTGGAGACATGCTTTCATGTCAGTTTGTATTGATACTAATTGCTATTTGTTGGTTTGTTTATTATTTATTTTGAATCAGAAATGCAATACAGAATTCCTTAACTTTTTTTTGTCCAATGTGAATTAGTGAGCATTAATATTCATTACTTCTAGGCTATCACTAAGTCTCTATTCTGTTCAAATGAACATTTATTGTGCTTACCTCACAATATTGAAGTAATATTGTGCTTGTCCTCAACATGTTGTCAGGAAACTGCTTCTAATATACTGCCTTGAGCTATGATTATGCCCCCAGTCTTACCAAATATGCACAATATGGATATCTCTCAAGACTCTGTGTAAAGACTTACATTTACATTACATCCATTTTCCACTTTAACTGTGTCCTGACATGACAAGGAGTGGCTGTATGTGAGCTCTGTTTCCCAGTAACCTTCCATACATAGATCTTACCCGAACTTTGGTATGCACACAGATGTTGCAGTCACACGCATAACATTGTACTTCTGGTTATATTATTCAGTCAATTATGGTATACGATATCCCTTACATTTTTGTTATTGTGAGATATTTACTTATTTTATTCATATTACCTTTAAAAAAAGTTTAAAAAGTTTGGAGTTGGAAAGATTTTTTTTGAAAATCTCTTATTGTCACCAAGGCTGCATTTGTTTGATCAAAAATACAGTAACAGTGTAAATATTATTGCAATTTAAAATAACTGTTTTCTATTTTAATATATTTTAAAATGTAATTTATTCAAAGCTGAATTTTCAGCATCATTACTCCAGTCTTCAGTGTCACATGATCCTTCAAAAATCATTCAAATTTGATTATTATTATTATCAATGTTGAATTATCACAGTGGTGCTACTTAATATTTTTGTGTAAACTGTAGTCATTTTTTTTTTTTTAGGATTCTTGGTGTATTTGTATATATGTGTGTGTATTTAAAAACAATTAAATATTCACGAACATTGGGCCTGCACTTATTGATTTAAAAAAAATCACCTTAATATTCTCTATTAATATTAAGCCTAATATTAGTCTCCTGGGAATGCTGAGATCTTGAGTCACTAGTCAACCCATTAAACAAGCAGGCACATATGCAATATTAAAGGGATACTTAACCCTAAAATAAAAATGAAGTCATCCTTTACTCACCCTGGTGTTGTTCCAATGCCATATGTCCTCCTTTCTTTTTCGGACCATAAAAGGAGAAATTTTGAAATGTCCTGCACGCGCTCCTCCATATAATGGCAGTGAATGGCGACTAGGCTGAAACTTTAACAAAAGGATACAAAAGTATCACATAATGATACAATGAGACACGTGCCATATATAGAAAGTGTTGCGGATGCATATACGGTTTTGCGAGAAATAAACCGCGTTGTTCAGTCAAAATCCTGAGCTCGGCCGTAACTCTGTGCTTGTTCCTGAGAGTGTGTGTGTGTGAGCCGTCAGCCTCTTTGAAACTGTCTGCATGAAAACACCAATATTTACATTTAAAATTGTGATAATTACTCTAGTTTAGACTTTTTGAATTGCACTTCTGCGTGACCTTTGATACACAATTTCATGTGATGATATGGTGTGATTTTTCTTTGGGCATAAATGTTTCAATAGCCTTGGATGAGCATGAATACAGGAGCATGTATTAAGTCTTTTCCCCTAGGGTTCAGGCTATTTGTATCGTTATGCAACTCCTCTGGCCCTATAACTTTATGTAGAATAGGCCCTGATTGTACTTTGTTTATCAGATCAGAGGCACTATTGATATGTAGCACAATGATGTGTGACAACGGGAAACATCAACTTGCTTTCAGTCTCTTCATGTGGATGTCACTTTGCAAGCTTGTGGAGGCAAAAAACAAAAGCATCTGATTGAAATCTAATGAATGCGGTTCCATGTGACCCTAAACACAGCAGTTTATCAGTACCTGAGATCTGAAGGTAGAAGAATTCTAATTTGCCTCCCCCGTCTAAATAGGACACAGACTTAAAAGCAGGCTTTGTCCTCCTGTGCTCCATCAGGCCTCTGGTTTAGCAGAGTTGCAGAACTGGTAGAACTGGATCCGTGTTTTTTTTTTTTTTTTTTTTAAGAAAAGAACGGCTTTTGTTGAGCTGAAAAGGGTGGCAGAACCGTGTGGGGCATTAGAATGGGTAGTTTTAAACGTTTACCTCCACGCTCCCTGTAATTTTCTCACTCCTTACCTCCCATTTGTCCATCCCAGTGGGAATCGCACCACTGTTTTCTACCAGACTTTAAGAGTTATGCTTTCTCTCAGCATTGTTAAAGCTAGTTTTATATCAACACTAACCCCAGACTAAAATGCATGTTTGAGCTGTTTTAACTGAATATTATATCTTAAAATATGTTTTTTTTTTTCTAAAGCACGTTTATAAAAGGAACTTGAATGTCCTAACTGAACTAAGGCCTAATCCTGGCTTAATCTAAGCCTTGTCTGTGAAACCAGGCCTAAAAGTATTAAAAAAAAATTATTTACTTATTTATTTATTTAGAATTTGAGTTTATTTATTGATTTGTTATATTTGTTTAGTGTTATGCTTTCCCTCAGCATTCTTAGATCTAGTTTTATATCGACACTAAGTGTATTAAAAAGCAATTATTTACTGAATTATTGATTATTTTTCAATAATTTGTATTTGTTTGGAGTTATGATATCTCTTGGCCTCTCAGCTAGTTTTCTTTCAGTAGAAAATATCAAAACAATAATAAATGCACTAATTGTTATGCATTTTAATTGATTTATTTAATGCTAAAATTGTCGGCGAGAACTACGTGACCACTTTGGCTTAAGCGTTGACGTCATATGAGTAATAAAAGACTCAGTAAACTAATAAACTGATAAGCAAAATGCTGACTTACAGGCATTGCAGACTTTTTGTTTAATAACTGTGCTTGATTTCTTGAGTTACATGGTTCAGAGACATGTTGGTGCTGTCTTTGAGATGTCCTTTGCGAGTCCAGTTATAAAATAAAACTTCTGTCTGACTTGTTACTAATAAAAGGAGTTTTGAAAGAACAAAGTACAAGAGAGCCATTCAAACAACCCCATATCAATCAATGTTAAAGACTGGAATGTAATGAAAAAGATAATGTCTCATAAATATAGCCTACTGTAAACAGCATTGTGGGAAAACGGTAAAACTATTTATGTACGCTTGAAATCTGTTTCAGATGCGCTGGCTTTTTCATAATGGAAATTTAGCCAATAGCTAAAAAAAACATTGTGTCATTGTTCATAATACGCTTCCGGACAATATGAGTGAGTCAGCTTTGTCATTGTGTTCAGGTCCAACGGGTTTTAGTACCTTCCCTTGTTGTTGTTTTTAAAAGTGCCTTGCTGTGATTTCTTTATGATCTTTTTAATGAATTGGGTGTGTTGCCAGTTATCCAACTAAAATCCAGCTGTATCCCTCGATTCCCTCCCTCCTTACAAAAGAAATGCTATTTACGTTCCACAGCTTTTTTAACACGTTGTTATTTTTTGTTGTTTAGGGAGCGTGCCGAACTCTTGGAGGAGGCCAAGAAGATGGAGGCGGCTAAGTTCCGCTACATCCTCCCCGTGTACGGCATTTGCAGCGACCCGCAGGGATTGGTGATGGAATACATGGAGACAGGCTCTCTGGAAACCCTACTGGCCTCGGAGCCACTGCCCTGGGAGCTGCGTTTCCGTATCATCCATGAGACGGCGGTGGGGATGAACTTCCTGCATTGCATGAACCCGCCCCTACTTCATCTTGACCTTAAACCCGCTAACATCCTGCTGGACGCGCACTACCACATCAAGGTGAGACAGAGCGAGCCACGTCTGGTCATGACAAGGTCTTGACTCCTTTGTTAATGAAGTGATGACTGCTCATGTTTTAGACCTTCCAAGGAATCAATCACAGTTGATCCATTGCGTCAAAGCTTTGTGTGCGTGATTCATCACTACCCGAGTAAACTGCACTGCTTTTGAAGAACACCTACAGGTTATTTGGGGCTTTACCTTCCTATCACTCACAAGGGATAGTTCATGCAAAAATGGACACATTTACTCTTCCTCGTGTTGTTCCAAACCTGTATGGCTTTCTTTTTTCTGTGGAAACGCAAAAGAAAATATTTAATCTCTCTCTCTCTCTCTTTCTCTTTCTCCTTATGTTGAAAGTAATCATTTTCATATCTCCAATGTTGTTTTGGACCCCATTAACTTCTATTATATGGACAAAAACTGTCACAATAGTCTTTTTTGTGTCCTTTAAGGCAGGGATTCCTAAAAGAAGTTTGTCAGGCGAACCACATTGACCTAAAATAGTTACTTGAAGTACCCCCTGATATTTTAAGTGAATTATTTTTCAATAATTTAACAACCCATTGTTTACGGTTCTCTGGTGTTTAATAGAAAAGTCACATGACATGCTGGTTTATTTAATTATTAACTTTTTATCAGTTCAGGAACCCCATTTTGGGAAACCCTGTTAAGGGGTTATAAATTATTTTAAAGGAAAGATCATGATGTTTGGATAAAAAGTGCAATAACACTTGAAAAAAATAAACCGCTAAATCCTGATTTAAATATCTAGATTATGTGCTTCAGGTTCATGAAAACACCCCGTCAACATGATGAATTGTAATCTTAATCCAGCGCTGACTACCGAACAACAATTTTAATCTCAGTCGTGTCAGATCACCTATGCGGGAAAATTCATAAGCGATGAGGGGGGAGGGTACGCCTAGCGTTTTCTTTTCAAGGTCCGCGCATACCTTTCCAGAAAATTCCCTGAGGGTTGAAAAGCTTTCCCATGCTTTATCCCATTTATATCCAACCTTCCCATGGATGAGTAAGCAGGTGTCACGAGGGATGGGTGGGAATCGTCGTGTCGGATTGAAAGGGCTGGATGTAAACATGTATCCTGGACCAGTCTGAACAAGCTAAAGCTAGGCAGTGTTAATGAAGGGTTGGCACACACACGCCTACATATGCGTGCACACATTTACAGAAAAATCATGTCTTCCCCACCTAATAGGGCACCTGTAGGCGACTCTAAACATTTGGGTTTTTTTGGGGGGGAAAAAAGCACAGTAAATAAAACCTAATCTAGGGATAACATTAAAACATAAAATCTAAAGACCTAACCGTTTCCCTTTTCTTTCTGGTCTTCATTTTAGATTTCTGACTTCGGCCTAGCAAGGTGGAACGGCTTTTCCAGGAATGACGATATCAGCCGTGATGGGTTTTGCGGCACCATCGCTTACCTCCCTCCAGAGAGGATCATAGAAAAAGACAGAATCTCTGACATTAAACACGATGTGTACAGGTCAGCCAGTTTGGATTGTTTTCACTGTGTAAATTATAACTCAAATATGAGATTAGCTTCTGTTTTTCAAAACCACCTTTCCATGCTTCTGGCAACGTTGACTAACACATATGTGTTGTTTCACAGTTTTTCGATCGTTATCTGGGGAATTCTCACACAGAAGAAGCCATATCAAGGTAAGACGAGAAGTCAAATCTGTCTCTCAAAGTTGAGTTGAATTGGTACAGAGAGCGTCTGGAAACCCTTATTATTACACTGGCACTCTGTGAGGGTTCTGATTTCCAGGTACAAGGGAAGAAAGATATATGACTGCTTTTTTTAGTAACTAGCAGTTACAAGAATTCAGTATGGAAGAATGAAACCGAAAAGAGTCATTAGAGGAAAAACTGTTGTGTTTGGCATCAGTGAATGGAAGCAGTTGGCTGCCAGACAATCCTAAACCATATCCTGATGTACTGTACAATGAAGGTTGAAATAACAGGACATGAAATTAGCGGCCTCTTTGCTTTTTGAGAAGTGTTGAATTTTTTTTCTGGTCTAATGAATAGAATATCTTCAAGAGTTTGTTGATCCCCATTTTCATTAGAATAATGTACATTATTAAATATATTATTTAAGGTAGTATTTAAATTGTAGTACTTAAACATCAGTGTATAATTTGTTGTTTTGCCTTTAATTTATGATAATTTAATAAAAAGAAGAAAAAAAACATTGTGTCCAAACATTGTATTAATATACAATATTAATGGAAGGGAATCAGCACTGAGAATTATAAGTAAAACAAAAGTAAACCATTTCCGATCTGTAACAGAAATGAGAATTGAAGGGAAATGTGCTAAAAAACAAAAAAACACTTTTTTTTTTATTCCTGTTGATCTTTGGGGTGAAATGACTTTATTTACTCGATTAAGGTATTGTAATGAAACTACATTAACTATATCACTGCATTCTGTTGTGTGGCAATTATACTGATGTTATTATTTGCTCTGTCTGTTTCATAGGAGACAATAACATCCTGCACATAATGGTGAAGGTGGTGAAGGGTGTTCGTCCAGACCTCAGCGTTATTCCCCGCAGTCGTCCCCAGGCCTGCTCAGGGTTCCTGGCCCTTATGCAGAAGTGCTGGGCACATTCTCCTGAAGCCAGACCCAGTTTTCAAGGCGAGTTGTCTCTCGCTTCCATCATACCAGTAACAAACAAGCTGAGTCACAGGAACCAGAGTTGCATTGCAACAGTGACATGACAGAATATGCCAGACAACAATATAATGTTGAGAAAGCATTTTCTATTAATGTGTATTCTTAAATATGCTCTGTCAAGCCCAGACGCCTTTCTGTACTGGGGTTTATGAGTAGGGATTTGGTTAGGATTACATTTTCAGACGGGATGTTGTTCCAGGATCATGTCTTAATTGCCGGTTATCATATGAATATGCATGCATATATATATGTTAATGTTAATGCATATGCATATTTCTATGTGTCTAACATGGTTCACTTCCTCCTCCAGAGATCACTTCAGAAGCTGAGGATCTGTGCACCAAACCTCATGATGAGTCCAGAGCTTCCATTTCTTCAGAACCAGATTGTTCCCCCTGCCCTGCCCCAGCCTCCAGCGAACAGGTAATATCAGATTGATTGCTATGCATGATTGTTCACAAATGTTCTTCCGCTGTCCTACCGTGTGTGACGTAAAGCAGTGTTTCCATCAAGTATGATTCATTAAGACTGACCTCAATGTAGTTTAGACTTCCTGCCCCTCAGTTATTAGGCAACTCTTTGGTATTTGTTTGTTTTAGTCTAAGTACATAGTGTAAATGTTTCACCAAGATGACAGTCTTTCATCAGTGACAGAGAATGCCACCAAACTGCATTGCTTCAACAGAACCCTTTTGTCATTTTGTGGGTGAGCGTATAAAACTGTTTATTTTAGGAGCAACATGCTGTCCTCAATTTGTCAAAATGCTACGTCTTTGAAGGAAATGTTTACATCTGCAGTCAGTGACTTATTCATGTATGATCCAAGTGGCTCCCTCCATCATTTCTAAAATCTGAAAACATCACATTTAATTTTCTCTTACAAACAATCTATGTTACTTTTCTTCACATACAGACTAGCAACCAAAAGCCAGTGAGGCCAAAGTCAGCCATGTTACCTGAGAAAGACTGCAGCCTCTCTGAGTTGCTGTCTCAGATCGATTCGGGCTTCTCGCGGAGTTTTAGCGACGTCAAAGAGGAGTCCCTTGAGAGTAAAGACAACACCAGCAAGAGACTGTCAGGCATCTCCTCTGTGGACTCAGCTTTCTCATCCCAAGGCTCTATTACATTGTCCTTTGAGAAGGAAAATGCTGTGAATGGTAAGAGAAAAGCAGCTACGACTCATGTTTTTGTACAGTATACATAAAAGCATTTCTTTTGTTTTATTTTGCTTTTTGTTTTGTTTTATTTAGTTAATTGTTTTGCTTTTGCTTTTGTTTTGCTTTAATTTGTTTTTATTTGGTTTGTTCCGAGTTGTTTTATGTTTTGAATTTAGGGTTTTTTGTTTGTGTCATTTTGTTATTTGTTTCTTTTTGTTTTTTGCAAAGATTATGAATTATCAGAGATGTTGAGCAGAAACCATTTGAAGAGATTTAGACAAAAATGGATGAATCTGACAATCGTAAATGTCTAATGTCTAATTTTTTTTTTACTCATTATTGTTCTCCGTTTATGTACAACTTTAGAATCCAGTGAGTTACAGAAGAAGAAGCTTTGTGAAGCCATTCGCACTGAGGACATCGCTAAGCTGATGAAGATCCTCCAGCCACAAGATGTTGACTTGCTCTTGGAGGGTGGCAGCAACCTGCTCCACTTCGCGGTGAGTCTGGCCAATGAGGAAGCAGTTAAGTTTCTGCTGCTTAGCAACTGCAACCCTAATTTGCCCAATGCTCAAGGAGCCACGCCCCTCCACGTGGCTGCCGAAAAGCGGCTGAAGGGAGTGTCCGAGATTCTCCTGAGCCGCAAGACGACAAATGTCAACGCCAAGGACGAGGACCAGTACACACCTCTGCACTTCGCAGCCCAGAACGGCGACGAGGCCCTGACACGTTTATTCCTAGACCGTTCCGCTTCCATTAACGAAACAGACGCTCAGGGACGCACGCCGACGCATATTGCCTGCCACCACGGACAAGAGAACGTGGTGAGGGTCTTGCTAAGTCGTGGTGCTGATGTCCATGTCAAAGGCAAAGACGACTGGACGGCACTACACCTGGCTGCCTGGAAAGGTCATTTGGGAATTGTGAAGCTCCTGGTGAAGCAGGCAGGTGCCGATGTTGATGGTCAGACATCGGACGGGCGTACTCCGCTCCATCTGGCGTCTCAAAGAGGCCAGTACCGTGTGGCACGGATCCTGGTGGAGCTCGGCGCTAACGTGCACCTGACCTCCGACGGCCTCCACAGTCCTCTTCACGTGGCCGCGGAAACGGGCCACACCAGCACTTCAAGACTGCTTGTGAAACACGGCGCAGATATTCACGGCCGGACGGCCAACGGCTGCACCGCCTTGCACCTGGCATCCGAGAGAGGCCACCTCCCGACGGTTAAAATGCTTCTGGCGGAGGGTGCTGAGCCTGAGAGCTCCAACCATGGCCTTCGCACGGCGTGTCACCTGGCTGCCGAGAACGGCCACTGCGAGGTCCTCCGAGAGCTTCTGCAGAGCTTCCCCGACGTCGCTAATGCTCAAGACAGAACTGGATTCACTCCACTTCACTTGGCTGTACGTGGTGGCTACAAAGATGCCATCTGCGTCCTGTTGGAACGTGGTGCCGACGCAGCACCGCTGTCTCCGCAGCTCGCCAGCGAGCGCTCGTTTGACTACACGTCGGAATCGGAGCCAGAGAGTCCGAATCCTCTCACCCCTACAAAACCAGAGAGGAAAGTGGTTATTCTGAAACTCACCAACCACAAAAATATTGACGGCACACTGACACCCGTAGACTCGTTGTGTGAATCGGCACCTTGTTGAAGGTCCTACTGGGGCTTTGGCCTCATGGACAACAGGAAATTTTGCCAATATGCTCCCAGACACTTTCTCCCTCTTTTTATCACTCCTACTTTATAAAGACTGATAGATGCTCTAATATAGGGACTCTTGTTATCCATAGGGATTTAATGTACATATTGTAATTACTCAGTTATTGGAATATTGACAGGTATTTTCTCCAGGGTTTGGTCTCTTGTTGACTTTCCTCCTTAATAATAGTGTTATTTTGTGACTAGAAATGCATTCTGTATGTATATATCGCTACTGTAAATAGAGCCTCGATATTATAGGCTACTTCTGGACTTCCTGTCATTTCCATTGTTTATCTATTCCTGTGTTTGTTGTATGTCTTTAATTTCACCATTTTATTCTTGTTACCAGTGTACTGTGGTGATGGATGCAATGCAAGCAATGCTTTCTTCAACCCCAAAATTGTATTATAGAAATTTCTTTTGTAGCATATTAGAATAAGCTCATCATATATCAACTTAATATTGCACTTAAGTTCAAATCTTGGCTATAATTTAAAGAGAAATGGCAATGTTGTGAGGCTAATTATATAATTAAAATGGTTCCCTCAAATAGAGCTGTGCATTTATAGAGCCATTTGGCTCATACCATGGGAACAGGCCCTCAGGGGGATCACAGGTGTGGGTAGACCGTATGGGGGGAGGACTCTATCCCATGTACCCTCATGTTCAGGCTACTGGCTCATTCCTGAGACCACTTTATCTTTTCATCACTTTGTAAAACCACTGTGCCGAGCCCTGCATTATGCAAAGGGAGGTGTAGCCGTCATTACCTTTCACTGTCTGGAACAGAAAGCCTGTTAATTGCTAGGTCTTTAAACTACTGTTGAACTCTGTGATTCTGTGTTGTTGTTGTTGTTGTTGTTAGTATCCATGCATCTGTATAAATAATCTTCCATCGAAAACTCAGTAATCCGCATTGGACACCTCCTGCAGGTTTCACCTTGACTGCTGTAATTAGCCTATAGTTGATAAAGCTGCCTTGCCATTCCCCTTTGTACACAAAAAAAGGTATTTCTCAGTTATCCATAGTGTTTGCACAGTTTTATATTTGCACACTTTTATATTTGATGAAAAATTAAAGTGCATCACATGTATGTAAAGTATCTGTTGTCTGTTGTTGCATATTTTAGTCCTAGTCAGACTTAACCATTACTATTACTGTTTAACCTTTACTCTTTTCCCCAGTCAATATTTGGGTAAAATAAAAAAAAACTAGCAATTACCCAGAACATCTTACAACAGCATAGCAAAACACTGGCAACCACCCATAACACCCTCACAATACCTGGCAAGCGGCAACCAATTAGAACATGCTAGGAACCGCATAGTAACACCCCAGCAACCACCCAGAAAACCCTAGGAGCCCTGGCAACCACACAGAACACCATAGTAGCTACATAGAAACGCCCTAGAAACCACCAAGAACACATTAGCAACAACATAGCAACACCCTGGTAACCACCAAGACCACCCTAGAAACTGCATAGCAATAGTGTAACAGTTGGGTTCTGGAAGTAAAAACTCCATTCAGGAAATCGATAACTAATATAAATCTTTAAAGACAGAGTAGGCTGCGAGGTTGTTAATCAATGGTATTTGTTTCAAGTGAAGCCGTTAGCCTGTCTGCCTTTTTTTTTTCAGCTTAATTTTAAAATAATCATATTTAACAGTGGAGTTCCTGGTGAAAAACTGCATTACCCATGATGCTGTATAGAAAATGGTCGTTTTTTTGTTTGTTTTCATGCTATGGAAGTCAGTGGGGTTCATCAACTGTTTAGTTACCCATATTCAGAAGTGAACAAAGTACACAACGTTCTTGAGTGAAAGTACAGATACTACTGGTCAAATATTACTCTGTTACAAGTAAAAGTTGTAAAGACCTATTTTTACTTAAAAGTACAGAAGTACTCGTTTTTAAAAGTATTTAAGTATCAAAAGTAAAAAGTAAATGTCAATGCATTGTTTTATTATTGTTGTATGTAATACATACAGTACCTTATGCCTCTGAATCTATGCCTCCCTATCCTCATATCAATTTCAAATTTATTTCTAGATCACAGTTCCAGTAGTGGGATTAAATGTGAGATTGAATAAGTGCACTCAATAATGTCCACGATGGTTTCGGACACCCAAATGGCTGTTCCCTCAAATAGTGCCCTATTTAAAGTTTTTAGCCTTTTAGTATGAATATGTTAGACATTTAGAAGACCAAACCCAATGTTGAAAATGAAAACTGTCCAACTACAACGTTGGATAGACGTTGTATTGTGGTTGAAAATGAAAATCGGGTTGACGTCAGAAACCAACATCAGTCAGAAACCAAGATCAGTTTCAACAAAGATCCCTTTAGCAAAAACTATTTTTAAAGTCCCTGTGGGAAAAAATGTATATAAAAAAAAATCTGCATAGCAATGGTTGGAAACCTCTGAAATTGAGCCAATTTATGAGCAGCATCTTTTTGTTTTGCTTTTAATCAAATAAATGTTTTAAAACAACCCGACGTCGCGTTCTGACGTCAATCCGACGTAGTGTTCTGACGTTAACCTGACGTCGGGTTCTGAAGTAAATCCGACGTCGCGTTCTGACGTCAACCCGACTTCGGGTTCAATTTGATGTTGGGTCGGGTTCTGCCGTCAACCAGACGTCGGGTTCTACCGTCAATCCGCCGTCGGGTGTAGTGTTCTGACGTTAACCTGACGTCGGGTTCTGAAGTAAATCCGACGTCGCGTTCTGACGTCAACCCGACTTCGGGTTCAATTTGACGTTGGGTCGGGTTCTGCCGTCAACCAGACGTCGGGTTCTGCTGTCAATCCGCCGTCGGGTTCTGACGTCAACCAAAATGCAACCCCTGCAACCAAAATCATCCCCTGACTGGCGTGCTATACTTTCTACTCAAGGACCTTTACAGAAATGTAGTGAAGTTAAAAGTACGATATTTGTCTTTCAAATGTAGTGAAGTTAAAAAGTAAAAAGTTTCCAGAAAAAATTATACTCAAGTACAGATACTCAAAAAGTGTACTTAAGTAGGCTACAGTACTCAAGTAAATGAACTTTGTTACTGTCCACCTCTGCCCACATTCTTCAAAATATCTTTTGTGTTCAGCAGAAAAAATAAGATTGAACTTCAACAAGATCCCTTTAACAAAGACTATTTTTAAAATCCCTGTGGGAAAAATGAATAAAAATAATAATAATTCAACTGCATAGCAATGGCTGGAAGCCTCTGAAATTGAGCAAACTTATGAGCAGCATCTTTTTGTTTTGTTTTGAATCAAACCATAAATGTTTTAAAATATTTTGTTTCCATGTTTTTTTATTCCATGTTTTACTGTCACAGATTCTTAGAGATTTTATTGACAAAAAAGCATAGTGTGTGGAGTGATTGTGACATTTATTTGAATGCAGGCCCGTGACGATTGTATCTAATGCCTGAAATTACATAGTGAGGGGAATGGAAAATGTTTTTCAAAGTTAAAACAATACCTTACTGTTCAGTGTATGACACACACCTCATTATATTAAAAAGACAATGGCGGGCCATCCGCGATATGAATCCTCTTCCACTTTTTCTACAAAACTGGTGGGACTCGTCTGGCAGGTTGTGGGATGATGGTGTTTTAAAGCCAGCGACAGGCTCAAACGTGCACGAATACACACGTGGACACGTACAAACATCACTCGGTAGAGAAGAACAAGCGCTTGCAGAAAGCAGATGAATTCACTGATTTATGAGCGGGTGTCAGACATGTGCAGCATATACTCACAGTTATACTCTGTTGATCTCATGGAAAGTTACTCATTGACTAGCTCTGCAAACAGGAAAAGAGCTGAATATAGTTATTGTTCCCGTAATCTGCTAGCTATATACTGTCTGTGGCCCAGTTCTCACTTGTTGCATAAAAATGTGCCTGAGTGCTTGAACTGATTTAGTGTATATGGTGTCATGCTAAGCATTTGGAAAAGATTACAATGGTATAAAACAAGGCTTCATTGCTCTTTGAAATTCAACAGAGGGTTATGAGAAACAATACAATGCAAGAGTTTTGTTTTCCATCAAATATACAACAGAAGTAATGAAATCGAAAAGCAAATAGTTAAAACAAGCTTCTGAAATGGGTGATGTCAGGGTGAGTAATGCACTGTGACGCCTTGAACATACAGGTGTTTCCTTGAGGACATCTTGATATGAGAGGAGATGTGCAAGATCTGACATGAACTGCATTCTTCCTTTAATACACAAATGAATCAGCCAGAATGAAGTGAATGTCTTCCACTCCAATGCCCCACCTCGTGGAAAAATAGAAGTAAATGCTACTCTGTAAATACATGCTGTCTTCCTTAGTTTATGCATGCAAATTGAAATACATATCTTAAATTTCTCTTTGTTAAAATAAGGAAGTGGTATTTTGTTGGGTTCACTGAATACTAATTTGATTGCAAGGTGTTTCTGCTCCAAAAAGCTTTGTGTGTGTGTGAGTGTGTGCATTAATAAAATTTCTGCAAAGATTAAAATATGAACTTTTTCCACAATATTAAGTTTTAAACTTTTGATGTATATTAATTGATGTGGAAAGTATTTTTATATCATTTTGAGGTGCTACTGGTCAGAAGCTTTTCATCATTAATCCTATTTTTGCTTTATTGCAATTCACTTAAATGGTGCTGTTGTGTAAAAAAAAGAAGTAATATTCCATATAGCTAAAATAAAGTCATAAAAATAGCTTGCATATTAATTATTAAAGGAGAAGAAAGGGCACTTGTATACACCATGTATTTCTGGAGGATATACTGTTGCATGCAAGGATGTTACCAAATATGCAATACTGTGTAAAAAAAAGAAGAAGTAATTGATCAAATACATTATTTGACCACTTAATATGAATGGATGTCTTTAATGGTTATAGCTCTGGCTGCCAGATTACAGTATACATGTGTAAATGTTGCAGTATCTTATCTGGCCAAATGGTGGTGCTAATGGTTTGTTTATGGCTGCAGGAAGTGACTAAATATCTTTTTTTTTTTTATTAAGAAAACAGAAATGAGGCTGTACAAATACCTTCAGCAGAACATTTAAGTACATCTACAAAAAAACTTCACATAGCCTATAAAAAAGAAAATAACTCACTAGAAAAGAAAACAACAAACACTATAAAGCAAATAAGTAAATGAATAAAATAAATACAATTATATATAGACTAAATATCTTTTTTTTAAATTGACAACATTGACAAGCAGAGGAAAGAAGATTAAACCTTATCACCAGCATTATATATATATAAAAAAATAATAATAATCTCACATTGCTTCAGAAATGTGTCACTTTTTTATTACTAAACCAACAAAGACAATTAAAGGGATAGTTCACCTAAAAATGAATATTCTGTCATCATTTAAGTTGTTTCAAACTTGTATGCATTTCTTTCTTCTGTTGAACACAAAGGAAGATATTTTGAAGAATATGGGTAACCAAACAGTTGATGGACCCCATTGACTTGGCCCCAAATAATTTTATTTTTTTCATACATGGAAGTCAATGGGATACATCAACTGTTTGGTTACCCATGTTCTTCAATATATCTTCTTTTGTGTTCAGCAGAAGAAATAAATTACAAGTTTAGAACAACATGGGTGAGTAAATGATTGTCATTTTTGGGTGAACTATCCCTTTAAGAATTGAGTACCTCAATCAAAATTGTGAGAGATTAGGATGTGGCTACATGGTTGTGTAGCATTTCCCTGCATGTTTATCAATGAAAAGAGTCTCTATGTTTTAAATGTGCTTCTAATAGCTGTATTATTACGATAATTTGCCAGAATGACTCTATTAAAGACAGTTATGCACATGGACAGAGAATCTGAATGCAAGAGGGGATTTTGGCATGAGCACTCACAGACAATCTGTCTATGAAGATGACACAGATGCCGAGTGCCAAATGAGGGCCCATGGAAACTGGCACATGATGAAAGCAGAAGCCATTTCTTTTTATATCAGTGCAGAATAGAGTGACGATAATGGGATCCTCAGCAGAATAACTGTCTTGATTAGGCATTCACAAAGGCACGTGTAGCGTTGGTTTATTGTGCCATTTCAGTTATGTAAGGATATAACTTCACAGACTACAGTGGAAGGATGGTGGAACGGAGAATCGAAATCAATATGCGAGTTGCTTTGACCGTTTATATATTGTCTATGATGGCTTTGACGTGTTGTGAAAAGAGAAATTCCCTTCTGGAATCCCCCGAGTGCGTAAATGCTCGAGGCGATATGATTGTTCTTCCGTGGTAAATTGTGATAAATAAAATAAAGTAAAATAAAATAAAATAAAATAAAAAACGCGGCCTCGACCCTACAGAAGACAAGTGGGCTACAGAGGGCATTTATATTTAAAAATAAATAAAATGAATGTAATATCATAATGTAATACTGCTTTATTAAAGTTCTAAAACGATTAATTAACATTGAGAAATTTATGTTTCAGACAAAAAGTCGACGGTTCGTATAAAAGAAACTTTAAACACACACTAAAAGCCGCTTTGAAACAACGTAAAAGTGGAGCGTCGCCATTGGGAATTCTCATCCCCGCTCTGCTCTCTTCGCATTACTCACAAACTCAAGTGTAATATTTATATAATAAATAGCAGCACTATTTGAATGCCATAAATTGTATAATATTTAAGGCCTACTATATCATTTAAATGATCTGTGCCTTTTTTTTATATCTTATTTTATATTGAGCAGCAACTCACTCTCAACTAATTCACCTGCGTTTGTATGTTTGTAAGTAATTAACAAATACCAAAAGTCGATAATGTACAGCAAAAATATTGTAACTAATCCCTCATAAAAGTAATGAATCTGAAATGTTACCCTCACCCACCCTCTACATTGGTGAACCATAGACTGTAAAAAAAATATGAACGTAATGACTAGTCTAGTCTTTCCACTCTGCTTTACTGGACGGAGACGAGTAGAACCAGAGTAGTAGTACGAGAGTAGTAGTACTGTAGAACAGTAACGGTAGTACAGTTATAGTAACAGAGCAATACGTATGGCCAAAGACTACAGAAATATCATTGAAAGAGACTGGTATCGCTAACAGCGTGTCTGCGTGCTAAGAGCAAACAAAATAGCAGAACCAATCAGAGGCGCGAACGCACAGCACGTGATCGAACATTGGGCTTCCACTAGAGTGGCTTGAGTCGCGTCTGTTAGAGCGTTCTTTCTTTGTCGTTGCTGTACTTGTAGCTGCTTGCCGTTTGCTTCAATAACAACACCCGCCGCTGTACCAGCGTGGCTTACCTCTAAGGTCAGCCTGGATTGTCTTGAAATTTCTTCTGACAACGTAACTATTAAGGTAATAAACGTCGATATGTTCTGTAGATATCGTCTGTTTTTCGAGAATGTGACGTTTTCAGGGGATTTTTAATGAGAAATAGATACGCCGCTAGATAACGGGTCAACGCTGGTGTTTCGTCTAGAGGTAACGTTAACGTTTAACGTTATCGTTATTTTCCAACGCAGAATGTCTTGAAAACTGTATTTAAAGTATTTAGTCATATATAGTGTTGTGTTAATAAGGGTTTTTGTCTACAGGTATATCAAAATGTGTGTTTAAGTAGTGGAAATCCTCAAGCTTTGTTGGTGTTGGGTTAACTTCTGCTCACTTTAAACTAAAATGGTAATGATGCTCTTTGTCACCATATAAAGTTACCTTTTATACATTAAACTGGTATGAAATCCATCTGAAATATGTTGATAGCTTTTTGTTGATTATGTAAATGTCAATTCTACACATTAAGTTTTGGTTTGATTTGGTCCATTTGTCTTCTGGTTTTCAGCTAACAAATAAATTTACAACGTTCACGTGCATATCAACAAATGTTTTAGTCAATTTTGTGCAATTTGAACAAATTACCTAAAGTAAATTGTCCCACAAGGCTGTGTCTCATAATTTTTGTATGCTGGCAACATTTGTGGCCATTATTGACATGTGCAGCACTTTTGAGCTGACTAGGCAGCACATTAGGTTTTGAGACACAACCACAGTGTCTTGTTCTTAGGTTATACAGTTTAAACACTTTCATAATCAGATGAAGTTCAACATGATCCCACGCTTGACACTGTTCTGTTTCATCTGTCTGTGGTATAAACAAAGAACTAGAAAGAAATATTTGATCTAAAGGAAACAGTTCAAAAATATATCTGTAGGGTTCTTTTTAGCTTGTTTGGACCTGTTGAAAAAAATGATTTGTTTTTATAGGCTTCCCAAAGTAAGGGAAAATACCAGAGACCTGTAAACCCTTGGGAAAAGTAGCCTAACTAAATCCTAAAAGTCAAAGAAATGTTTATAGTAAATGTAATTATTAGTTTCTAGTTATGCCATGTTAATCCTCTAAAATATTAAATTGGAGAAATATTACTGTCATGTAGACTAAACCTTCCTTTTAAGTCATTGTGAGCTAATACATTTTTTTGAGTCTATTTTCAATGAAACAAAAATGATTTTTAATAATCTTTATCCAATAATCACAGAGGACTGGAAAGGTCATTGGATAAAAAGTGTGGTGTGTGTGTAGGCTATATATACACATATTTTTGTGTGTGGAATTGTTAAAGTATGATTATGAAATAGTTTTATGCAATAGCAGACAGTGTGTTGGCTGTGATGGACAGACAGAGTCATGATTATCTACAGATTGTAACCAAATTTGTCCACTCAACATGCTGTGACATTCTGGAAGGAGGCTTTATGTAAAGCTTGAGCAAAGGGAATTTAGTTGTGTGTAAACACTGAACACTAAAGTCTTTTGGCTTCACAGGAATCCAAGTGGCTCCCATGAAAGAGACTGTTGTAAAACTGTCCATAATAAATTACAGAAGCACAGCAACTTCCAACACCTGCTGTGTTCTGAATGTTTGCTTATCTGTCTTGTTAATATGATTGCGTCTCTGTGTGTGTTTCTTCTACCTTATCTTGATATTGCGTTATGTTTATATGAGACAAACCAATTCTCTTGCTCATCTGTTGGCCTGTTCCTAAGACCTGAATGGGAGCAGCAAATTTTACGATTAAGGGACCTGGGTAGTAGCGATTGTCCACAGCATATTTTATGCATCAATCTCAAAAGGCACTAAAGTGAGATTAAACTTATTGAATAACTGTTATTGTTCTGTTTGCTTTGCAGAGGCATCATGGAGGAAGAGGAGCACTTTGTGAACATAGACCTGAACGATGACAACATCTGCAGCATCTGTAAACTAGAAACGGACACAGGAACGCTTTCCTTCTGCCATGTGTGCTTTGAACTGAGCATTGAGGGTAAGAATAGTTTTTGGTATAAGCATTTTAATGTCCTCAACTTGCCAGTTCTGGGTCAGATTATGCTAATTATAAATGAGTAAAACTTCTTTCTTCATCCGCCCATGCATATCCCACTCATTCATGTATTAGCAAGCCTTTTGTTCCGCCGCTTCGTGTGCTGCTCAAAAAAGTGAACTGGAGCGTTTGAAGTGCCACTTTGGCATCTAATTAACGCTCTGCTTATTAAGGGTTGACTAGTGTTTCCTGAGGGGCCTCATTGGAGTGGCACTTTTGTTCTCTGCAGCTGTCATGTTTTGCTCTGAACCCCCCCCCCCCCCCCCGTGAAAAAAAATGTGTGTTTCAAATAGTATTACATCGTCATGGCAGGATGTAGGCATCTTGGGTTTAAAGAATTTTCTCTGGAACTGCATGCCCTTGTTTGGAATTTTCTGTCAGTAGTTTCTGTAATGTGATTCTCAGGTTTCAGTTATGAAGGAATTGCTAAACAGGAAGTTTTTAATTATAGATGAGGATTCTGAGGTTTGGGAGCACGATTAGACATTAATTAGAAGTTAAAGTGTCATTTTGTTTTTAGATGCTCAATATATCGATACCATATCTGGTTTTGTCTGTATTTTTGTCTGTATAGGTCAGGATTGGATGTTTATTTGTGCAATTTAATTGTTTTACACTTACACTCCCTTAAAGTAAATAATAATAATAAAAAATTGTTAAATATAGTCTTTAGAAAACTCAAAATGAATGTCAATTTTCCATACTCTGTGTAGTAATGTTGTGATGAATTCAAAAAAAAAAATCACAAACAGATCACGATTCGGAACAGACAACTAAACAAAATAACATGTAATTGACTAGAGGTTCTGACAAAATGTTAATTGCTGCAGTCTTTTAAATATTTAATTAATCTAAATTAATTATTTAAATAAATGGTTTGAATGAATGATTCAATGACTCACTTATAAATACTTGTTTCATTACTGGATGAATTAGCAAGTGAATTTTGAACAAATCAATGATTCAATAACAAATTATATTTTTAACAGACACTTGTCGCCACCTGGTAGCGTAAAGATGTAATGATGCAAGCGTTATTTCAAGTGCCAAGTTACTTTCAAAAGATGATTTTTTTAATCTCTACCTTAGAGTGTTTATATCCAAACTATAAACTTTTATCCCAGTAGTTCTGTGATGATATTGCGATTACCTATTAATCATGCAGCACTAGCGTCAGTTTCAGTTACTTATATGATTATCAGGTTTCACAGTTGAGAGTTGGGACTAAATCTCTAAACAGGAATTTGTAGGAAAGGATTCCCAGGTTTGTACCTAAGAGGACATGGTGATGGAAAAAATAGTAGATGGGAAGAAAAATGGTTTCAGTATTGCATTTGCTCCCAAAAAAGTATTACATTCCACTGAGAAACTTTGTGTTTGCTCACAAAACCACTGAAATATAGTTTTTCCTCCCACCTCATATTATTTCCATCTACAGTTTTGTGAGAGAACGCAAAAGTTTTGCAAGTGAATAGACGTAATGCTTTCAAACGTTCTCGTTCATGTTTGTTTGTGCGCTCTCTTAGCATCAAAGGTTTATATTTATAGCGTGTTTTTACAAGCATTTGTTGCCAATCGCGAGCCAAATGCTCATGAATCCTTTGATTTGAACCAACACGGTGTAAAGATTCATCGTACAATTAAGACAGCTTTTTTTTTATTATAATGGGATTTTTCATGAGAGCGCAGAATTCAGTGAGCTTGCGCTCTAGAGGTTGACAACCTTTCGTTCTCTTCTGTTTATATGCGCGATTGAATTAAAAAACTGTGATGATTGCTGACCAACAGACGAGACAAAATGAGACACGTTTTTAAAAAGTTCTTAAATCAACAGTTTTTGCTCTGGTACTGAAATGGTTAAAGGGATACTCCACTTTTTTTGGAAATAGGCTCATTTTACAACTCCCCCAGAGTTAAACAGTTGAGTTTTACCGTTTTTGAATCCATTCAGCCAATCTCCGGTTCTGGCGGTACCACTTTTAGCATAGCTTAGCATACATCATTGAAGTGGACAAGACCATTAGCATTTCTCTCAAAAAAATGACCAAAGAGTTTCGATATTTTTCCTATTTAAAACTTGACTCTTCTGTAGTTACATCGTGTACTAAGACTGACGGAAAATGTAAAGTTGCGATTTTCTAGGCTGATATGGCTAGGAACTATACTCTCATTCCTGCGTAATAATCAAGAAACTTTGCTGCCTTAAATAGGAAAAATATCGAAACTTTGGTCATTTTTTTGAGAGAAATGCTAATGGTCTTGTCCACTTCAATGATGCATGCTAAGCTATGCTAAAAGTGGTACCGCCAGACCCGGAGATCGGCTGAATGGGTTCAAAAACGGTAAAACTCAACTGTTTAACTCTGGGGGAGTTGTAAAATGAGCCTATTTCCAAAAAAAGTGGAGTATCCCTTTAATGAGAACTGTGGAATTTTACTGGTATTGAACATTCTGGTACCTTGAAAACCCTAGTTAAAATATGATAATTATTGGTTATCAACTGTTACATTAAAATGATAGTTGTATAGGTATCGGCCAGAATTTTTTCTATGCATCTCTAGTGTATCTCTAGTTTTGTTTTATTGTGGCTTTATTTTCTAGCAATGATTCAATGTGTCACGTCCTGCCAGTAAAGGCCCGTACGTTCATTCTGTGGTTGTGTTGGGTCAATGGCCAATCTAGGTCAGGTTGTCAAAGCATGACTAGTGGATTCTATTACATACCTGGGAACTATGCATAATGACCCTTGCATTTGTAATGTCAGGTGTTTGTCTTCTGGAAGCCTTGTTGTATTGTGTAACACAGTGTGGTGTACTAACAATGTCTCCTGAGAATGTCACTTGAAAAATAAACATCATCATCAGTCCTTCCTCTATTTATTCTGTTTATTTTTGTATTCTTCTACCTTGAAATTTCAGCAAAGCTGAGATTTTCAACTGGAATGCATTTTCAATCCAGACCATCTCAAAAATTAGGGATCATTCAGACAGGCTGTCATTTTTGCAAACGCTTTTCTGTGATTTATCTGCTTATCTGTGACATGCATAATCCCAGTTTATGAAGCGTCTGGATTTGAGCTGGAGAAGAAATCATCTGTGACTCCATCGAAGGGCTGGGTCCACTCGCAGCACCGAGCTCACGAATTAGACACACTGAATATGCATGCCTGCGATAGAAGGTTACCGCTCTTGAATATTTAACAGAAGAGTGCATGAGTGATCTGGCCAGGCAGCACACAATCGCCCAGGCATGATGGTGAGCTGCAGGCAGCGGTATGTCATGAGTGATTCACCACAGAATGGCAGAGTGTTGCACAACAGCACTCGTGGACCCATGAGAGGGCACTGACAGGCCTGACAGTACTCGCTCACAGGTTATTCCTTTTCTGATTGGCTGTTTGCCACTGAGTTGCATTCTCTTCCCACTAACAATACACTCCAACATTCCCGGCGTGGGTAAACAAGCACAAGCTGACTTTGCATGTTTAGACCTGAATGCTCATTTGCCCACACCTGCTCCCACACCTGCATACCCTCAATAAAACATTCTGGCTTCCGATGTAACCAAACTTGTTAGTTCTTCACCCCTGCATTTTTTCCCTCTGCGTACTCATTTCTCCTCCTCTATTTATTCTTTGGACAGTCCAACTACAAATTTGGGTAATTTTTTTTTTTTGTTGGTTCAAATGTTTTGTGTTTGTAGCAGAAGAGGTACTTTCAGTGGCTATTTTTATATTGCCACTTTTATATCGCACATGCTGTGCAGTTCTGCTTTTCTGTTTCCTCAGAGCAGGTTCTCCAAGCACAGAGAGAAAGAAATGACGACACTAACAGTTATATTATAACAGTTATATCTGTGCTAGGGATGCACCGATTTGAACATTTTTGCCAGTACCGATAATTCTTTATATTTGAAAGCTAAACCGATATGTTGGCTGATAAATCTAAATCCAAATTTTATGTAATTTTTAAGAGCCTGATAAAAAAATAAAAAATAAAAAAAAGTCTCACCTTTAAAAGCCATGTCCTAAGCACTTCTACATTAAACAAACATATACAGTACAGTAGCCTAGTTTGAACCTACATATATATTAGTAGACCGCTTTGTTAGCGGTCTAATTACCTCAAAAGAAACGCATCCTTTATGAGATTAATCAGATATTTATAAACATAATATTACAACTTATATCTGCATAAAAATGACACGAATGCACAAGTGAACTTGAGCTAAGTTACATGCTAGTCAGAATGTGTAACTCCTGTTGTGGATGCCACTCTTCCCGTAACAACGCACTGAAACATGGCAACTAAACCCAAAGAATTCACAGAGTTTTATTACTATAGTGTTTTCATTATGATGTTCTGTATATGACCGTCCCAATCAAAGTCATTAATGTTGTGCATTGCTGTTTGAGCTGCATTCGCTGAAGCTAAACATGATTGCCGGTGTTGTTGGATAAACCGCGGATTGGGCGGATGACGTGACGAAAAATAATATTTTAATTAAATTCGGGCGGTTTTGAAAATTGGTCAAAAACGTTGGTGCGGTTGGATGGCGGACGGATGATTATTTTTGTGATGCGGTTGCGGATGAAATAATAGCCCATTCGCGCATCTCTAATGCCCTTATCCCGTAACAATGCAACAAAACACGGGCTAACATAGAATTCACAACATTCTTTTACCGTAGTGTTCTCATAATATTATGTAGCCTCTCAGCTGAAGGCAATAATCCATTATTTATCGGCTTCAATGTATCGGGCAAATTTTCTTAGCGAGCCAATAACATTAAAAATGAACCTATATTGGCCGATACCGATATGGTGACTGACCGATGTATCTTGCATCACTAATCTGTGCATTCATGTTGAGAACACGCACACAGGAAGTCCTTTGCTGTTAAACATGTCCTCCAGCACTCAAAGAAGCTGAAAGATTTCAGAGTGATTAGTTTTTTAGCTGAAATGCTTGTTGCAAGAAATGCACACCACATAAGGAAAGACTGGCGGAGATTGCAGATCAGAATGTACATTTTGGATGGATGTACGAGGGTCTTGTATTGTTCGAAAATGGATGCCTGTAGAGCTGCATATTTTCTTATGTAAGAAATAACTGCGGCAGCCAGATTTTAATAGCACTTTGATTCATGCTGTCTAGAGCTGATGGAATAGCTTGGGAAATGTTTCATGGGAGTTTGACTTTTTAACATCAGTTGCTTGCCTTGTATTACAGTGACAGTGTATGCCGTTTTTTGCATGATATGAAGTGTTCCTTGTGTATTTTGCTTTAGTTCTAGCACTGTTTTATTGCACAATTAACAAAAACTGGTGCGATGGTATGATTATTTTCGAAAGCTCACCAAGGCTGCATTTATTTGATGTAATAAAAACAGTAATATAGTAAAATATTTGGAAATGTAATTTATTTATGTGATGGCAAAGCTGAATTTTCAGCATGATTACTCCAGTCTTCAGTGTCACATGATCTTTCAGAAATCATTCTAATATGCTGATTTGGTGCTCAAGAAACGTTTCTTAACAATGTTGAAAATAGTTTAATATTTTTGTGGAAACTGTGATAATTTGTTCAGGATTCTTTGAGGAATAGAATGTTCAAAAGAACAGCATTTAATTGAAATATATATTTTTTGTATTATTATCAATGAATTTACTGTTATTTTTGATCAATTTAACGCTTTCTTGTTGAATTAAAGTATTAATTTCTGTATTCTGTCATTTTAGCTTGTATGTTTCAGAGATGGAGAATTGGCTCTGACAGATGCAAGCCTGGCAATAGAAATATTATAGAATACGATTTCTAATGCTGCTTCCTTACGCAAAACTCGTTGCCATGATGCTAGTGTGTTCTGGGTGGTTGCTAGGGGTCAAAGGAGCCTAAGATCCCAACCAAAGTCCCTTTAAGGCAAGTAATTTCACTCGGCGTCGGCGGCCATCTTTGAAACGCCTCTCGGGAGCTATTTCAGTCATGCATGTACAGCTCATATCTCTTTGAATGGGGAAACATAAAATTCTCCAAAGCTGTTCACCAAGCTTACGAATAAATTCCATATTTGAAATCGCCAGTGATATCTGACAACAGCTGTCTCATAAATTTTGTTTCCAAACGCTCAAATCATGGCAAAAAAAACATAATTTTTTTAGGCTTGACCAGCCAATGCGCTGAACACTGACTATTTCTATAGGAAGCTTTCTAACGGCAGCTGTGATGCAATTACATTATCAATTGGCGCGATTAGCTCTTTTATTTAGAAGGCGAGACTTATTCCACCATATCGCGCATTGCACTTTCTCCCATTCATAGTCATATGAGTGCACCGTCAAGTCTTTGTCCCAACTCTCTGATATTCTTGTCCTTAGATCGGGCTCTGGTCCCACCGTTAATGAGAGTCTATGGGATATTTCCCCCCTCATTAAGTCTATTGTCGGATTGTGTAGAGAAGTAGTAACACACCTCTCCTCACCAAACTGCAAGATTTAAGGTATCATGTTCGTCTTTGTTTTTTCAAGGCCATTCTATTTAATGGTTTTATTCTCATCACACTGTAGTGTCAGACTCTGCCCGCTCTTCTTTTCCACTGGCCCTGGAAGACCTTGATGGCTGGCTGGTTTCTTGCTCTGCCGAGCACACTCACTCAGGACTAACAGTTTCCCCGCAGCAGACACAGGCCGTCTCTCTCATCCTTTTACGTAAGAGCAGTGGAATTTGAGCTTGTGTACATCAGCCCACTGAATGGCTGGAAAACTGATTATTCCAGATACTTGGAGCACAACACAAAAACAATGCTGAAACTCAATGTGTGTCCTTTGTTTGCTTATACTTGCGTGCTCGAGATGTTTCTAGTTTTTCCTGTGCTCATTTATGTATATTGACTATCCTAACTGATCAATGTAAGGTAGTACACTAGTTTGACCTCTTGACACTGAAGTTACATGCAGTCTGCATGGTGGATGAGAACTGATTTGCTGACTGCGCTTTTCTTGCTCGGCAAGCTTTCCATTTAAGTAATGCTTCTCCATGCTCCATAGTAATCGGAGGCTTTCAGCAATATTTCTGCCCTTTGAAATGGAGACATTAGGGAAAACACATCCTCATAGGTAATGTAGGATGACAGTATTACCTTCATAAATTGACTCACAGCAGGTTTTTTCCAGGATATATGCACATGGGAAATGTTTTACACTGTTCTTGTTTTCAGTGTTTGTATGCTACGTGGTCTACTTTCCTAAAATAATTTATCAATGTTCAGTTCACTATTATACTCAACCTTTGTGTTCTTTATCTTTATGTAAGCAAACGCTGTACATTGTAATGTATTTTTGTTTTTGTTTTAATCTTTATTGCATGAACAGGCCTTTATGTAGGGCTTATGAAATCAGTTTTATTTTTTCCCAAATTCCTTTTTCAGTTTTAATTTTTATGGATTCAGTTTTACATTTTAGTAAAAAAAATCTTAGGAATTTCATTCATGAAACATATTTAATACACATTTATTATCAAAATAATGGTAATTAAATAAAGGCATGAAACATCCTTTAAAATGTTGGCCAATCAATGGACAAAAAAAAAAATTGGCAAGCAAAGTGTTGCACAAAAAAGGATTACTGTTTATTAAAACATGTTTTATTTTTTATTTATATTACATTATTACATTAGTACATTCTACTGTACAATAGTAATATATTTCTGTCACAATTTCTTCAAGTTAAACCAAACATTTATTTTGATGGCTTGTCATAAAGACCTTTGAGTTTCTATGTCTTTATGATATGACAATAGTTTTACAAATGAAATGGTGTAGTGACTCTCAGAGCAGCTCTGGAGATAAAGTTCATGTGTTCATGTCCTCATATAGTGAGGCAGCAGACGCTGTACACACCACAAGCGTTAGTAGACTTTTTGCGCTTTTAATATTTACAGTAATGTAATTTGATTAATTGTACAGCCCTACTTTTAATTTATTCATCCAAAATTTGCCTAATTCCGTGACAATATACTGTAGATTCCATTTATTATAGGATTCTGCATTTTCAGCATCCCTGCCTTTATGGTTCTACTCGTGCCTTGAAGAGCTTTTTAATCCTAATCCCAGGGATATATTTTACTCTGGTCTGTAGTGGTTGATTGCTTCTGTAGGAACAGGATATATGATATATGAACAGCTATATTTATTCTGTTGTGGGTGACGTGACGCCTCCATGTCAATCACTGCAGCTGTTGTCCTCGCTCCAGCTTTGACCATGAGGTGCTGTTTTGGGCATGGCGGTTTCACTATTACCCCACGTGCTCATTCCCTGCATATACACAACACACACACACACACACACACACACACACACACACACACACACACACACACACACACACACACACACACACACACACACACACACACACACACACACACACACACACACACACACACACACACTGAAGTGTGTCAAGGATCCAGTGTCCTTTCTTCATAAAGCAGAAGCAGCCCACATGATTGTGAATTAACCCGCATGAGACAGGAAGAACAGGCTGATTCAGTAGCTGAATCATTTTATTTGAAGAATTGAAACATTTCTCAATATATGAACGCCTGATTGAGAACACATTTGTCATTTTTTGCAGTGCACAATCATTATCATTGAAAATACTGAACAAGAACAGTTCTAACTGTATATTGGATTGGGGAGTACATAGTGTATTTGAAGGTTGTTTATGATTTAATTGAATGCTCTGTTTATCTAAAGTGAGGAATAACTGAGTGAAATGGTGATTTAATGGAACAATGAAAAGTCAAGTGACATAATTTGCACTTGATGAGATTACCGTTTCCATGACAGCGACCCCCACCTTCACCCTTGGTAAATCGGCTAATCTCGTTGGTGCTGTTTCTAAGTAGTAACATGGATTACAAGGCCTCCTTTCTTTTCTTGTCTCAATCTCTGTTCTTGTCGTTCTTACCGAGAGACTCTTGCTTGTTGTTAGTGTTGTTGTGGTTGTTGTTGAGGCCAGAGTATTACACAAGCACCATTGAGTATTTCATCACTAAAGGGTTTGATTCAGAACACTTCTTCTCTGTCTGCTTTCAGACATCAGCTAGATATGGAAATCAGTTATTTGCAAGTTGACACAGATTTTGTGTTTTGACTAGATGCCTTTTTCAGAGGTTCTTGCTGAGGCGAGCATCACATTCGGTTTTCCCAGCAAGTGTTTATGAATGTATAGCTGTCATGGAGTTACATTAAGTTTTTATTTTATTTTTTATATTCAAATATGCATTTGTTGTTGTTGTTGTTTATAGAAAAGAATGATAATATTAGAATATTAATATTAGAATAGTTATTATTGTGTGTGATGCGCACGCACACACACACACACACACACACACACACACACACACATAATCCTCTTGTTGAGCCTTGAATCAGTCAGTGATGTTGATAGAGGAAATTAAATCAAAGTTGCATTTAAAATCTTATGTATCACATACTTTTTCAGAGTCTTCTTTGCTAGGCTCATGATTCCCGCAGTAATGATTTTTGGGTTGCACTGGCTTATGGTGAAAGTTAAAACACTCAGAACTCCTTGTGCTCATGTTTTCTGTCAGAGCCTGTCGTGTGTGTGTGTGTTCTAACCTTCAGTACCTCTATTTATAATCGCACTCTACAGTGTGCTTTCCTGTTATTCAGACTTCGCTGTGAAGTGCAGGAAATTGGTTTATTGTAAGACGGTGAATTCATTTGGCTTTTGCCTCCTCTCAGCTGTGAGCTGCTCTGCTTAAGAAAAGCACAGCGAGTCAAGCTAAAGCAAGACACCCAAAGTCTTGAGTTTAGTGGTACATTGTGCGCAGACATTACTGGAACCGTGTATGTGGTGAGGGCTCCTCAGCTCACAGTTACCTTGAAACAAATGAAACCACCGGTTATGACTAATCCGCCTCATGCCGTTCCAAACTTGTATGACTTTTTTTGGAACACAAAAGATGATATTTTAAAGAATGTTTCTACTGTTTTTGTCCACACAGTAAAAGTCAGTGGACTCCAAAACTACACTTGGCCTCACTGAGACCTTAAAAAATGTGAAATTGTCCCGGACTGGATGAAGTAAGTGAGGTGAATTATAGAACCTGATCCATGTAAACTAGATCAAATGATTCACTGAAAAGATCTGACTCATCAGAATCATTTTGTTCATGTATAAGATGTCGCTGCTGCTCTCATGAAGTAGAGCTAGGGCAGATTATTAGGTTTTCAGTGGAAAAAGTTAAAGTTTTTGTTGATTTTGACCCTTGTATCCTTTTGTTATGACACCAAAATTCACAAATTCACAAATCTTGAATCCATTTTCGAAAACCACACCAAAAAAAACTACCTATAACTAATATGTTCAAACATTATTAAAGACCAGTAAACAGTCAGTTTTAAAATAAGAACATATAAACAAATTGCAAGCAATAGCACAAATAAATAGCCTACTAGAACAATTATACAAATGAGATAAATGGTGCTTAAAGTTTTTTGGGGCCTGGCCATTGGGCCTTCGTCGTGTTCCGCAAAAGAAAGAAAGTTATATGGAAAACATAAGAAAGAGTAGCCTAAATAATGGCCGAATTTTCAGCTTTTCTTTTTAAAAGCAAATGAGTGTGTCTGTCTTTGTGCATCCCACAACAGTCTCTGCTGACATGATTACAACTCAAAACATGTTTGAACAAAACTAAGCTCTGACACAAACGGCACATCCTAACGCAAAACCGACACACAAAGGCACCCAGCAGCACTCGTTCTGTGCCTCTGTGTTTTATTTGTTCTTGGCCTACTTTAAGTTTTAAGCAGAAGTGTGTTTCTACTCTGCTCATCAAGGACCCAAAACAGGAAGTGATGTTTTCAGGTGCTGATTTGCTCAGAGATGTATAGATGCATCTGTTTCAAGCTTGTGAGTTTTACAGTGTTTGAAGGGCGTTAAGATGTGTACCTGTTTTAATCTAGCAAAATGGGCACAGTTGTTGTCATGTGACTTTATATTTAGAGAGGCCCATCATATACACCTGATAAGCATTTTAATATGCTATGTTTAGCCCATGACAAGCAGTGAATTGCAAATATCTAAGTGTGTCCTCCTTTGTGTTTTATACTAGGTATATCCAGCGCCACCCTGCTGCACTCCAAGTCTCTACGTGGGCATAGGGACTGCTTCGAAAAGTACCATCTCATCGCCAACCAGAAGCTCTCCCGTGCCAAGGCCTCTCACAGCACATACGAGGGCGTGAAACGGGCTCTAAGCCAGCGGATCAACCGCATTATACAGTACACCCAGAACAGAGACTCCTTAACCGCAGAGACACCTGGACGCTGGGGGGCCAAACAGATTCTGTGTCACTCCCAGCAGGGTGGTAGGAAGCTCGTGCCCCAGTCGGATGCTCAAGTTCCCCGCTATGCACCGCGATGGGCGGACGAGGCGTCAGTGGTGGTTTCGGAGTATGGGAAATCCATGCTGGACTGCCACTCTGCAGAGGAGCTCGGCCTCGACCTGCTGCAGGGCCCACGCCAGGGATTATGGGCCGGAGAACAGCAGAACCGAGAGCAGAGAGACACAGCCAGACACAAAGGACACAGTCAAGAAGAACGTGAGTATTTATGATATACGCTATCGTTCAAATGTTCGGGATAAGTACTTCTTTTTTTTTTTTTTTTTGGTTTTATTTAGCAAGGATGTGTTAAATTGGTCAAAAATAACAGTAAAGATGTTGCAGAACATTTCTATTTCAAATAAATGCTGTGTTTTTTTTTTACTTTATCATGGTTGCAACAAAAATATTAAGCACAATTGTTTTTAACATTTATATGAAAATGCCTCTTGTGCACCATATCATATTAGAATGTAACACTGAAGACTGGAGTAATGATGCTGAAAATGTAGCTTTGCCATCACAGGAATAAATTACATTTGAAAATATATTCAAATAAAAAATGTACTTTAAACTGTAATAACATTTTGCAATATTACTGTTTTTACTGTATTTTTGATCAAATAATAGTGCATTTGCTATGGTTTTGTTGGCATTACAAAATCAAGCAACATAGTGAATAGTTTTGGGCTCACTTAAATTCTCTCGGTAACGTCTTTGACAAAGTGAAGGAGAGAAATCGATATCCTCACCATTAGGCTTTTATCTGACGCTTTGTATCTCTGCATCTTTCCCGTCAATACAGTCCACAAAACACCAGACCTTAAGTCTAGACCTTGATTTCTCGCTCCGTTCTTCAATGTTTGTCTCCTTTTTATCTCACTCAAAGAAATGGCTTCAGTTAAAAACAGATATGTCATCAGGGTCACAGCACATGCTTTTCAGAGCCGCACATCTGATTTGAATGCTTCTCAAGGACTGTTATGAGGTCATCTGCCTTCAGCTGTGAAAGGAGATGTTTGTCAGTTTTCATTTTTTGGGGGAAAGATAGCTAGAGAATGATTTTCATACCCACTTTAATGTTTGTCTTTCTGTTTCAGTGGTGACGATGAGTGTGGAGGAGCTTCACCAGCTGAACGAGCAGCTGCTTTTACAGATACAAAGTGAGTTTGATCTTCAAACCCAAAGCTTACCCAAAATAAGAAAAATGTGACAGTTTTCATTTTTGAGGTGAACTACTCCATTTAACCTAAACGCATACTGTATGGAAGAGTGACTTGATATTAGTAATAAAAATGTGATATACCATATTCCCTTTGCAAAATATGGTATGTCACAACAAAAAATAATGTGGTAGATAATTTATTCATCTTGTCAAGGCTCAACAGTGTAGCTTTCCTCCTGCCTAGTTTGCACTGAACCTGCCAACAGTTTATCTAGCGCTAACACTTACTTACTTGCCTATTTATTTGTTTGTTTATTGACTTTTAATATTTATTTATTTTACATGATTTAATTTTACATTTCATTGTCATTATTTTTTTTTTTTTTAAATAAAATACTTTATTTATATTTTCACTTTTTTAAAATTTTCTTTACAAAGATAATTTGCAATAATAGAAGTAACTTTTACAGTACGCCATTTTTACAATTATACAAGGTGCTCCATAAATTCATAAACACTTTTTCTGGAAAATGATGGCATACATTACTGATTGATGTATCCCATGAAGAAGCATATTAAAACACCTCAAACATATAAACGAAATTAAAAACTTGCATTTTTATGCCTCAAAAACGTAAAGAAAATCATGCAAGCTATGAAAATAGTAAGAGACAGTTCTGCACTTTGGCCTGCTGGCTATCCTTATTATTGAGCCCTGCTTATGCACATTTCAAGTTTATTGTGTAGGTTAGCATTATTCTTGAACTAATACACACTGTGTGTTTGTCCCTCAGATGTGTTCGAGGAGCTCTCTGTGGCTGTGCAGGAGAAGGACTCTCTTTCATCAGAGCTTCATGTACGGCACATAGCCATTGAGCAGCTCTTCAAAAACTGTGCCAAGCTGCCGTGGCTCCAGATCGGACGAGCCGGGGTCAAAGCTAGCAACAACCCAGTGGAATGAGACTTTTTTTTGGGGACATCGAGTCCCCCAAAGACCAAAAAGAAACCGCAGCTCCAAGCAGACTCTTGCGGAAGCTCAAAGCTCAAACGGACCGGAAACGCACACACTGTGCTAATGAGTTCGGTGTCACCTCGCTGAATCTTCAGCTGGACTTTAAAAAGCGAAAGTGTTTTGCAGGCCTGTTCAAAGTGTTTCTATGCAGAATGAGGTGTTTTTAAAACCTTACAAAGACTCTTTTTTTTTCTTTTCCATTCATATGTTGCTTTTTCCTCCTCATATCACTGTTTACTCTCTACACTTGATCATGGGTGGTTAATAGACTTGGATCAGTCTGACAATGTTCCTCCTGCACATTCGGGCTTGCTGATTGGTTGTGGTGTTGCTGTGGTAACTGTTGCTTAGTTAACAGTTTTTCCCTCCCTCTGCTCATTGCAGTGGAACTTGTTAATGACTACGGTTGTTCCGTTACTCTTTATTTCTCCTGTTGTGCCGAGATACGACACAAACGCTTTAGAGGAAGTTTACATTTATTTTATTGCACTCTTAAAGCTGTTCTTCAAATTTACATTTCATAGGTGCATCACAACATTTCACGGGTTATGATTAAGAGAATAGCAGTTTGGACATGAACGTTTCAGCTGGAATGGTTAGTTCACACATGTTAAGCACAGGCCTAACTTTGATTTAGGCTTAATTTAGTGCTGGGATTAATATTGGAATGATAGGAATGCTTAACCAAAGCCTTTGTTACCTCAAGGTAACTATTTCAGTATTTATTTTATGACAATTATTTGCTTGCTACAAATATTCAAAACCAAATTTGACTTTTTTTTTTTAAAGTGGTTTTCCTTTCTGTAGCGTTTAGAGGTTGTTTTCTTGTGGTATTATAGTATAGTTTCTTACATTTAGAGTCTGTGCATAAAGTGAAAGTACAGTCAGGGCAAAGCTGCCTTGATTTTTAGATCAGACTGTGTCACCATCTGGTGGCCATTCAGAGAATCCTGTCCACTTGCTGCCCTGAAGTGTGTGCATGGTTCTGTGTCTATTATTATTGTTCTATGAAGTCTATTATCTCTAGAATCTTAAAAAAAAAAAAAGTAAATCTCAACATTGTTTTAAAGAATCAGCTAGGTATTTTGAATTATCCGTTCTCTTTATAAGAGATACACATTCGACTGACCCCTCTGGGGTTTCTAAGAATATTTTATTTTCTACGAGTGAGTTATCTATCATTCTGGTTATGCTCTGAAAGGTAAAGTCAGCAAACTATAGCTGTGAGTTATTATGGATGAGTTGTGGAAAAGAAGCAATATGTGTCTGAAGTGTCAGGTTTGGTTTCTTTGTGCAGTTTAAAAGCTTTCTTTTATGATTCACTCTGTGATTTGTCACAGGAGGTCGGAGTAAATGAAATGAAGCACACTGTCCAAATGTTTGTGTGCTGTGGAGATACTGAATGAACTATGTGGATGAGATTCATGTTTGTTTCGAGTGTGTTGCATATGTAGGCCATATGTTAAACTTATGTTGGTGTTGATGTCTTGTTATTTTTCTCTTAATTCATTATTGTGCTATTATTTTGCTTTTTGTTTTTCCAGTGGTCTGTGTTATGTGACATTTAATGCGGTTTATGCAATACTGTTTTGTTAGTGGATCTTCCCATCAGTGTGGAAGATTTCTGGATGTTTTTGTTTGGAGTGATGTGTACATTTTCTTTAAGGGAATGAATTAATAAAAATATTTTTCCTAAACCTCTGTGTGATTATTTATGCCTTTAATTCACTGGGTTCACCAGCAGCTGGTATGGTTGTTTCTAAAATGTGCCCTGGACTATCCGATACCTGGTCTTAAAGCACTTTAATTAAAGTGAATGGTGAAGTAAATTCATTATGCTTGCATTTTAAATGGTTTGCTGAATAAAAGTATTCTTGAAATATTGTGCTGAACACAACCAGATGGTTATTACTTGAATGACAAAATGTATACATGTATTCATTCATTGCTAAACATCTTTCAGTTTGAACTGACATTTACATGCATTGCATACATAGTTTGAACATCAAACATTGCCTACAATGTGTTTCTAGGCACTTTCTGGCCAAGTTTCATTCATTCTCTACTTTTGCATACCCCATTAAAGGGATATTTCACCCAAAAATGAAAATTCTTTTATCACTTACTCACCCTCATTTTGTTCCAAACCTGTATGAGTGTCTTTCTTCTGTTGAACACAAAAGAAGATATTTTGAAGAATGTTGGTATTCTTGTGGTGGCATTTACTTTCATAGTCCTTTTTTGGTAAGTCAGTGGCTACTGTCAACTGTTTGATTACCATTATTCTTTAAAATATCTTCTTTTGTGTTAAGATAGAAACTCACACAGGTTTGGAACAAAATGAGGGTGAGTAATTGTGATGACAGAATATTCATTTGTAAGTGAACTAACCCTTTAATAACAATAATAATTAAATCATTGTTGTTTATAATAATGTATTATTTCGATCATTTAAATGGTTGCTGATTTGTTAATAAGATACACATTAAAGACCGAGCTCTGCATTTTGCCACATATACTGTATCCCATAATTTATTACTGATTCCCCCACAGAATGTTTGTGTCATTTTGTTTGCCATTTCTCTATTTTCTGATGACATAGGTGGCTTGACCAAGTTACCGCCGTTTTAATGTCGAAACAATATCTGTAACTTTGGTATTTCGGAGAGAACTCTGTTTGTTTACCAGGGTGAATTTTTGATATCGTGAACAGAAATGCTTTTTTGTTTTACGTTTTTGAGCGGTTCCGCGCTGCAGCTCTTTGGTTCCGCCTTCAACACGCGCGCACACCGGAAGTTTGGATTTTGTTGTTACACTGGAACAAAATGGCTGCTGTGAGTTTTTTTCATTGAAGGCACTGGAACATTTATTCCGCTTCTTGCTTTGGATTTCCTACCTGTGGTGATGCAACTCGATTGGCAAGTCAGTTTCAATGTTTGTCGCCATTGTCACGTTATGCCCCGCTCTGTCAGGTGGTCGTGTTGTGTGGGTTTGTGCATTTTAAGTGAGCTGTTAGCTGTGGTTAGCCAGTCTGTCGTTTGCTGGAGCTCCAGTGCTGAAGTTTGTCTTCTTCTTCTGGCATAATATTCCTCTGCATTTCATGAATGCATGATATTTACTGCCATTGCATCCTTTAACACATACTTTGTCATCATCATGCAGAATTTCACCACATTTGTTTACCAGATGTTGTGATTGCATATAAACACACAGATGCATAACTGTCTTAATGAGCTGAGTCCATGTCTCATACTTTGTTTATTCGCATTCATACACTTGTCATTGGATGTCTGGGGTTAAGTTCTTAATGACAACTGTCAGCGGACAGATAAATGCACGCGTGGAGTGTGTTTCTGAACTGTCTCTCTCTGATCTCAGGGCTTGAATGGTGTGTTTGTGGAGGTGACAGTGTTGGTGTAACACAGCATCGCCTCCTGTCACACAGCAACCACGATGGTAAGAACTTTAGATTTGGTTTAATGATGTATTTATAACAGGATTGGATTTTATTTAATATTATGACATTGATTTGATATTATTTGACATTTTCACTTACGTGTTTGTACAATATGAGAGATTTGCCCTGCCTCTGATGTTATGCATTTTCATTTATCTTTCTTCCACAGCAACAAGTCCTAGAATATGCATTGGATCGGGCTGAGGTATATTTTGAACTTATTTCTGTGTTGTTTTATACTGTACAATTTGGTGTTTACTTTGTATCCACAATATCTGTTCATATGGCAATGCATTCTTCTACTCTACTATGACATTGTCATGTCTTGTTTAGTACATTGTTGAAAGTGCTCGTCAGCGACCAGCAAAGAGACGATCGTCCTCGAGCGGAAGGAAATCCTTATATCAGAAACTTTATGAATTGTACATTGAAGAGTGTGAAAAAGAACCAGAGTTGAAGGTAATCTTCACCCGCTATAACACACAAACACATTTATGTTTTACAGTGACTTCAAGACCATCGCGGAATGATATTACAGATTGAATATGTGTGTGTATATAAATAACAAAGTCCTTACTGCCCTCTTTCTGTAGAAACTGAGGAGAAATGTGAATCTACTAGAGAAACTGGTCTCACAGGAGTCAGTCTCATGTCTGGTGGTCAACCTGTACCCTGCCAATGAAGGATATTCGCTTATGCTTAGAGGAAAAAATGGATCTGGTACTGTCTGCTTTTTATTTGTGTATTATGCTTAGCTCATCATGTTGCTTGTTAATAAACCCTTGCTCGAGCTGATGTTTTTATCCCGACCTATAAGATTCAGAAACAATCCGACTTCGCTATGAAGAAGGAGAGTTACTGGAGTACCTGGATGCTGAGGAGCTGCCGCCCATCCTTGTAGACCTTCTAGAAAAATCACAGGTTAGTAGCATCACTGAACAATTTTTTTAATGTGTAATTTCTTCATGTATTTTTCCATTTATGCACTTGAAAAATCTGCCCTGACAATTATTATTATTTTTTTATTTTTTAATGTTTTTTCATTAACATTACCTGCCCTATATAAAGTTCATAACAGTGTGTTGTTATTGTTAACTAAAACTATTATTAAAAAGTTTTTCTTAATTAGAATAAAGCTGAAATAATGTAAAATATAAATATTGTGTAAACTAAATTAAAATGTTTCAGTTGAAGAACTACATAAAAATAAGTTAAAGCTTAATAGAAATATTAAGAAAGTCTCAAAATTAATAGAAATGACAAAAAGCACATAACAAATCTTAAAATAAAATAAAAATAAAACATTTTTTAATTTAAAAAAATTAAAACTATGAAAAAAAATATATGCTAAATAATGCTAAAATAACACTGGTGCAGAATTGATTCAATGTGTAATTTTAATTTCATTAGCCTACATTATTACATGCAGTGTTACTGATCCATAAATCAGTGGCTTAGTTTTGTTTTTCTGCTTTTGTTCTGTCAGGTGAACATATTCCACTGTGGCTGTGTCATAGCCGAGGTCAGGGACTACAGACAGTCTGGAAATGCAAAGATGCCCACCTACCAGAGCCGGCACATCCTGCTGAGACCCACTATGCAGGTCAGTAACAGTCCTGATCCATGACCTGCAGTCTCTGAGAAACTTGAGGTGAGTATTTTTATTAAGCTGTGTCTCTTCTCTTCACCAGACCCTGATCTGTGACGTTCATGCTATGACAAGTGATCACCACAAGTGGACGCAGGTGACGCGACTGCATAGAGCATTAAAAGTGACAGATTCACAGCTCGGTGTGGAGGAGGCATCGATTCTCATGTGTTTTGAATGTGTTTATAGGATGATAAACTTCAGCTGGAGAGTCAGTTGATTCTGGCTACAGCAGAGCCTCTGTGTCTGGACCCTTCCATCTCTGTCAGCTGCGCTACCAACCGTCTGCTCTACAACAAACAGAAGATGAACACACGATCCATGAAACGGTGACGCAGCTTTACATTCAAATGCGTTCTGCTTTTTGTATACAATACTGTTCAAAAGGTTTTTTAAAGTCTCCTGTTCTCACCAGGGGTGCATTCATATTTGAGTACATTTTTAAATGTAATTTATTCCTGTGATGGCAAAGCTGAATTTTTAGCATCATTACTTCAGTCTTCACTGTCACATAGATATCATTCTAATATGCTGATTTGGTGCTCAAGAAACATTCCTTATTATCAATGTTGAAAACTGCTTAAAATTTTTGTTGAAACCACAATAAAAATGTTAGGATTCTTTAATGAATATAAAGTTCAAAAGAACAGCATTTGAAATAGAAATCTATTAGAAGAATTTTACTTATTTTGATTTAATTTAATGCGTCCTTGCTAAATAAAAGTATCAATTTCTTTTAGTCTAATTCCCAGACTTTTGAATGGAAGTGTAGTGCTGTTCAGTGTACAGCATGATAGTTAATAACTGCATTTTGCACATACCCACAGAGCTTATGTAGACGTGCACAGAGTAGATCTTTTATTGTGTGTTTGTGGTTAGTCACCACCTGTGAACTGAAAACCCACTGCTGTTATGATCTCTCATTGTACTGTTGAGACTTAAAGGAATGTGAGTTTTTTTTTTTTCACCAACATGCGCTTTTGTCCTCGCTCTGTGGAGCCAACAGAAAGTTCTTTTAAGCTGCTTGAGTTGAGTGCAAGAACCCGACGCGAATCCGTCCCTCTGCACTGACGAGCTAAATAAAAGGGTCATTTCATGTGGTTTTACCCAAGTTAAAGGCTGTATTTGGTACAAAGAGATCCTGAAAACTTAAAAGCAAAATATCAAATCTGTCATGTGTCAGTTATGCATCATTCCATGCTAATGGAAGTCATGTTTCTCCCCTCCGCAGGTGTTTTAGGAGGCATTCACGAGCAGCTCTGAACAGACAGCAGGAGATGATGAGCCACTGTCCCGCACTGCCACAGCTCCGACTCCTGGACTACCTGCAGAGGAGGAAAGAGAGGAAACCGGCTCCCTCCATAGACCTGAAGATCTCCAAAGCTGGGAATGTGAGTCAAATGACATGTCTTCATTTCTGTGCTGATTTTGGGGAAATTAATTAAAACCTGCTAAATTATGTACACTTCTGTTCAAAAGTTTTAGGTCTGTTACAATTGTTTAAAATGACTTTTATTCAGCAAGGATGCATTAAATTGATCAAAAGTTACAGTAAATACGTTTATGATGTTACAAAATATTTCAGATAAATGCTGTTATTTTTAACTTTCGTTAAAAAGTCCTGACTTTTTTTTTCACAGAAATATTTAGCATAATAATAACAAGAAATGTTTCTTGAACACCAAATCAGCATATTAGAATAATTTCTGAAGGATCATGTGTACTGAAGACTGGAGTAATGATGCTGAAAATTCAGCTTTGCCATCACATGAATAAATTACATGTTACAATTCTTTTAAATGAATGAACAGCTATTTTAAATTGTAATGATATTTCACAGTATTACTGTTTTAACTGTATTTTTGATCAAATAAATGCAGCCTTGGTGAGAATTAAGAGACAAGCGTTAAAACGCTTTTGAACGGTAGTGTATTTATTATTAATCAAATGTCCTGTTTAAACAAATACTTAATATTCATTCCGAGTTTTGGTTAGATCTTATCGATCTTTATCACTAGAGTGGGTGTTTTAGGTGTTTAAATCACTCTTGTTTCTCTTGTAGTGTGTGGACATGTGGAAACAGAACAGTTGTCAGCTGTCCGTCCCAGCAGAAATTGACGTGAGTTGCTGTAATGCAGTTAAATGAACATACAGTATCATCTCTCTTTTCTGAAGGTCCAACAATATTTCATCACAGAAATAACTTGAAATGTATAAATGTCACTGTCTGTGAATCTGTGAAAATGAGTTTTTCTCTCTGCCTTCAGGTAGAGAAATATGCAGTGGCAGAAAACTCAGTCAAAATAGATGACACTCAGCCCACTGTTTGGCCTGCAAAGGTAACAAAATTGTGTGAATATTACATAGTAACTATACTGTACATGAACCCTGTAAAATATCTGTTTTATCTGTGTGACATGTTGTCTTTGTCTCTGAACAGGACGTGAGGGACGACTACATTTTTGAATGTGAGATGGGAGGCCAGTCTCAAAGAACAAAAGTCACTATCTTCCAGTCTATGGGCGACCCGCTGGTGTACGGGAAAATCTACAGCGCCAAAGACTCCAAATCAGAGGAGGACGTCACAGACCTACACCTCATTCACCCACCGTAAGAAACAACTGATGACATTTTAGCATTTCACTTACAAGTACTTATTTCACATTTGTATTATGTTATATATTCAATTTTCTTATATTATACATTACATTTATATGCGACCAATGGGAGATGGGGAAGTGTCCAGGAAAATTACTTTTACTCTCCGTTTTGTTTGCTCACGTACCTGATCTTTTTTTTCTTTTTTCTGTGATTTGTAGATTCCTCATAGGTTCAAAGACAGACGCTGATCGGTAAGTATGGGAGCTTCATTTTGTCGTTTGGTTTCTGGTCTTAATAATAATAATAATAATAAACTTTATTTTCTATAGCGCCTTTAAAAGTTACATCTCAAAACGCTTCACAAAAATAAGAAAAAAATAAAATAAAAATACAACAATATAAAAGCATTCATAAAAGAGAAGTATATTCAAATATACAATACACATAAAAAATATAATTGATATGTTTTCAAAACAATTACATGATATAGAAAAAAATAGTTAGAAGTAATCAAATAAATGCTTTGAGGGTAGATTTAAAAACACATAATAGATTCTGTTTGACTAATCTCAGAGGGCAGAGAGTTCGTTAGTTTTGGAGCAAGTGAAGAGAAAGCCCTATCACCCATTGATCTTAAACAAGTTGGCGGGACAGTTAAAAGACCAGCTTCAGAGGAGCAGAGATCTCGCGTTGGGATGTAGGGGGATTAAGAGTTCTGACAAATATTGAGTCGCCAGACCATGCAAAGCCTTATAAATAAGCATGAGAATTTAAAAATCAACACGAAACCTGACAGGGAGCCAGTGTAAGGACTCCAAAATAGGAGTGATGTGATTCCTAGTCCTGGTCCTAGTCAGGATTCTAGGATCCTAGTCTTGGTTGTTTTCAGCCACCATGTGAACATTCCTGTGCTGCAGGTTTCTGACGCAGTATAAAGAGGTGTATGAACGGGACGTGAAGTGTCAGGTGAAGATGTTGCACAACTCGCAAGGCCAGCTCTCCCCCACCAGGGAGAACGAGGTGAGACACTTTGCGTAATGTATATATCTTACTGTTCCGACTATGGTTTGGATCAGGTTTGTAATCATCTAATGTATTTATTTTGCAGTTCATGCTATAGAAAAACAGATATGAGGCAGATATGCTCTTTTTCTGCCTGTCTAAACCAATCCCAAAAGTGATTGATTATAGATTTATGTGCCAGATATAGAAAATGGGTACCAAAACAATTGCATGTGCCTGAAAAAAAAAAGAATCAATGTACATTTTATGACATCCATACATCATCCAAGATCAGACCAATTTGATGGCTGTTTGTTGTTGATGCAGGCTGATGGTTTCTCAGCGCTGGTCCAGTCTTCGGTTTTAGGAAAGGGTGTCAAACACAGACCTCCTCCTATCAAACTGCCAGCCGGCTCAGCCTGCGCCTCCTCAGGTGAGAAAGACTTAATGTATGATGTATGATTATTTTATATGTTCATGTATGTAGCCTATGTGTATTAATGTTTTAAAACATTTTCCCTGAAAGTTCCCCTGAAACTGTGATTATAAACACGACGGGGGTGTGAAAGCGGACGAGTGAGTAGATGAGTTTACCTGTTTGGCTGATGACGTTTAATGTCCCCGACAACCTCTGTAGTCCCATTTAGCCACTTGTAGCAACCACCTTTTAGAAGACAAGTAAAAGCTTTTAAAACATCACAAGAGGGTATTACTGATGTACTTTATATCGTAGAATAAAAAGTCAAAATATCTTGAGCATGTTCACCACCGACATTATTTCAAGCATTCAACCAAAAGCCCATAAAAACAAAAACTTGACTAGAGAATGATGAATGTGCTTAAATGCTAATTCATTTCCAGGTTTTGGCCCACAAAAAATATGTCATCCCTGGCGCCCCTCTATAAAAGACCTTAATCAGGTTAGACGACATACAGAATTTAACACGGATAAAAACGAGGCTGTGAGGAATAGATTTACAGTCTTTACAAGGTCATGCACTGTATAAAGGTTCTGGATCACGTCATTTTCACAAATCACAACTTTGACAGCTGTTTTATGGAGGTTTTTTCGCAGAGACATTTCGTCAAGCTGAACAATCGGAATGTTGTTAAAGGGTTACTTAGTTCACCCAAAAATGAAAATTAATAAAACATTTAACATTCATCAACACACATCAGTTATGGTAAATTGAAGCTCAAGTATGATAGTTTGACATGCGAGAACCAATGAGGTTCATTCTAGTGTCTAGTGTCACAAGAACCAGTCTATTGATTGATGAAAGTCGGGTCAGGTCTTGGTCTCATTCCCTTCTTTCTGTCTGGCACAACATGTTTTTGTCTCTCCACTTTAAAAAGTGTACAAACAAACACTGTTGTCCTGTTGTCTAGGAAACCTGTACAGTACACAGGCCTCCAGCGGCCATCTCAAGTGCCCGACTCCTCCACCCTCGAAGAATCAGTCGCTCTCCCGGAAACACTCCATGGAGCTTAGCCTGCTGTCCCCTGCTGCTCTCTCGCCCATGCAGAGTGAGTAACTGAGTATCTCTCCATCCACAACCACAAGTAGCTGTTACTGACCAGGGCCGCATGATATATCCAAATAAAATCGATATGGCAATATGGCTTAGACAGTGCGATTGTCAAATCCAGCAGGCTGTGATATAAAATTAAATGAATATATATGCCCCGTCAACTCGTCAAAATAGAAGCTCAATGGTTTACGTTTCCAAAAGAAGACATTAAGATGTAAATATTGGTATTGTAATTTTAAAGTAAAATAAAATTATTTATATTATTAAAAAAAAAAATTGATAGTACAATGATGTTATTACAATATATATATATTTTTAGTTTGCTCAATATTTTTATTTAATAATCACAAAAAAATCATAATTATAATTTTATAGTAAATTGCCAATCTTCGTTTTATTTGACTTTTTGTATAAAACCTTTTTGTTACAGTGAAGCTTTTCCTAAATCATTCTGGCCAAAACGGATTTTGCCATTAAAAACTCTGAGTAAAAAGTAATTTAATAATTTTTAAGCTTAAAAAAAAAAAAAAAGATATGCAGAAAACAACAAAATTACCCTACTTAACTCTAGAATGATTATTTCTTTCCAAATTTTGCCATTTAAGCCATCTGGTGAAAATTCGTAGCCTGTATTTATTTTATACATGCAGTCCTATCACTTGCTAACCATATATTTGTTTATGAATTTTTCAACCCTCTTTTTCCTCTGATTGTCATCCATAGGATCAGGTACTCCCAAGCCCGCTACACCCACACCCACCAACACGCCGTGTTCTACGCCACACCCTGCCGACGTTCAGGGTGTCACGCCCTCATTAACGCCCACCCCTCAGGACCCCACCCTCCCACAGCAACCTACCCTGCTGACTCCCTTCACCCAGCAGCAGATGGCCCTGCCCGTCATGACTATTCCCCTGCCCACATCCAGCACCACATCTTCACAGGTCATGACCAACCCTGCAGGGCTGAACTTCATCAATGTGGTGGGCCCAGTTTGGTAAGTGATATGAAAAAATGGTTTTATTTGACTAAAGCCGGGTGCACACTGTATGATTTCATCCACAGTTTGGCCGTCTGAGACAAATTTAGCAAATCCTATAATATTTCTCTGATCCTAGGCTAAAATCTGTAGTCTTTGATCGCTAGTTTGACAAGTTTGCCGACAGCCGATTGATGACCATTGCGATCAAATTTGACCTCTGATGAAATTCTGCAAGTGTTAGAAGATTTGCCGCACAGTCCTGAAGTGAAATTTCTATGAAAACGTCAAATCAAATACCAATAGGAGCGCAGAATCGAATGACACAATTAGTGCGACAACAACAAACCACCACTTGATGGTGACCACTTCTTCTTTTTCTATTCTTCTTCTTTCTTCTATTTTTCTTTTAAAGACAAGCCATGACCAACATTAACGCTAGAGATTGTTTTTCGTCGCTAGCCACCATATACATCACGCATGCAGCTCAGTCACCGAACGTGTCATGGTTTGATGATGTAAAACTCCATGAGTTTTCGTGCGTTTGTCCATTTTTTGACTGTCGTACAGCCCGACATTGACGACTGAGATCCTACTGTGGGACATGGCTTACAGCAGGGATCATGTTCATACAGTCTGACAAGCAACAATTGTAAAGTGACTATTATATTCACCCGGCTGAACCTCTCTTACACACAGCAGTCCACAGACCCTGATGAGCGGTTCTAACCCGATGCTGGGTTGTAGTCCTGGGACCCTGGCGTCTGGTATACCCCTGAGTGGACTTCTGCCCTCTGGTGGTCTCATGTCTGGAGCTCTGCCTTCCATGCAGCCTGCAGCTCCAGCAGGTAAACGTCTCCGTCATTTGCTCCCTGCATGGTCAGGGGCCTGTTTCAGAAAGGAGGTTAAGTGAAAACTCTGAGTATGTTAACCCTGAAATGAGGGAAACTCTGAGTTTTCTGTTTCAGAATGGGAGGTATATTAAACCTGAGAAAGCAGAGTAAGTCAAGCCTGTTTCAGAAAGAGAGGTAACTTATACTCAGAGTCAGTTACCATGGTAACTTACTCTGTGAACCTAACCTGGTCGGGAGCAGGTTTTCTTCAGTAAACCCAGAGTTTCTTTCGGTCTCCTCCCCTTTTTAAAGTGGAAGTGGTGTTTAAACACCTCATTCATTCTTTCAGTACATTTTTATTAATAAAATTAATCTTTTATTAATAAATAAAATATTGCTTTTTTTTTTTTTTTTTTTTTTTTTAATAAGATGAAGTCTATATAACTCCTTACCTGGCAACTGAAAATACAGTAGTAGATTAGAGTTACATAATGTAGTTCTAAACAAATTCTACAGAATTAAACTGTGGCATTTACTGAAAATCACTGACCTGTTCATCTGTGCAACAGAAGTTGATGGACCGTCCTCCTGCTGTTCTTCCACACTCTGGGGGCGGGGGGAGAGATAAGAATACCCGTTTATACTTAGATTTAAACTTAGATTCTATAGGCTACTCCACATAAAAATGTGAAAAAAATCTGAATGTGTAGATTGTTTGATGTGTAGACACATAATATTAACATTACCTCTGTAGGCCTCTCTGTGGCAGCAGAAACTCTTTATCCCCATGTGATGAGCATTTGGTTGAGTACACTTTATAACACTATTTGTCATAATTTCTGGTGTATTGAGTAGGCGACTTACAACTGCCTGGGGTTCTGTTGGGACAGGAGGTTCCAAAAGACAGATATTACCATCAGAATCTATTGGGACCAACAAAAATCCTAACCCAAAGTAAAATAAATGGAAATATCGAAAATAGCCTATATAAAAAAATAACACATATGTAAACCTCTTACATTTTATGAAGGCCCTTGGATCTTTGGGACTGGCTCTGAAGTCCGTCCAGGAATTCCCTCAGCCAAAAATGCTGCTGCACTGCTAGACACTGGATGCTTTAGTTATTTAATATGTCACATGTTTGTAAAGTCAGGTAGCCTACACCCATGATAGGCTCAAGCCTTACTTGACTGAATTATGTTTTTATATTTAATTTTCAGCTGCTGCCAAAATTAGGTTGAATAACATACTGTTCTTCCAGTTTCACCTCTGATATTATAACAGTTGGGCAAGTTACTTGTATTACTAACTACAAATGACATCTTCAACAGTGTAAATAGATTAATGTAATAATGACTATCTTTAGAAATTATTGGTCTACTTATTACTAATTACTAAATCCCATGTCAACCTTAAACACTTGAACAATACAAGGAGAGACAAGAAACAGCACTTTTAATGCTTTCAAATAAACAATATACAATTGCATGAATTATTCTTGAATTGACCAAAGTGTGTAGAGGGAGAATTAAAAATTAAAAATATAACTTTTAAAAATGTATGTTAAATAGCCTATACAGAATTGTTCTATAGTATAATACAATTACATCAGATTTAACTTTAAATTACAGAAGAATTAAGAGTAATCCCTTAAATTAAATTACAGTATTTAGATTACTTGGTAATTAATTACACCCATCACTGTATAACAGTAATTAAAATGTGAAGAAACGCGCTTAACTCCGAGTCAGTCAACTCAGAGTTGATTGAACTAACTAATTTCAGCTGTTCTGAAACCAAAAACTCAGAGTTTCCCATCTCAGGGTAAGTCAACTCAGAGTTCAAGTTTTAACTCAGAGTTGGTTGAACCTCCTTATTGAAACAGGCCCCTGATGTTCACTTTTATAAGTTATCCGTCACTATTGTGAAGATTAAAATGTAGGGGTGTAACGATACTCTCATGTCACGAATCGATACATCTCATGATACAATAAGGCTATTATAAAAAAAAAAGGTTAACAAGAAAATGTACTGTTGATTAAAATGCTAAATTTGGTATTAAATTGTGGGTGTAAATGAATAGGCTTGGACTTGGTGCTGGTAACCCAATGCACAGGACAATGGTGACCCCAGAATAAAAATAATCATGATTCTGAAGCTGAAAATACAGAATTATTTTAGCTGAATATACTTGCACTCTGTCACTGGCTAGATATATTTAAAATAATGTAGGCCACTTTTTACTGGTAACATGATACATTTGGCATTATCAGGACACAAATATTCCCCCATTGCATTATTATACATTATATCCAACATTATACAGGGTGGGCCATTTATATGGATACACCGTAATAACATGGGAATGGTTGGTGATATTAAAGTCCTGTTTGTGGCACATTAGTATATGTGAGGGGGCAAACTCCTCAAGATGGGTGGTGACCATGGTGGCCATTTAGAAGCCACAAACAGGACTTTAATACCAACCATTCCCATGTTATTACGGTGTATCCATATAAATGGCCCACCCTGTAGTTTAATGTAGTACTGACTCTAAAACTCTGACAACTCACACAGTAATTTTTATTTTTGGTGAACAATACATATTGTCACTATCCACGATAAATATTGTTGCATTTTTGTTTTGTGATATATTGTGACACCCCTATTAAAATGTTAATGTTGTCCCAGCAGGTGGGCCTTTTGGCCTGAACAACAGCCCGGGACTGCGACCGCTCAACCTTCTTCAGGTGAGGGCGCTTTTCCTGTAATGTAATGGGTTTTGTGGAGATGATTCTCTCATTATTTTTGTGTTTCGCTTTCTTTCAGCTCCCTACGGGACCTCTGATTTTTAACTCTCTACAGCAGCAGCAGTTGTCTCAGTTCTCCCCTCAACAGCAGAGCAGCCAGTCGGCCACATCCAGCCCCCAGCAGCAGGGGGAGTCTGTGAGTTAGACACAGTGTCCATCGTTTTACACCGCTTTCCTTATTCTAGTAATCTCGCGATGCGGAGGGTTAACTAATAGAGTGAAAATCTGAATAATAATTCAGTTGTCTTCTTTGCATCAGGCTGACCCGGGTCTGACGACAGAACAGGGACTGACCGCGCAACAGACGGCAGTCATCAATCTCACCGGAGTGGGGGGATTCATGTCCCCTCAGGCAGCAGGTACAGACTCATGCACCGGATACATGCATTTCATTTCTCTGCTACTCCTCTTACTGTTATTCAAGTACATCTCTAGTCCAGATATCTCTAACAGACACTAACACAGCGAGTAGACATACTAATGAATTTAGATTTTGTAGTGTGTCATACTAATCTCAACGTAGATCAGTCGAAGTTAATCAGAGCTGTTTTTTTGACTATTTGGTTTGTCATTTGATTAACATGATGGTGGATGCCACTTTTCCTTTTTGCTACATTCTACCTTTTATTTCCTGTTACCTCCTTCCCCACCCTATTCTTTCTCTCTCCCCTCCTCCTCCTCCACCCCACCCCTGTCCGTGGTAGTGCTGTCCCAGCTGGGTTGTGGTCTGGAGGGGTCCGGGCCCAGCCTACCATCCCCGAGGCTCCAGCAACAGCACCAGCCACAGATCCAAGTAATGCAGCAACTTTGACCTCATCCACCCATAGACATGTGTATATCAGACTGACCTTTGACCTCTTGACATGAATTCAAAAGCCACCCTATTTACTTTCTTAAAACACCTTTCTTGTGCATGATTTGTCAATTCATTTTATTCCAACGTCATCAAATTATAATAACTTGTTCCAGCTCTGAAACACCTTCTGGCTGACATCACTTACGCACATTGTACACACCTACTTTTTATAAACCAATCAGTTCTCAATGGATTAAATAAGGTGCCGCCCTACTTTTTTCCCCTGGTTGAATATTGTTACACCTTTGGAATACGTTACATTACACAATTATAAAACGTATAATTATCACCCTAAAATATCTAAAGGTTGAAAATTTATTTTATTTTAGTTTGTGTGTTTTCACAAAAGTTTGGGGTCTGTAATTTGGTTTTTGAAAGAAGTCTCTTCTCACCAAGGCTGCATTTATTTGATCAAAAATACAGTAAAAACTGTAATATTGTGAAATATTATTACAATTTAAAATAACTGTTTTCTATTCTAATATAAATTAAAATGTAATTTATTCCTGTGATGGCAAAGCTGAATTTTCAGCATCATTACTCCAGTCTTCAGTGTCACATGATCCTTCAGAAATCATTCTAATATAATGGTTTGGTGCTCAAGAAACATTTCTTATTCATTTCTTAACATTCAGTGTTGAAAACAATGGTTTCCACAAACACATGAAATATCACTATGATTTTTTACATAAACATGATTTTCTATCAATGTGTCTTCACCCTCACTTTTGATCAATTTATTTGTCCTTGCTGAATAAAAGTGTTAATTTCTTTTCTTTCTTTTTTTTAATCTCTTACTGACCCCAAACTTTTGAACAGTAGTGTGTACAATATAGCGACATCTAAGGACAAAATCACAATTGAGTTAACATTGAGTTCAAAGGTCTGGTGCAAGACTGTGGATCAGTCTGTTATATGATGTCTATGCATTCATTCTTTAGATTAAATGCTCAAGACTACACAGCTAAACACTGTTTATCACATCAATAGTTTCTTTCCTGGCAACTTCTGACCAGTGTGTAAAGCTTGCCGTGTTTGAGTAACCATTCTTGTCTAAGCCTTTACCAACATCTTTGCATATAATGTTGAGCTTGTGGCATATCTCTTAACAGCAGCTTGAAGCATGTTTTTATAGCAATTGAGCTATATTTCAAAACTTCATAAATGTCTTATTTAGAAGGATTCATCAGATTTCACATTTCATTGATAAGCATGACTAATTTGTGTTGTGCTTGTGTTATCCATCACACACATCTGACCAGTAACAGCCGAACCCTTGCATTAGTCCAAGCTGAGAGGCGAGTTGAAGTTGCTGTCTTACTGACACCAAACAAGAGCGTGTGTGTGTGTGTGTGTGTGTGTGTAACACAGCATAGCTGACAAAACAGCTGCATTACCGCCTTCCTTTTCCATCACTACTGCTTGATCCTTTCCTGTTCTTCACAGTTTGTCGTTCCCATTATTTCCCCATTGAATATACCATTCCTCCCTCTTTCTACCTCACCCAGCTTCTGCAAACACTTCGATGTCTGTCCAGCGTGTTGCTTCCATTTTCACTGCGGTTTTAAAGAATGGTGGTTTCCCTTCAGCAGCTCTGCTTTAGTTGAAACTCTTCCACTATCTGAGCCAACGGGAGGGGCGACACAAACATGTTAAGCATGTAATATTGTATACAATGTACATTGTAAATTATAGATAGGGATGCAATATATTATAACCATATCAGTTATCAGATGATGGTAGAGATGTTTTTATCAGGATCTGTCGAGTTTGGATATTTGCTAGTGCATGCTCATTTCCCATTAGATTACCTTTGCTGTCCATCTTTAAAAACATGACTAATTTAGTTACACTGTTAAATGTCATCTTTAGCAAATCTCAAAATTAACCTTTTTTTATACTGTACATTCATAATAATGTGATGCCTAAATTCACTTGTAGCATTTAATATGATTTAAGTTGATGGTTTTATTTTATTTATTTTAGACCTAATAGAATTAGCTTATCAACTAGATTTTTAATATTGGTGCATCCCAAATTTTACAATAATAGTAAAGGCATTAAGTCATCTTTTTAAAAGAAAATTCACATGCAAGCACAATATACACTACTGTTTAAAAGTTTAAGGTGAGATTTTTGTAAATGTTTTAATCTCTTATTCTCACGAAGGCTGCATTTATTTGATAAAAACACAGTAAGAACAGTAGTACTGTGAAACTTTTTTCTTATTTTTACAGTTTTTCTTACTTTAAAATGTAATTTATTCCTGTGATGCAAAGCTGAATTTTCAGCATGATTACTCCAGTCTTCAGTGTCACATGATCCTTCAGAAATCATTCTAATATGATGATTTGCTTTTTTTAATCAATATTCAAAACAGTCATGCTGCTTAATATTTTTATGGAAACTGTGACCTTTTTTTCAGGATTATTTGAATATGAAGTTCAGATGAATAGCATTTATTTGCAATATATATATTTTTTGTAACATTTTAAATTTCTTTACTGTCACTTTTGGTCGATTTAATGTGTCCTTTCTGAATAAAAGTATTAATTCCTTTCAAGAAAACAAAAACATTTGAACAGTAGTGTATGTCTCTTTAAAACAATTAAATAATAATTTAATTAAAAAAATGTCCACATTATTTAAACTGTACTATTTAGAGGGTGTCAGTTTGATGATCGTCGTAACGTTGAACTCCTTGGCTACATGTAGGAAATGCTTCTGAGACACAGCTGCTGTGAGAGGAGACTCTTGGTACGTTTTTGACGGCACAAATTCATTATCCGTTACTTTCCCTTTCGCACAGTTGCAATTCTTGCAGCACCAAATGCAACAGCAGCAAATGGGTATGGCAGTGGGGGCGGCGGCACAGTCGGCGCTGCCACGGCAACATTCCGTCAACCAGCCAAGAAGTAAGAGGAAACGCAGCACGCCACAGCCCCTCCCCAAATCATGACCTCCGGCCCCGTCCACTAACCCACCGTGAGGACGTCAACAAACACCACTGTGCTTGATCCGCAGCATTTTATGGACTGATTGTGGCTCAACCGGACTAAAGTAAAAAAAAAAAAATTAACATTCATGGGGTGCAGGAGTTACCCACCTGACCTCAGGCCAGAGGACTATTCGTGTTACATCGAGGACATTTAGAGCAGGGGACCTTAGAGTATTACCATATTTTTCAAAGAAATACAAGACATGAAATGAGACAATTCTTCTTGTAGGGTTCCCTACGGCATGCTGTCTTTATTCTCCTTCCAAATGGCCCTTTCAACGAGAGCCTGTCCGGCTCGAGAGGGTGGACCCTACGCACACTAATAAGGGCCGTACAGATGTGCCTCAATCACCTTTTGCTCAACTTTACCATTATGAGAAAACCTTCTCTCTACTGCTGGATGTCAGAATGATGGGCTGCCTTGTCCCAGCATGCAATTACATGTGCGGTTTTTATATGGCACATTTTAAAATGGCATTTTGTTATACTGAGGGGGGGGGAGTTGATGTATATTCTTATGGAGAAAAAAAAAATCTAAACCATGTGAGTGGATGACATTTCTGAACACTGAGGCAGAATTTTTGTAAATGATCTTTGTCGGCAGTTTTATTGTGATAAAAAAAGAAAGTATATATTGACAGTGAAAAATACAACTTTTAGAAAAAAATGTCACGACTGCGTGTGTGTTTATTTCGTCGTCTTCATGCTCCCAATGACTTTGTCCACTAGTTTGCTGATCTCTTTGTTTCTCGTTATGGCTCGATTGATGCAGTGTTGTAGTTTCTCACCGGATAACGACGTCCCACCTAAAGCAAAGCATTTATATTTGTTTTTCAAATCTACAGACCACAAAAATTCAATCAGGTGATACTCATCTACAATCTTGACACCTTTGACAAAGTGACACTTCGGATCCAAAATAAGTCATTTATGTGATCCATGTAGATTTGGTGATTTTTGTTTTAAATTGATATGAGAATCGTTTATACGTTTTTTATAAGAGAAGCTTTGAGGTCTTCTGCAATTTTTCTGCCAAAATAAAAGCTCTATGGTTTGGTGTTTGAAAGCAAAGAAATTAAGACATTAATTAAATAAAATTCTATTGTTATTATTATTAATTACTCATTATTTTACAGTACAACAGCATTTAATTTATATGAATGCATTTGGCAGACGCTTTTATCCAAAGCTAAATATAGTATAATTTGACTAAATATAGTCAAAGGGGAGGTTTTCCTCATAACTTAATGCTAAAATTGCTGCTATGCTCTCTCTTTGTCATATGGAAGCTTGTTTCCCTGATGGAATCTTTTTTTTTTATCTTGTAATTTTTTATATCTCGCAATTCCGACTTTTATCGCATTTCTGACTTTGATTCGATCTAGCAACCCAAGATTATCCCCGTGTTTTATATCTCGCAATCCTGATTTGATTTTTTAGCAAATCCAAGATTCACACAAATCTAAAAATTTTCTTGCAATTCTGACTTTAATTCTAGCAACCCAGGATTCTCAAAATTCCAACTTTTTCTCTCACAATTCCGTTTAAATCTCTAGTAATTCTGATCTAGCAACCCAAAATTCTCATATTCTAACTTTTTTTTCTTGAAATTCCGTGTTTATATCTCGCAATTCTGGTTTTATTTTTTAGCAATTCTGAGATTCTCATTATTCTAACTTTTTTCTCACAATTCTGACTTTTTTTCTCGCAGCTCAGAATTGTATGATATAAACTCACAATTGCAAGTTATAAAGTACGAAATGTGAGAGATGAACTCACAATTCTGCGAATAAAAGCCTAAATTGCGAGATAAAAAAAGTCACAATTACCTTTTTTTAATTTATTCCATGGTGGAAACAAGCTTCCATAATGTTGCCTTTTTCACCCCGATGATATTGCATCCCTGATGCTGTAAATAACCTGCAGTTTTGTGTCAAATGTCTTGATGTTCACCTGGTTTGTGGACGGCACAGAGTCGATCCTCCTCGTCTGTTACCACAGTCATTAACGCTGTAGACAAGCCTTCCTCTTCCGCCGTGGGGTCGACGATGATGATGGAACTGCGAAAGGAGGAAATGGAAAAAGTGTTTGTGAACTCATTCTTGTGTCATTTCTAAAGAATTTTATATTGATCTGAGACCAGTGTTCTCGTTTTTAATGATTATCAAGTTAATTTGGCTAAACTAAATAGCGAAATATGTTAATTACTCATCAAATACTGCAAACGATGAGCCAACTGGGTGCCGGCTGATCTTCAAGTGTCTCTTCTTCTGGATGTCAACTTCTGCTAAATCTGTCTCTTTGTTTACAGTGACTTCAGGAAGTTGGGCTGAGAGAATTGGAAATGTGTTTATTAGTCATCATAACAGCAGGAGGATGTTATATTCAGATGAAGTGCTCACCGTTCTTTAAAGCTGCCAGCAAAACTGTGATGCAGGCGTCAAGTAAGTTCCCATCATAATCCAAACACATAATATCACAGTACAGCACCCAACAAAGCTAGAAAATAAGTGATGAATGAAATGCAAGGATTTTTAAATGAGCAATGTTATGGTATTTTTAGAGTATATCTATTAAAGATTCTAATATTAACATTATATTTATATCTTACCTTAGCTTTTTCAATGCACAATTCCTCCATATTTATTAAATCTGAACTGCAGAGCAGAAGAGAATAAACAAGAATTAAGAAATAACAATGATAATGTTTTGGCTTGACCAACATTATTTGCAGGCTTGCTAAAATTTATAAGGAATACATTTTCCCTCTTTTTTGACAACCAATCACGTTGCTGTAACCCACAAAGAAATGTTTTTCTTGAGTTGTACCTCTCAATGACATCTGCGATAAATTGGCTGGCTGCCTGAGCCTGTTCTCCTGGTGGTCCGGGTCTGAATCTAGACGAGCACAGTGGAGGCAGATCTACATTTGGGACTTGGAGACCAAAGAGGAACTTCATTCCAAATTTCATTCAACACCCCAATGTATAACATTCATCAGTTACCCAGTTATAATTACATTTACCTATATATCCTTTATTTGGAGCATCAGAGGGTGGTGTAGTTAATTCCTGCGAGAAAAAAATGCTGTAACTTCATTATCCGACGCAATATCATAGCTTTTCGGAAAATAAAAATGATTCTTACAGCTTTTATCCCACAGATTACTGTGGTGTTTCCAATTTTCACCATTGCTGATCCATCGGCTGTAGATATGGAGCCTGGAAAGACACGTTTACCCAATTATATCTAATGACACCTCTGTACTTCTAAAGCATTGAGAATTATTCTGAACATTTGAATGTGTTATTTTATAATATGCATCTAATACTTACTAATATTTAAGGTTGTGGGTCTAAACTCTCCCAATTCTCTTCCATCTGGACGACAGTTTTCTTTCTGTTGAATATTAGATTAGATTGAGATAATTGGTTATTAGATCAACATTATTAACTGTGTTATTATAACACTGATTCAACTTAATAGCTGACAGAAATCAAAACGTTGATTAACTCACCAAAAAGCTCCTGTGATATTCAAGAGGCTCCGCGGTTCTAAAAAACAAAACACACACTCAATATTTACGTTAAATACAGCGAAATCACAATCTCACTGTCCTGAAAAGCTCAAGTATATTAAATAATTATTAGTTATTCAGATAAAAATCTACATAAGTAATTTCCGCTGTATTGTAATTGACTTACTTGAAACCAGCCGCCATGATGTTTAGAGGCACCACGTGAAACCTGCAGTGACGTAAAGAGTTGAATCTCCCGTCCTCCGCTCCAGTGGGGGGCGCTAGTGCTGTTTTCAATCCGCCGCTCTGCGCTTTCTTCGCCCGCCGTGATGGATCTGATGATGTGGTTTGTTAGGACGACTTCCGCGTAGGTGTTTCTCTGTGACTGGAAGTAAACTTCAACAATGGAGATTTAACTATTTATTCCGTAAATTATTACGACACCCATTCATATATGTCCCGCCTCACGGAGCCTCATTTTAAGGTTGCTCTATATGATACTGTAGGGTAGTTCAGCTGTAAACTGGTGAGCTTCCCTGCAGTGATATGTTGACTGGAAATTGGATGATGGATTTCTGTGTATGTGAATTATTGCAGTGTTCGATGATCCTGGCGCTGATCGTCTTACTTTTGGTAAATTTATATCTTATTATTTTGAATATTTGTATAAATCTTATATTATTGTGGATTTTTTTTCTTGTTTTTCTGATTTATGTTTGCTCTTAGTGATCTATCCCTGATGTTGTTCTTATTATTTGTTAATGAAAATGAATTTGCAATGAAATTGTTCTTATGAAATACTTGTAAATATATATATATATAGTCACACTTCTGTTGAGCTTCACTGATTCGTCCAGTTGAACTAGTTAGTCCTTTGTGTCACACCTGTTTGTTCTTGTCTTTAGGTTGTTGTGATTGCTCATGTCAGTGCTAAGATGATAGATCACACTCGCCATGAGAAGGAGAAGCACTATTTGACTGCAAAGGGCACAGAAGAGTCTTTTCCCAGTCTGATGGACCCTCCCTCATTGGAGCTGTCTGTGGTCGTCCCTTCATACAATGAGGAACTCAGATGTGAGTTATTTTGATGATATATTTATATATATATATATATATATATATATATATATATATATATATATATATATACACATACATACACTACTGTTCAAAAGTTTGGGGTCAGTAAGATTTTTAATGTTTTTAAAAGAAGTATCTTCTGCTCACCAAGGCTGCATTTATTTGATTAAAAATACAAACAAAAACAGTAATATTGTGAAGTATTATTCCAATTTAAAACAGCTGTTTTCTATGTAAATATACAGTAAAGTGTAATTTATTCCTGTGATCAAAGCTGAATTTTCAGCATCATTAGGCTACTCCAGTCTTCATTGTCACATGATCCTTCAGAAATCATTCTAATATGATGATTTGATGCTCAAGAAACATTTATGATTATTATCAATGTTGAAAACAGTTATTTACATTTTTATTTCATGATGCTATGATGAATAGAAAGTTCAAAAGAACAGCATTTATCTGAAATCTAAAGCTTTTGTAACATTAAACACTACCGTTCAAAAGTTTGGGGTCAGTAAGATTTTTATTTTTATTTTTGGGGGAAAGAAATAAAATAAATCAATACTTTTATTCATCAAGGATGAGTTAAACTGATCAAAAGTTACAGTAAAGACATTTAAAATGTTAGAAAATATTCTATTTTAAACAAATGTTGTTCTTTTGAACTTTCTATTCATCAAATAATTTTGAAAAAAATTTGTACACAACTGTTTTCAACATTGATAATAATAATGAATGTTTCTTGAGCATCAAATCATCATATTAGAATGATTTCTGAAGGATCATGTGACACTGAAGACTGGAGTAATGATGCTGAAAATTCAGCTTTGATCACAGCTGAGAAATTACAGTTTAAAATATATTAAAATAGAAAACAGTCATTTTAAATTGTATCAATATTACTGTTTTTTTTATTGTTTTGCAGACCATTGTTAAATGCAGCCTTGGTGAGCAGAAGATAGCCTACTTCTTTTAAAAACATTATATATATATATATATATATATATATATATATATATATATATATATTCATATATATATATATATATATATATATATATATATATATATATATATATATATATATAGTTTGAGTTAAAACCCCCACTGAATCCCTATGGCTTAAAATCATTAACCTCCTCTTGGCAATAAGAGGATTAATATTGGTAATGTTTGTCTCTGTTTTATCACACAGTACCTGCTATGATGGATGAAGCCATGGAATACCTGGAGAAAAGACAGGTGCTTAATTAATTTAGTTTTTTAAATTTCTTTACATTTCTATTATGAAACAACAGGCTAGCTAGTGTCGTAACTGACTTATTAGTTCTGTTTTTCTGACTAAAATGTTTGTGATAATGATTGTGTTATGACATATGTACTTTAAATACACCTTTAAAAAAAGTATACATTTATAAATAAAAGTGTAAACATACCTGAGGTCACCTATGAATCCAGGAATGATGCCACACGTTTTCTTTGAATCCTTTTGGATGTTACTGCAGACTGGTTGTTTTTACATCATGTGTGAATTACTCACCACTAGATGGCATTGCTGTAACTAAAGTGACTCTGTTTAACCCAATTTTTCCTCTTGTTGATTTTACAGAATGAGAATCCATTATTCACATATGAAGTTATTGTAGTAGATGATGGCAGCAAAGACAAAACTACAGAGGTAGTTTTACGTCTTACTGTTATTATTCATTGTAATATATAACAATGAATAATATATAACAATCAAAGTGAATGCTTGATCCTGAATGTATCCTCAGGTTGCCATGAAATACACAAAAAAGTATGGAGCACAAAAAGTGAGAGTTCTGACGCTGGTGAAGAACCGTGGAAAAGGCGGTGCAGTGAAAATGGTAATAATGCAAAAAACAACACCCAGTCCTCCTTGTGCGTTGTCACAGAGGACGGTATCCACATTTCTGATGAAATCTGCTGAAAGACAAAAACAAAGATACCGTTTCCATTCAGTTGAGAACGTGAAAAATATCACTAATTAATGATATGACTTAAATTGCTCAAGCTCAGCTAAAAGTCTTATTTTGCACACACTCAACAGTTGCTATAATGCTGTTTGTCTCTGCTCAGGGAGCACTGAGCTGTCGTGGGAAGCTCATTCTTATGGCTGATGCTGACGGAGCCACTAAATTTGCTGACATTGAAAAGGTGGAAGAAGGTCTTCAGAGCATCAGTGAGAAGCCTGTGAGACACCACTTTTTGTAAATATAAATAGACATGCAGCAAATCTCAGAATGGTTGGTATGTGGATTACATACTTGTTTGGAGCTTAACCAGGAGCTGGAGTTATCAAATTACTTACAGACCTTTCCTTGCCAAAAGATTTCAGAGCATCTGAAAATGTTTTCCTTTTATGTCAATGCAGGATAACATGGCGATCTCCTGTGGATCCAGAGCTCACCTGGAAGAAGAATCAGTGGCTCAGGTATTCAGTGTTTCTCAAAAATGCTGGAGCGTAATAGCTAATGTTCATGAGGAAATTTGCATTTTCAGTGTTCTGTTTCTTCTTGTGACAGCGGTCAATGTTCCGAACGTTTCTGATGTATGGATTCCACTTCTTGGTGTGGTTCTTTTGTGTGAGGGGGATTAAAGACACACAATGTGGATTTAAGCTCTTCACTCGTGAGGCTGCCTTGAAAACTTTCTCCAGCCTGCATGTGGAACGCTGGTAAGGACGCTTAAAAGTCGAAGAGCTTTATAATAAAATGCCCCAATTATGATAAAAATAAAAGAATATTACCTTTGATGTAGTGTAATATATAGCTGTTTGTGAATGTAAACCGTCTGCAAAGATCAAAGTGCACGAAAATTTGAGTTATTGTCTCCCAAAAGAAAGAACAGATTCGGAACTGCCGAAACGAGTCCTTAGTAATTCCGGTCTTACTTACGAACCTTATGTATGTTTGTAACAAATTTGCATAATGCCAGCCTTTTGTCTTTATTGTATGCCTGCAATTGTCTGCTACTTTGACCCTCCCTCAAACACTGTAGCTGTAACTGAGGCCTGGAAGTGTTTGATTTGTGTTGTCGACATGTCAATGCACTTCAAAAGAATGAGGACTTGAGCTCGAATTGATATAGTAAAACCGACACCATCTTTACTGTTCGTATCACCTATGTATCAAGTGTTGAGGCCTGCTTCGTTTCCAACCCATGCTTGTAAGCGGTAGGCCAATCACAACAGACTGAGTCATCTGACCAATCAGAGCAGAGTAGGCTCTCAGAAAGGAGGGGTTTAGAAAGACGGAATCTATTATCAAACCGTTTCAGACACTGTGATAAAAGAGGTCATGCTGCAGTTTATGTTATGAGAAAATTGTATTGTTGTAAATTAGGAACCTTTAAAATAGCATAATAGGGGCGCTTTAAGGCATCTCTGCATCAAATTCCCAAAAAGCACTTTGTTTACTTTTATAAGAACCTTTTTTATTTTATTTTATTTAAATTTGAATTTTAACTTCTTAATTAAAGTAAAAAAAATGTGTCCTACAGGGCATTTGATGTGGAACTTCTCTACATCGCTCAGTGCTTTGACATCCCTGTATCAGAAGTGGCTGTTAACTGGACGGAGATTGAAGGTTTGTGCTGTCAGTTTTGAAATACAATGCACTTAAAGCATAGGCAATTAAAAGAACTAATACTCTATATCTTTTTTCTAGCAGTATATGTCTCAAAAATGAAGGTTTATTTCCACTATGAGGTAATGAAGATTTGTTTTATTGCACATTTAGGGTCAAAGTTGGTGCCGATCTGGAGTTGGCTACAGATGGGCCGGGATCTAGTCTTTATCAGACTGCGTTACTTCACTGGTGCCTGGAGGCTGGAGTCTGAGAGAAAAACTCAGTAGCTGTTGTTTCTGCAAGTGGGGCTGTTTGTGAGCTAACAAGAGGGCGATGGTTAAATGCACAGCCCTTTGCCACAAACGAGTGCACTGCGTACGCAATCAGTGAACCGCATTAGCATTTCATTATCACTGACCGTGCCGTGACCACATAAGGGGATTGTCCTTGTATTTTTATTTTTTTTATGTAATATCGCTGTTTTTCATGTTTTTCTTTTACAAACTATAGGTTTGGTTTTGAAATGGGGCAGATGGTTCTTGGCCAAATAAAGAAAAATTATAATCAGTTAGCGTTTCTGCATATACAACTAATTTGAAAATGTTGCACAGAACCAGATGAAGACAAAATGATGCGTTTGAAGAGTGCAAAATGAAGAGTTTTTACGAGACTTTTTTTTTTTTTTTTTTTATTAAACAAGCTTATTTGAAAAACAAATTGATTTATGCTGAGCATCGAAGTATAATTTATTATTATATGTGGCCAAAAATGTTTTATGTGGTGTGTGCTTAAAATGTGATGTTTAAAATCAGTGCCACCCAAATCCATTTTTAACACACATAAAAGGTTTAAAAACACAGTTGACCGACTGAAATGGTCCATGGCAGGGCTACAGCTAGGGTATCCGGGGCCCCGGTGTGGGTTGTTCCTGTGGGTCCCCCCTCAGTTGATGTTGCGGGGCCCCCCAAAAGCAGGGGGCCTAGAATCTACACCTCCTTTCGCCCCTCTAGCGACAGCCCTGGTTCATGGTCTGGCATGTACTCAGTCCTTTTTAATGTGGTTTACACAATGGGTTGCTCTGCGCCCTGGAGAGAATATCCTGTTTATCCTCCCTTTCTCTCCACCAGGAAGGCATTTGTTCTTAGTCAGCCCCTCTATCTTGTCAGCCCCTCTAAAAGATGGTGTATTTCAATATTTTCACTGATAAATTATTTTTAAAATCAGTTATTTAAGCAGCAATTTATGTATTTTATTTCGCCCCTCTGCTAAGCTCTAAATATAGAGGCTCGTCAGTAATGTATATGATCCTCTGCACCTTGATTGAAGAGGATCATTTTGCGGTGTCCTTTTATTGGAAGCGAATTCCCCCTGCCAAACTCATTTGATCAAAGAGAGCACTAAATATGCGAGCTGTCATTATTGGGAGTATTGTTACGTTCCCCTGCAGTTGTTGTAAACTGTGAAAATGTCAAACTTCTAGACTCTCTGTCGCCATCCTGGCTTGCGTCATTAACTGGACAAGTCACTCTACGCACACAATCGAAGTGTATCCGTCCGCGCCGAGGAGCGCAGGAGAAGTAGGGCTATCGATAAGAGCTGGCGATCCGCCAGTCTGTCACTAAATATTCTACTACTTTCTACTTTAATTTTATCAATATTCTGTTTGCAATTTCTAAATATATAACAGGTAAATATTTAGAGAGAATAATTTATTTTTTTTAATTAAGTTTTTTTGTTTAGCCTAAAACTATTAAGTAATTCGAAAACGGTTCGTTTTAATCACAGTGTACCGTTGTAATGACCAGGTTGTGAGTTGGGTTGACCCAAAACAATTCTCAACCCCCTCAAAGGTAAAAAGGTTGGACGGTGTCTTAAATGTATGTATTTTAACGTATACAGAAAATATTAGAATTAAGTGACGCTCGTGATCAGAAGTTGCGTTCCCTGTAACCATAGCAACATTTGGCTGCTCGAGCGTTTCTGTTGGGATCGATATCCGACGGCAAATCGACAAAACGTACTACTGACACCATTTATCACCAATGTTGATACAAAAACTTTATAATAGTCATTTCTGTTTGAAGCGTTTTTTAACTTTAAAGCCCGCGAATTCCTCACAAATTCCTTTGAAACGTCGACCGCTTGAAAGTCACTGAATACTCGCACACTGGGAATGACTAAAAATGAAAGTCATGAAAACTTCAATAAAATTTTTTTTATACTTTGACACAATCACTTTCCCTTTACAACTTATGCCAAAAAGGTGCATTCACTTCCTGTAAAAGGGAAAAAAACAGCTGTCTGCGCTTGTCATCTGTCACTGAAAGCAAATTAAAAGTGAAACACTGCTGCCCACAATGACCTGTTTTCCCTCAATAATGGGCCTGTGAGTGAGTCTCAGGCTGTTCTTTTGAACGGGATGATCCCTCTGTGTGTCTGACGTCCTGGGAGAGTTCCAGGAGCAGCGGATGAATTCCGCACGAAGGCGCTGAGGCTCCAGTCAGACTGACGCCGCGGCTCTCGCTCCATCCAAACACACGCGCTGTAGCTACACCTCCAATCGGCGCGAGATTCAGCATTCGGCTATTTTGCGGAACTACGCGGATTGTTATTCGACTTGTCACAAGAATAAGGTAATGAATAAAACGTGTTATATATGTACCACTTATGGTATTATTTAGAATTCATTTCAGAACTTAAAAAGTAAAAGTTGTATAAATGATAAAAAAATTTTTAAAAAAACCAAGGCATTACAAGTGTCTTTTTAAAACTTTTTGTCTTGACGTTGTATTTTTTCTTTTTCACGTAACTTGTTTCTTCTCACATGTTAGTCCATATCACGCGAGGCTGCGTAAACAGACATTATGCCACTTGCTGCTTAATGATGCTGCTCCAGTGATACGTTTGTGACAGTTGTGTATACCTGGAATACCTTTTATATATATATATATAAATAAGTGCCAAATGTAGCATTTGAACATTTCTTAAAGCAAACAAACAAGGTGAAGTTGAGGGATAGGATGTGTATGTGCGTTTGCGGGGGAGTTAGGTGATTAAGCCTATCTCAGCACTCAGACTGCCAGACGCCAGTTTCATAAGGACACACTGCCTTTGAGAACAGAGCAGATGTATTCACCCTCAATTGATCTGAATAGGCCTTCGCCTGTTTGAAACTGAGCCATGATTTCATACGCTGCTATTATTCCTATATGGCCTCATTCATCTCATACGATTATCTGATTTAGGTAGGGGTGTGTTAACACCTCTGGTATCGCATGCAATAATATTTTCAGAAGCTATTATTTGAATAGACTTGGCCAAAGATGGAAGCAAGCCTCTCTGGTTTCAAATGCTCAAACGGCATTGATTTTTAGCAGATCATTTTCTGCATCAGAAAGCCTTGACAGGAAAGGGAGAGGACGAATAGGTGAGGACCAGCGAGAAACAGAAGGACCGCAATACCTCAGAAATCTCTGCATGCACTGAAGCATGATGTAAAAGATCTTGAGATCTGCACATGAATGTGTTGTGATTACGCCCTAATAGAGTGAATCTCACAAAACATGTCAAGAATATTTTCATATCATATTTCACCCCAAAATCATTAATATATATATATATTTTGCTTAAAGAAAATGGTGCCATTTGTTTTGATTTGGACATTGTTTGACATTATTTTTCATGACAATTAAGCACATTTTCTTCCCTTATTGGTATTACTGTAATGCAAAAGGTAGGCTGTTTTACTAAATGCATAAATAAAAAATAATTAATAATAATAAAGATAAAAAATAAATTGTAAATGATTTATGCCAGTATTTTTCAAATATTTGTAAAATATTTTTTTTAATGTCATTTAAAAAAAAAAATTTAATATAAAATAATGATTTGTATTAATTTAATCACACACACACACACACACACACACACACACACACACACACACACACACACACACACACACACACACACACACACACACATCCACATCCACATACATAATATTCTGTGTGTGTGTGTGTGTACGTACATATATATATATATATATATATATATATATATATATGAAGAGTTCAGATGCAAAAGCCTCTAAGTGCCATCTGAAATTTTCTTATAGAATGATCTTTTTTTAAAGGTCGTATATTTAAGTTCAGTAATTTCACTTAAATGACAATTAATAGGTAAATTACTGAATTTAAATATACGAGCTTGATAAAAATGATCATTCTAGAAGAAAATTTCAGATGGCACTTAGAGGCTTTTGCATCTGAACTCTTCATATATATATATATATATATATATATATATATATATATATATATATATGTACGTACACACACACACACACACACACAGAGAATATTATGTATGTGGATGTGGATGTGTGTGTGTGTGTGTGTGTGTGTGTGTGTGTGTGTGTGTGTGTGTGTGTGTGTGTGTGTGTGTGTGTGTGTGTGTGATTAAATTAATACAAATCATTATTTTATATTACATTTTTTTTTTTAAATGACATTAAAAAATATTTTTAAATGGCATATATATATATATATACACACACAAATCATTTTTGTAGTTTAAAAAAAAATCATTATTTTAAATTCTTTAAAAATTAAATAATTAAAAATTATGAAAAATACTGACATAAATCATTTACAATTTATTTATTATCTTTATTATATATACAGTATATACTTATTTATGTTTATTTTAATAAATACAAATTAAAGGCAGTTAAAAATACTGACACAAACAATTTACAATTTACTTATTAACATTAAATCTGACATTCTTCTTTGTTTCTTTCACCAGATAAAAGCTGTTGACAGCCTGACGAAAACATCCCTGTCTGGGGGTTTATTTTACACCCAGCTGTATCTTGGCTGTAAAGTAATAAACTGAGGCTCCTGGCTTGAACTGATATAAGACAGATCTGCCTTGCTTTTAGGAAAAAATCCAGTCCCCAGTGTCGCCCCATCCCACGATGCACTCCACCACATCCATTACTTCCCTCTTCTCCTTCACCAGTCCAGCTGTGAAAAGGCTGCTGGGCTGGAAACAAGGAGACGAGGAGGAAAAGTGGGCGGAAAAGGCTGTCGATTCCCTTGTAAAGAAGCTCAAGAAGAAGAAAGGGGCCATGGAGGAGCTGGAAAAGGCTCTGAGCTGTCCTGGCCAGCCCAGTAAATGTGTGACCATCCCTCGATCCCTGGACGGCAGGCTCCAGGTGTCCCATCGTAAAGGTCTGCCACACGTTATCTACTGCAGAGTGTGGCGCTGGCCGGATCTTCAGTCCCACCACGAGCTCAAAGCGCTGGATTGCTGCGAGTTTCCTTTCGGCTCCAAGCAGAAGGATATCTGCATCAATCCATATCATTACCGCCGTGTGGAGACGCCAGGTGGAAATCAATACGCAAACCACTTTTTTTTGTTTTCTTCCAAATTGATTATAGCTTTATGCATTAGTAAAAAATCTGTTAGTAATCTTCTTTCTCTGTTTTTTCAAACAGTTCTACCCCCAGTCCTTGTGCCACGTCACAGTGAGTTCAACCCCCAGCACAGCTTGTTAGCAAAGTTCCGGAATGCTTCCCTACACAACGAGCCTCTAATGCCTCAAAATGCCACTTACCCCGACTCCTTCCCTGCATTACCCTGTAGCTCGTTTTCTTCATCTCCTTCCAGCTCTTTAAACCAGTCCCCCACTGCACACAGCTACCCAAACTCTCCCAGCAGTGGAACCGACCCTGGGAGCCCCTACCAAATCACAGGTCATTATTAGCAATGATTTCTCAAGCATTGATGATTTTGTATATTAGCTCTCTTCTATCTTCCTTGCATGAAATGTAGTGCCACTGAATTGCATACATTCATACATCTTGATCATTCAAAAAACTTTGTTCTCATTGCATAGCAGAGACACCTCCTCCACCCTACAGTATGATGGAGACCACTCCGTCTGAGGATGTGAAACCAGAAGAGTCCTCCAACCCCAATAAACTCATTCTGTCAGCCCCTCATAGAGGTGACACTAGTGCATTATGAGTGTACTTTGAAATGTGCAGTACCAGTTAAATGATGTGAACACACCTACTCATCTGTTGTTATTATTAACTGAAACTAATAAAAATAAGTTTTAAGTGAAATAATGCTAAATATTAGATGAAAAATGTAAACAAAAATGAGAAATATTGATTGAAATAAAGTCATAAAAAATGATAAATGACTAAAATTGAAATAAAAAAGCTAAATTGAAAAAAATGTGATGACAAAATTACTAAATTAAAATGAAAACGGAAAATTCGAAATAATAAAAACTATAATAGTATATAAATAATACTAAAATAACACTGCTCATTTAATAATATTACTTTTTTTATTTTAATTTGAGAATAGGGAAGTCCACATCACAGCTATAATGAAACAGACAATGGTTTTTTCCAGCTAATGAACCATAAAAACATTGACAGCCAATCAGAATCCACACGACTTAAACCTCAAGCTAATCCAGTTATAAATGAAAGACCTAACCATTGTTTTCATTTTGAAAATAGAGATTATCAGACTATATATACAAGATGTCAAACTGGTCACGCAAGACTTACTCATGTATATATATTTTTTTGAAAGTGGAAGATTTACCTTTATGTGATTTTAAGCAACTTTCTTATTCAGAGAGTACATTAATGGATCTAAGATTTTTAAAATCAGGAGAAACATTAATCTAGTCTGGTGTTTCCAAACAAAGTGTTGAATCACAATGGCATTTTTTTATACGGAATGAGACCTGAATGCTATGAGGTATGATACATGATATTTTACATGCCTTTTTTTACTCCAGACTTGAGGCCAGTGTGTTACGAGGAACCAGAATACTGGTGTTCAGTGGCGTATTACGAACTGAACAACAGGGTGGGTGAGACATTCCACGCCTCTTCCCGAAGCATCCTCGTGGACGGCTTCACAGATCCCTCCAACAACAAGAACCGATTCTGTCTCGGATTACTATCCAACGTCAACCGAAACTCTACCATTGAACACACTCGCAGACACATAGGCAAAGGTTTGTTTAAAGTTTTACATTTCTCTTGTCTTTGTTGAGAGGTTTTAGATCTGAAATTGTTGCTTTGAGAAGATCAAGCTGATAATGGTCTTCCATCAGCTGATGCAATTCCAAGAGAAAGTAAAAAAAACTGTTTTGTGGCGCCAGATAGTGCTGGTCAGTCAACACTGCACTTCAGGAACCCAGCGAGAAAGATAAAGTCCACACTATCCAAATGTTGGTTTTTCTCAGGGTGCTGGATGAGCGTCACTGTGCCAGTATTGGAAAGACATTAAGCGTTGCCATAGGTTACAGCAGTGACAGAGAGAAGTATGCATGCACACACACACACACACCGGGCACAGAGTTCCATCTACTTGTGTGAGAGATCCTAGTTGGAAGAGCGCCAAGGACAACGACATAATCCAGATCAGGATGCTTCAAGAGAATGGAGATTATTAAAGTTTCCGCTTGGCACTTGATAAAACATGATAAATGCTGGGTTTGTGGATAATGATTTCTGGGATTTACCAAGTTCAAAGGTGGTGATATACTGTTTTTATGTGTGGAATTTGCGGTAGTTCACAGATGTGTTATAAAAGCCACACTGTATGTTTTTTTTTTATTCTTTTTGTGGACCTGTAAGTGTATTTAGTCTCAGTTAAATGTGCAACTAGAAACATGCTTTAAACCCTTTTCTGTCTTCTGTTGTAGGTGTGCACTTGTATTACGTCGGAGGGGAGGTGTACGCAGAGTGTCTGAGCGACAGCAGTATTTTCGTTCAGAGTCGGAACTGTAACTACCAGCATGGTTTCCACCCCACCACCGTCTGCAAGATCCCGAGTGGATGCAGCCTCAAGATCTTCAACAACCAGCTGTTTGCCCAGCTGCTGTCGCAGTCGGTAAATCACGGCTTTGAGGTGGTGTATGAACTCACCAAGATGTGCACCATCAGGATGAGTTTTGTCAAGGTAAAGAGGTTTATATAGAATGTGTGGCTTATAATGGCATATACAGTAGCCTAAACAGCCATATAAACCCGATTGGGCTGCTAATAAAGGTTATGTAAACGCCATTACAATTGATTCACTAGAAAGAATCGACTCATTAGAGTCTTTCCTTTGGGAACCAGTCTAGACTGGTTGTGCTGAATGTGTTTGATTCACTTATAAGAACCAGCTCATAAAAGTCCTTGGTTTACACCGAGAATCAGTCTACAATGGTTGCGCTAGATGCGTTTGATTCACTTTAAAGAACCATCTCATAAAAGTCCTTAGATTGGGAATGAGTCTACACTGGTTTGATTCACTTTACACAACCGGCTCATAGGAGTCATTTGCTGTATGCTTTTGGTTCACTAACAAGAACAGACTTGTTTGGAAATCGTACTTCTTTGGTTGCGCTGTACGCTTTTGATAAAAAAAAAAAGTATTGAATCATTAGTCTTTCCTTCAGGAATCGGGCTACACTGGTTGTGCTGTATGCTTTTGCTTCACTAAAAAGTACAGTCTTATTAGATTTATTTGTTCAGAAATCAGTCTACACTGGTGCGCTTTTTAATTCAGTAATGGTGCCATGTTGATTAAGTAGTGTATAACTATGAAACTTTGTCAGAGATTTTTAGAAAGGTGTTTTTAGTAACGTTTTTAGAAAGAATTTTAGTACCAAACAGTTCTACGTACGAGAATTTTAAACAGAACCAAATAAGGACCTGTTCTCGATACCCAAACCTAAACTCTATTCTTTTTTTCCTCAGAAAATGCTCAAATCTGCTTGATTTTATAGTTTATTATATAACAATATACAGTATTGTATATAAGACTGTTGTCAAGTTTATTACCTCCAACAACAAGGTTAAAAAGTTGCTGTTAAGGACTATCGCAAATACAGAGTTCATAAACGTCAATCACAAGCCAACAGCTCTCTAGGTGGTTAGCAGTTTCAAATAGAAAATCTTCTAAGTGTTGCTATGCAGATGTAATATGTAGTTATTCTAGTCTTTGGCTTGCTGTTTTATGGATGTTGCTCTGCCAAAACACTGCAGATCCCATAGCTCTGGAGTTCTTCTGTTACCGACTGATATGACACGCGCAATATTCCCTGCTTGATTTGTATGCATGCGGACACATAATTGTTTGTGATTATTTCTGTTAAAATACTTTATGAATGACATGCGACTGCAAATTAGTTTTTGGAAAACTAGTATGCATTTATTTTTGCAATTCCTTTTGGTGCTGCCAGTGGATCACAAACACAAATGTTTCGTGCTTAAGATGTTTTGTAAAGATGCTCAAGTATTGAGGATCAAATGTCTCCTCTTCTCAGGGCTGGGGAGCCGAGTACCACCGTCAGGATGTCACCAGCACCCCCTGCTGGATAGAAATACACCTGCACGGGCCCCTGCAGTGGCTGGACAAAGTTCTGACCCAAATGGGCTCCCCACACAATCCTATTTCATCTGTGTCCTAATGCATTACAGGACAAGGGGAATATAGTTCCCCAAAAGACTTTCATAGCAACCCAAGACACATAAAGCTCTCTCTCTTTCTTTTCAGTGGATGTTTATGGTACTGGCATAGAATCAGCTAGGAAATATCATGCTGTTAAATAAGCAGCTGTGTGGTTAGATAAGTGTTGCATTGTTTTTAAGAAAAAAATGCTATTTCACAGTATGTAGTAGCTGAGACCAATTCAGATTGAATCGCTGTATTAGGAAGCCAAAGAAATATGTTAGTAGGCAGGTACCATGTTTAAATATTTGTGTCATATTTGTGCCTTCTATAACATTTCATGCTGTTGTTTTTTTTTTACTCGCGTTAGCTTTCTTGTTTTTGTAATACAAAATCCTCTCTTACATTTGTGCCTGATTATTTTATGGCCCGAACACAAAAATCCACCTAATTTGTATTAATGCAATGAAAGTTTTAAACCTACAGGTTATCAATTTTCACAAGATCAGTAAAAACTTCCTTTGCTTATTGAAGGATTTGTTTATCATTTGCCCCATCTTTAAAATAATAAAGCTGATTGAATAATTCTGTGTGTATGCTGTGTCTTTCAGCTACACTATCAAGATGTGGCTAAAAAGGTCTAAACTAAATTGTAGCTTTCATTGATGACATTATGATGACATTAACAAACATTACAGATTAGATAAAGATCTCTAAAAAATTCATTTCTACAGCTGCCGTTTCATATTTTCTATCATTAATTTAAAAATACTAAATGGCACAAATGAGGCTAGGATGGCTAGTCAAACGCATTATTAATATACAGAAGATTTAGCTGCCAATTCGTATCATGATATCGACGCGCTTGATGATGACGGCGGTATTTTAGATCGATCGGGTCCTTGTCAAACATCCCAGTTTTCAGAATGGAGAGTTGATAGTCTTCACACCATCAAGGACAGCTGCAGGTCACACATATAGAATATTCCCCATTTCAAATTTCTGTGAAATCGCGAGCGCATTAAATCCTCAACAGGATGAGTAAAGCATCTGCAGACTTCAGAAGTTGTGCTGTGTTTGAGGCCGATTCTGTGTGGTCAGTAAACGCTGCTGCTGCTGAAGGAAGCTGATGACTTCTGGACTCCTCAGAAGAGACTGAAACCCCAAAACAACATAACATCAGCTAATGCTAAGAAAGAATATTCAGGAAATATAAATATTAATGACATTTGTCACATATAACATATATATGCAGAATAATTGATATACAAATCAGTCAATTAAAAGTAAAAAAAAAAAAATCAAATGAAACCACAGTGTATGTATATGTATATATACACACACAGACATATAATATATATAAATATAATATATATACGTAAACAAAAACTTTTGTTAGATTCAGTTTGACAGGACTACTATATATGTAGTTTTTTTTGTATTGCACATATTTTAACATTTAACCTTTTTGATTTTGAAATAAATTGATTAATATTAAGAAAAAGAAACTTAATTCAAATTTCATTTTCCAATTTTTTTTTTTTTACATGGCTACATGAATTATTCATTATCTACTCTAATACCCACACACCTCTGCACCCACTGCATTAGGTTACCAGGGGGTGTACGAGTAAAAATACTCTAGCTCAATAAAGTGTTTTAATGCACTCACCAGTCTCTTCTGGTTCAGCACCTGCTCAATGAGGGAGGGTCTGGCTGGTCGGTCTCCTATGGTACCCAGCCGTTGCTTAGTAACGGACACAGGCCTCTCCTCCGTACCCTCCTACACATCACGAAAGACAAAACAGTTTGAAATTAACCTTATAAAGTTGGGACCTTAAACTGAGACTGTTGTTTGTCCAAACGATTCTTACGTCTAGTTTTCCAGTTGACATGGCCTGGTCGCTTTTCTTCTTCTTATACTTGTCCTTGTACATTTTATTCCGGTGTTTTTTGCACATCCAGGGTTTCCTGGCTTTGGCCACCTGAGTCGTGGTCTCCGTGCAGCCGTCATAGATGCAGGTCTTGGACACGTTCTCGCTCTCTCCGGACGTCTCGTCGTCGTTGAGCTCGTCGTCTCTCGCCTCCGGCACGTCGCTCTCGTCGCCCGGGTCTTCCGCGTCGTACGGGAAGTTCTCCTGGTCGGACGGGGTGGTGGTGCTGCTCTCCGCGGGTGCGGGGGTTTGGCTGTCTTTACCCGTGTTTGCTAAACTAATATGAACGCTGTCGTTCATGTTGTCTTTCTTATAGTCTCACCTGTCATTCAACCATACGGACCAGACTTGGCACAGAATACTTTAGTTAAAAAACGAATTTTATCTGTCTGTCATTAAAATACCGCATTGTAAATTGCAGTAACCCAATAAATATAATATACCTGCGTAAATACGGAGGAAAGGAATATGAGCTTTAAAGGAGGTCACTACAAAAACAAAACAGTCATGGCCGCTGCAGAAAGAGACTCGCCTGTGTGTGTGTGTGTGTGTGTGTGTATGTGAATCAAATGGACGTTTCGCCCTCTACCGGCACCAAACTGCGATGCAGATTCACAGATACTCCCAATACACTGGCCCTAAACTACATTTTCATATGTAGGCGACACTTAAATATATATGAATGTCATTGTATTAGATAACAAAATATCAAATTAAATGGCAGACGATAGCGCAAAAAGCGAACATGGTCTACTCCGCTTGAGGAGAGCATTCTGACATCGTATCCCTGTGTGGAATGGCAATCTGTACTGTCCACAACAAATACCAGAATACATCTCAAGTTCAAGTAGTCATTGTTCATCCAACATGTTACAGGCATGCTAAAGAAACCACTAAAGAACCATCAAACCCAGCACATGACTGCTGAGATCTCTAAAGCGTTGGGATCTCAGCTCTATTTTCTTTCCAACAGCTGTCAGACTTCTTAGTAAACACTCCTAATAACCATATCACTCTGTGTTGGATCTCAGTGTGGGTGTTGTATTGTATTGCAGATAGATTTTTTTATACTGTATGCGTTGTCCATTGCAAATAGTATCTATTAGTTCAAATACATCAAATTGTTCTATTGTGTTTTACATGAAATGTATTTGTAAGAGTGCAGTTTCCAACTAGCAGTATGCAAAAATCAGCATAATTTTTATCAAGCTAATATAATAATATAAAAAATATTTTTATTGCACTGTTTTTAATGCATTTTAACTAATGATTTTTCTGTTCTGTAACTTTTTTTGCATGGTGAATGAAAGACATGTTTCTTATGCATATTTTATGAGCAAATCAGATTTTATTCAAGCCTTCCAAGAGATGACATGTTGTATTCTATATAATAAAGGATATAATACTTATGTATATGTAAGTGTAATCATATTGTCAAATATATATATATTTTTAAATATGAGAGACAGTATGGCAGCTTTTCTATTTACAGTTCATTATGTACGTTAACATTTTTCCAAAATCGAAATACAAGGCCTTTATGACAATGCTTCAATTCAGTCCATCTGGAGGATCTTCTGTGGGTCTCAATTTATACACAGTTGTTTTATACTGTTGACAGAATTATTTCATGTAAAACCTCAACTTAATAATGAAACTGATAATGAAATTGATAATAATGATAAATGTTTAATTATACAACAAATTTACCTCTAAAATATCTCTACATTTCTAGTTTATCAGTACATTCAGACATGTGTGTGATCCTTCTGTCTCTCTCTGCTGTCAGGACAGCGAGGACACCGTGGATCTCTGTGAGGAAACACTGCAGATCTCCATGTTAGTGAAGGAGCTCCCGGCCTCACTGCTGCATTCTGGGTATGAAGAACTAGAGGATATGATGTTTTTCAGCCTGTGGAGAGCAATGATCAACAGGGTAAGCAGGAAAAGCAGCAAGCTGAGGAAGATGGAGACGTAGATGTACACATTGGCAGTTCGTCCATATGAAGCAGCGGCCGCCCCGGTAGAAACAGACGTAGGGCTGAACCTCAGGAAACTCTCGCTGTTTACTCCCGTACCATTCATCTCCTCCACCGACCCATCCATCCCAGACATATCTGATGGATTTGGGAATCTGTTAGGAAGATAGGATAGATAAGGATAGATCAATTATTATTAAAAACCTCACTGTGTGAACATATGATCATACAGAAGATATTTGAAAGTATTACTGGACACATTAATGTTGTTCCACTAATTGTAATCATAATAGTTAATATAGGTAATTGTAAGTAATTAATTTTTTTATCATTATATTATATTATATTATATTATATATGTTATATTACAATATTAAAATATATTATAATACTTATTTTTATAATTTGTTTATTATATAATAATTAATTTTAATTATAATTATAGACTATATAAAATAATATAGAATTTATTTTATATATAAATTAGGATTAGGATTGTGTGAATATATGATTGGGATCTTAGATTTTATGATTACATTATATTATAATTAAACAAAATATGCTAATATAATATCTAAATTATTTTACTATATAATATAATAATTAGTGCTGTCAAATCGATTAATTGCGATTAATCACATCAAACATAAAGGTTTGTATATTTTGTACACACATATATTATATATTTAATGTTAGATTTTATTAATTTAAAATAATTTATATAATATAATTTGAATAAATACTGAACATTTATTATAATATTGTTTTTGAGAATATCTTACAGCCATCAAACCATTTTTTTCCAAGACATTTTTCAAAGTGCAACGGTGCACAATCTGTTGTCTTACACTTCCTTTTATTCATCTAACAGGCCAGTCATATTTAATGAGTTGAGCCACCAGAGTTCACTATTTCCTTTTCACCTTTGCTCTGTCTTTGATGAATGTTGAATTTTTACTGTTCAGAAAAAAACAACAACAACCAGAACACTTAAATACTTCAGATTGAATGTGAAGAGGATGATAATCACATTTAATTATGCTTTTTGTATCCAGGCAACCTGCATATCAGTGGGCTCATAAGCTGGTGCAGCTTGTTGTTAGGCCATCGCCGGTCCATTAGGACTTTGGGGTTAGTCACACTGGCTCAGTGGTGCACACAGAAGGTCAGTCTGTTGTTTACACAGCCTTCATACTCACACCTCATGAATAATAGATTGAGAGGTGCCTGAGCAGGAAAATGTCACAGAGTTTCCGAATTTAAAGAGAACAACATGCCAAATAATTTGTTTGACAAGCTGTCGGTATCAACAGTGGGGTTTTACAAAGCTGGTTTATTTGTGGTCTAAATCTGATCTATAATTGGAAGCTTACCAACAAACATTCAGCATTGAGCATAAAAGTCTTTCATATTTATAAGCTCATATGACAGACAGCGTTACATGATTCACATTTAGTTCTTCCCCTGAGACGAGCACAATTTAGTGGAGGTCACCTCAGCTGTGCGAGAATCCTTTTCATATCAATCCATAAGAGAGCATGTGTGCATTAGTGTGTAAATGAGCTGCAAACGAGCTGTCAGTCACCATCTGATTTCAAGACACTATGTAAGGGATAATGTAGAGCGAGGCGGTTGTTATAGCGAATACAACCCCGACAGGCTGATCAGGACCCGACGCCATTACATGGCTACCTACCAAATAAATCAATAATTTTGATTTAAAAAGGAGTTTATTGATTTAAAAACGATTGTATTGCTTCCGCTAAAGAAAATAGTCCGTTCCATCTCTACGGTTAGAATCCTGCGTCCATAGCAACGCTCTGTTTTTCATGGCAACGGTGTGTTACACTTTGCAGCGGTCTGTTATCAAGAAATAACAGACCGCATTCTACATTAGAATTCAACCAAGCCATGTAATAAGTGACTTTATTATTTGTTTTTTCACATTCATAGTTCTTAATCATTGGATGATTCAAGAATATGATGCATGCATTCTTTTTTTATCAGCACTTGAATGTGGGTAAGTTTCATTAAAAAAAGCTGAACAAAAAGCTGAGAAAATCAAGTTTTTGTTAAAGACTACAGCGTGCATATGCTTTTTTGCTTGTTTCTGCTCCTAATTTGCCTGTGTTGATCCAGAGATTCTTTACTCTTTCAGAAGATGCGTAGTAGCGTAACGGTAAGCCAGGAAATTCCATCAATGGCTGGGAGGCATAGTCAAATAAATGACAGAAAATGTCAGGAAAGAGTTCAATGTGATGGTAAAACTAGTTCGAAAAACATATACCAATGAAGTCACGTTGTGATGTGAGCTGAGTTGAGGGAATATATTCTCATCGTCAAATGCAGCTTTCCAAAAGCAGCTAATTTTTCGTCCTCCCAAACTGTGATGATGCGTTTTGCATTGGAGTAAATTCAAATTGAATTTTCTCTGTACAATTTTTGGTGAGTTCTCGTACGGTGACACTTGCTTCACCGTTCTATTCGGGAGTTGTAGCCCATGCTTGTTTAGATATTGTGGCATCTGACCATTATTCGGAGTTGCTCAACGTGCTGTCGGATTATGAGCCGTCTGGGGACCGATTGTGTGTGTGTTCTTTCCACCGCAAAAGCACAGTCACTTGTTTTTGGTAAGTTTGTTTTTATTTTATTTTGCTTACTGGCAGTTACTGTATGGTGTCAGTTACCTCACGGTTCTATCTGGAGGCGTGTCACCGTGCTGTTGACTCACTTTTTTGAGCGAATTTAGCTTTTTTGCATTTTACTTTGGCTTGTACTATCTGCCCAATGATCTTAACCGTGGGCATTGGTCGAATTTGGAGACCAAACTCTATTTTTTCTGTTCCTCGCGGTTCATCCGGAGGGATTTTGCTATCACTCCTCATGGTTGTATCCAGAGGGTTTCTAATTATCACAGTTCAAATGGCGTATCACTCAATTTCTATTGCCTTCCCACTGAATTGCAAGCTCTTTCCTAATGATCTTCTTCCTGACAATAGGCATGATCTCTGCCCATCATGCCTGGGTGTTCAGCATCTGAAGGAAGCACTTACGGACTCATGCCCGCATAGTAGCGGGACTGGACCACAACCAGGATGCTAGTGTTTTGCAATCAGATCTGACTTTGCAGCAGAGAGCTCAAAAGTGCCACGCTTCAGCAGCTGCTGGTTTAAGAAAAAATCTAGTGTTAGTGGTAGTCATTTGGCTATGCACCTGTTATCAAGGAAAGTTGCTTGCCTTTCTTTAGACATGAAGCGTCACTTGCAAAACCTCCAACCAGCAGACTCAGTTCTTACTGCTGCTGTGGCTTCCAAAGAGGACGCTCACTCACAATCATCTAGCGAAGAGCCTACCTGACAACCTCCACATAGCTGCTCCACCTTGATGCTATGCCTGCATGTGCTTCCGACACACATTTCCAGGATCATCTTCCCACTAAAGTTTCTGAGCTGCAGGACAAGCCAGTGGGATCTATGGTAGCTGGTGGTTCTGGTGAGGGCTCTCTTCATTCTTCAGGGACTGCTCCACCCCTGGTGGATGACACACTGGAAGTGCTTCGGATGGCAGTGACCCATCTTGGTCTTGATGACTGCCCTGCACATACTCTTCAGTTTATGGCCAAAAGGCATTCCAAGACTGCTCGCACTCTGGCTTCAATGGCAGAAGCTGAATCCATTGGAGTGCGGAGTGTACCTGAAGTCGAACAGCCGGTTGCTGCACTGGTGGTGTCACCAGACGAAGCACTGCGGGGTAACACCCAATGACCTAGTGCTCATTGTGGCTGCATAGATTCCTTTCTGAAGAAAGCGTATAAGTCAGCTGACTACATTACTCGGGTTGAGAACACTGTCTGCCAACTCATTTTTGCTGCTTCCAACTCTTTGGAGTCTGCAGAGGTTGATCCCTCTGCCCCATGTTTTTTGCAGACAGCCTTACTGGCTATATGGGGCACCTGACAGAGAACTGGGCTCTCTCACGGCAACGCTCTTGACTGCTCGCTTACAGGTATGGCTTGCTCTGGCCAGATTGCCGGAGGATTGTAAAAAGACCTTGAGGGATCTACCCATTGTTCCTGGACATCTTTTTGGTCCCGATGTATCTGAGGTGTTGAAAAGACTCATGAAGATGTCTGCGACCACTCAGCAGCTAACACAGGTGCAGCGTACCCCAAATTTTAGAATGCCAACAGCACCTGCTCATCGGCGTTACATGCCTGTACAACCATGTTTTTGCCATGACTGACTTCAGGGCCAGCAGAGATTTCCGAGTTCTGGTGATTTTGATGATGCATCGCCCCCATAGTAGTCCAGCCCCCCGCCGTTCTCCAGAGGGGTCCATGTCAGTGTCCCCCCAGAACTTCAATAGGCCGAAACTTCAAGACCTGAGATACTAGGGCTGGTGGTCGGACGTTTTACGACACATCATCTGAGTTGCTGGGAGAGCACAGTGTCAGACCCTTGAATCTTGGCGACATTGCGCAACGGTTGTCGATGGATCACATCAACCTTTGGGAGATGTGTGCATTTTTTCTGGCCTTAAGACATTTCCTTCCGGGTCTGGCGGGCTGCCACGTGCTTGTACATTCGGACAACATGTCAAAGGTTTTCAATCTGAACCACCAGGGGGGCATAAAGTCAGAGAGCTTTTTGCGGCTCACTCACAATATCCTCATCTGGTCACTTCCATGGTTTGCATCACAAAGGGCTGCCTATCTGCCAGAGGTAGTCAATCAGGCTGCAGATGCTCTGTCCAGGAATTGAATAGATCAGGGTGAGTGGAGGCTCCAGCCGAATGTATTTCAGGACATTTGGCAGGAGTTCGGTATGGCAGAAGTAGATCTCATTGCTTTAGAAAACACGACCCACTGTCCATTGTGGTTTGCCCAGATGGAAGCGTCCAGTCCATTGGGGCAGGACGCACTGTCACACAATTGGCCAGATTGTCTTCTGAATGCTTTTCCTCCGATTCCTCTGTTATGGGAGACACTTCACAGGATTGCTCAGGGCAGACACAGGGTACTTCTATCTAAGCAGAGGCTGTCATGATGGGTTGTTGAGGTTATTGCTTTGACCTATAATAAGGCTGAAACGAGTCGTCATCAATTCCATTCTCACTTCTGGTTATATACGTACATAACAATGTAACAAATTTGCATAATCCAAGCCTATGGTCTTCATTAGCTGCCATTGAACATCATCTACTTTGATCCGCCCTAAAACACTGTAGTTGTCTCTTAGACTGGAAGAGTTTGGTTCGTCAAGAAGACTGTTTTCTGCGCTGCAAATCTACTTTGCGTGCACTTCTAAAGGATGAGGACTTGCTCTAGAATTGATATGGAAACACAGATGCCATCGTTCATACCACTGTGTATCGAATGTTGAGGAAGCCTCCGAAGCTGAAATTCAGATTTTTCCGTTTCCGACACGCTCTGTAAGTGATATACCAATCACAACAGACTGTGCCATCTGACCAGTCGGGAAAGGGGGGGATTAGAGAGACAGAATCTTCGAACAAACCATTTTCAGACTGTTTGAGAAATTAGGTGATGTGCACTGTATATTATGAGAAAATTAAAGTGATCTTGGATGCATGTAAACCTATTGTAGGAGACCTCCAAAACAAAATTAGGAACCTTTAAAATAGCATAATCAGGGCACTTTAATGCATTTGACCAAATGAGACCTTATTGTAAAGTGTTACCATATTAATTTAAAGAGTTGCAATTTTGCAAATCCCTGTAACATTTCTCACGGTGTTCAGAATTTGTTTTTGAGAACCCTAAAAATTGTACACATATGCTGGACAAAACAAGTGAAGTATTTTTAGGCTGCGGTTCAGCTCACAACACTAAAACTTGCTATTTGTTTGTCCGCTGGCATATTTCAGTCCCCTAAGCTTCATTGTGTGGGACGACAGTCTACTGAGCCACATCAAGCCCTGAGAGCCTGTGGTTAGAGTCTCATAAAGAGTCATGATTTATGACCACTTCCTTTTTTCTGAGTTGTGAGATGAATTCGTCTGCAGAAGCAAGCGCTAGAAGACATGCAGCAACAAAGGGGAATTACACTTATTTTCCTGAACATTTTCTTCAGTCAACTTTAACGTTCCCCTCAGCTTTTCAATTTATGAGTGAGATGTGAATCCCTGCGGCAATATAAATCATTCAATCCCTCTTGTGGTTTGCCTGCAATATCAGGAGAAGTTCAGCGGGTCATTTCAATGTGCGGCTCTAATCTCTGTTTATGGATTTCTTTTTAGGGAAGCTTGTGGAAGGAGAATTTGTCTATTAAGAAAACGACTCAAAACATAAAGCACCACAGAGGATGTCAATGAACGAGGGGAGCGGGGGATGGCGAAATAGAGAGGGATTTAGAAAAAAACATTTGCACTGACTGGAATGACTGATGACTATCCATTGTGACTTACCACAGGCAGATTTATCTTTTTAAATCACTTACTATACGATTACATAAGATCATTTCAATTAAGCACATTTTAATGACACATTTAAGTCAGTTTGAATATCAAATACTCCATGGCATCAGAGACACTTGAGTTTTTTTACATTAAAATTGAAAATAACTTCAACTTTTATCTTTTTTTCTGATTAATGAACATTGACAAGGAGATATTCTGACCTTTCTGATGCAAAAAAGAGTCGTCGGCACTAAATCACACAGCTGTCCGTCGGGCTCATCTCTTGGTCCTGGAGTGAATTCCTTATGGGATTCCTTAAGCTATAACACACGCTGAAATAGATGCCACTCGTGTTTGTGCTGAGAGTGAGAGGAAGCAGCGTATCTGAATGCGCTCGGTCTGGTGGGCTGATTCTCAACAGTGGGCTGGATATCGACTGTCCAGCTGTTGTACTCTGAATCCCCCTCCCTCTCCGCTTCATTCCTATCATCTCTCTCCCTTTCTTGTCCCCCTCTCATCTCATTGACGTCTCCTCGGTTTCTTTAGCAGCTGATTTATGTTTCAATTAAAGACGAAAAAGATGTCTCGCTTAACTCATAAAAGATGGTACGATCGTTCTCACTTTAATTATATATATGCCAGAAAACCTATGAGATCACATAACTGTGACATTATTAGTAGACATAATCTTTTTACTTTCGAAAATTTTATACATTTTAGTACTCTGAAATTGGTTTTTAAATGTTTGAACAATCATGTGTCGCCGCTGTTTTCAGCTCTCATTATTAGACGTCAGGGCTCACTCAGACCGTCCACCAGAGCCTCAGTCAGTGGTGACTGTGTAGTGCCAAGATTTACTAAATCCTTTGGTCAGTCCAGTTTCTCCTTTAATGGATCGAGACTATGGAATTCTCTGCCCAGTGACTTAAAACTGCAGACAGACATGATTACCTTTGATAGAGGTTTGAAACGGTGGCTGAAATCAAGTCAAATCTGCACACATGGTAATGCTGTATGAAATGAATATTGATGATGTGTATTGTTACTGTTTTGCACTATGTTTTGTATATCGCATTGTTGTGTTTTATGAAATATGTAGTCTCCTATGGACAAGTGTTGCAAATTAGCAGTATTGCTATAACACTTAAAACACTGTATCTGGTGCGTCCAATGCTATTGTTATGTCCATATCAAATAAATAAATAAAAAAAAAAAAAAAAAAAAAAAAAAAAAAAAATTGCTGTAATTGAGAATTTGATTATCTCAGTGATATTACTCAGCTCAGCCGATTAGACTAGATGACAGGCTTCTGACTTGTCTTCTCCCAAGGTGCCGTGCTCAGTCATTCATATCTGACAGAGCTAATCACCGCTCTCATCAGCATCATGAGCCGAGAGGCCTCTTGTAGATGTCTTTGTGGCGTTACTCTCAGATGTAATGAACACTCAACGAGACCTTTAGCCAGGCGACATCACGCTCATATATTGTATGAAAGGGCTGTTCTGCTTTGTGAATTAAACATGAGGGTTTTTGTTGAATTTATAAATGATTTAGTCAAGCCTAATCTTAAAAATAAAGGTTCTGTCATAGAAGAATGTAACATGTAACAAGGAAACTACAAAATAAAGTGTTACCATTGTAAAGTGTTACACATTTTAAAAATCTAAAGAACTTGTTTTGTCTTTGTTAAAATCTCTTTGTTATCTCCTCAGTAACTGAATTTGTGACGTGCCGGTCTGTCTGTCTACAGAGAGTCTGGCGCAGGCTGGCATATGGATGGAGCTTTGGATGCAAGCAGTGGGGCAGAGCTATGCATGTCAATAGGACAGAGGCGTCATGCCTCCTGGGAAGGTCTTATATCTTCTGCTCTGTGCACTAAAGACACGCAACACAGATTATGGATCCGCGCAAAGCAAAGCATGACTCTCTGGCACAGCTCGCTTTTGCTACTGTTTTGTGAATCATAAATGGATGGGAATTCTGTTTCGGTAATAACAAAAGCTTGTGTTCTTAAGGCTCAGTGCTCGTCACTGATTCATCTTGAACCAGTAGAAAACGCTCTATTCCTCTTAAATGGACAGCCCCCCCCCCCCCCCCCCCCCCCCCGTTTTTGTATAGCGCTATATTGTTTCAAAGCAGCTTCACAGTGACAAACAGGAAAATAACGATCAGTGATCATTCATCAAAAATAATAAAATTTCTAAATCTGCTTTAAAGCAGCTCAAAATAGACAATAGTGACATTATTCAGTCAAGTGTTGATTCAGTTGAGTTCAATAACTGTTTAAAGTTCATCAGTTATGAAATGAGTTCAGTTCAGCTATAAGCAGCTCTATACAAGACAATAATGTCGTTATTTAATTTGAATCAATGCTGATTCAATTTATTTCAATATCAGTGTTGATGTTTCAAAATTCAATTATAAAAACAAAGTCGAATCGGCTATAAAGCAGCTCTGCAGAAAACAGTGGTCTCATTCTCCAGCTCAATTCAGTTCAAGTTTGTTCTCATCCAATTATTTTTGCCCATGCAAAGAAGGTCAATGGGGTCGAATACATTGGTCCTCATTGACTTTCACAGTGCATTGTAAGAACACTGAATGAAATTTACTGTAAAAAAAAATGTCAGCATTTTAGGTTTAATGGATTGAACTTAAATTTAGAGTAACACAACATATTTCATTAACTGATAGAATGTTAATATACCAACCTACTGAAGATTTAAAATCTGTTTTGTACCTTTATAATACACTGAAAACCACCATAAAACAGAGGAGGTAATGAGAAAGCCACATGTAAAATCAAAGCTCATCACAAGTAGCTTTTCCACAAGCTAGGGAGATAAAAACTAATAAGTACACACAGTGTCATGCACACAAATACAAAACACTATCATGGTAAACCGCATGTCATAAAAATAATGCAATAAACATTAATTTAAAACCATAAGATGCAACATAAAACCCTAATGTACAAAAATAAAAAGTCATCGAGCATCACACAGATAATACTTGGAATGTCAATGTACGTTTTTCACTGCAAATTATCTAACCTGTTCTTTTGAAATGTCCCGTTAAATTTATATTATAGCTTTTCACAGTATATAGTAAAGGAACTTACCAAGTAACAGGTTTTTACAGCCTTTTACCATTAAAATATGATCATTTTTTGCAGTGTATGGAAAAAACATTTTCCAATTTTTCTAAAACTGAAGAGAGAAAGTCATATAATATGAGGGGTTGGAACAACATGAGGGTGAGTAAATGATGACAGAATGTTAATGTTTTGGCTTTTTAACATTCATCTGAGTATTCGCTCGCCTCATGAAATGTGCAAGGACGGGAGTTAGAGGGTAATATCTGCCTCTAGACATATATTGGCGGCGCTCCACTGCAGTTTAGATGCCCACTGGGGATTGTGGGTACCCTTCCTGAGTCCTGCTGTGTCTGTCCTGTCTTTTGGGTCTTTATAATTGCTCCAGCTAATGCCAGCGCTGAGGCACATGAGTGAATGCTGTTGGATTTTGATAAGAACAGTGCCTTGGCGGATTTTTCTCTAAGAAGGTTTGCTATTCCCCTGATACAAGCGATTCAGCCCAGTTTTGGTGCATCTGTTCCCATTGCACGCAAGCGTAGTTCGAATGTTAACTCATGGCATTCGACGGCAATGCCGCCTGAAGCGTTTTTGATTAGACTGTGTGCTAACTTCAGGAGGAAAGGGTCGAATTGATAATGAATCATCCCCTCACCCCCGGTTTGCTCTACTGGTTTGGACAAGAATGGCATGTTTGAGGAACCTTTGTGGCAGACAACGGCAATGTGTCAATCAGGATTATCCTGTGGAATAGTCTATAGGCACTATGGGGAGGTTTACACAGTGGAGCATGTCAGAGGAACGCTCTCTCTTTCTATTTCCCGTTTTCTCTCCCAACTGAGATGATGCTCTTTGCATAGTAATCCAAGTCTCAGAGGTCTCTGTGTTGCTCAGACAGTATCACCTTTGAGTGGACTAACTTCCACCCTGTCATGCAGGCACATACATGCTAAGGTATTTTACATAGACAGATATGGATTAAAACTAGAAGTTATAAGTTCCAATTGAATTGAATTAAAAACTTAATTTAAGTGACTTAAATTGATCTTTTTATTAGTTATAAAACATTCAATAGAGAAATGTATCATTTTCAACATTTATAAACTAAGATTTTGAAACAAAAAGACTAAAAATAGCAGTAATTATATGTTCCTATTTAATTTGATTTATTTTACACGTTCAGGAATTTACACTTATGGATATATATAGCAGTGGACATGGTTGTGCCCGAAATGTGTTTTTTTTAATGACCCTACAAGTTCGATTTAAACCATCAAAATTTTTAATGTTTTTAAATATTTTAAATATGAAGGAATAAAACACAAACTTGGTTAAGGTATTTATCTGACTAAATTATTTGGCAAAAAAGGCAAACTACAGCTACAGGTTTTATATGAAAGAAAATGCATGGATGAGCTCAAGCATACATTAACAACAACATAATATTTTGTTGATGTTCATAATTTCTTTGTATGACAGCCTGGCCGAAAATGATGTCCGCACAATTTGGCGTGTTTCATTGCCTTATCACAAATAAAACAGTTGACTCCCAACCACAATTACGTAATATTACAAAATCTTTAACAAATGTTTCATTTTTTTAATAAAGGATGAAGGCAGGGCATCACTTTTGGCCACTACTATGGATAAAAAACTAAAAATAGCAATAGTTAAATCAGATTTAATTTTATTTAAAAATGAATTAACATTAATTAAGAAAAAAAATGTATGAGGTTTTTGAAAGAAAGAAAGAATATCTTGAGGAAAAACATTACACAACCTGGCAGCCACAACACTAAAAGACCTGAAAATAGTGATTTCTTCTAGAAGATCTATAAAAAAAATGCTTATTTAATCACTTATTTGTTTCTTTACACTACATTCGTGCAGACAACTTTAACCAAAGCAACAAGCACCATGCCAGTTGAGCAACAAGAATATGTTAATCTCCATTATATCTGCCTGCAGACTTTTGGCACCACAGGGAAATTTGGTTTTAGCTGTGAACTGGCATCAACATTTCACAGCATATATACGAGAACTGGAAATTTATCGCTATAACTCAGCTGTCGGTGGGCTGTCAGATGCAATACATCAAGATAATAGAATGGCAGGGATCCAATTCAATCTGCCTTGCAGCATGCAGAACACTTCTGAAATTTACAGTCAAACTTCAGAAAATGTCCAAATAGAAGTTATCAAATGAATCCCTTCTTAGGGCGATTCCTTTCACAAACGCTGGCTAACACACGTCAGAACCCCATGTTACATCCGTGAGTATACCGTGAGTGTCCACGTAGAACTGCATTCTCTGAATATTTTAGGGTTGATGTCATGTGTTTACTTGAGTGGGAAAAGAATCCTTCTGAAGTTTATATCCTCCTGAACTATAAGCACAAACCTAATCTCCAGCTCTGGGTTTGCTGTTTGTTTATCCGCACATCACCAGATTTAAATCTCAGCATCTCTTGCTCTGTTGCACAGTTTACCCTGGGTGTCAGCACTCTGTTATTGTTGAAAGTTCTCTCTCTGCAAGACAAGGACAAAACAACAGCGCTAGGGATGGAAAGGAAGAATTCATCAGTTCCAGACAGAGCCTGTTTCCCAGAATAAACTCAACAATTGACAGCCATGTCGAGAGAGGAATAGTTCATCTTATTCTCTGTAGGTCTCAAATGACTGTAGACATTCAACCTGTAACTATTTTCACTTGAAATGCAGAGTAAGCAGTTCTCCTCAGAGATAAAGGTTTACATTTGCAATAAATTCTCTGCTTGTGTTTGTTCTCAGAACAGGTCCGGTGGGTTTTGAATGCTTCTTTTCATGTGATCTTGTAATGAGATATTTGTGCTTGAGATATTGAATTGAGCCCTGCTGTATTTTATTGTAATGAGTTCTTTAATTGGATTTCTAGAGGCTTTGTATAGTGACACCTGCAGAGACTCGCATTTCTCAAAAGGTCCCTGGTCAAGGCCCATGCAGTGAATTGTTCAGTCTTACATCACATATTCAGAGCGATCTTCGCAGGAGTCAGACTTAAATGAAAGCCCACGCTGGTGTAAACATCCCCAATAGCGAGAAATGTGAAGCACATCTACAGCATTTCTCAGCTTTGAATCTGGGTTGTTAAGAAATATCAAGCAGTGACAGCTGTGTCCTGCAGTGAGAAATGCTGCTATACTTCTCAAATACATACACACACACACACACACACACACACTATATATATATATATATGTGTGTGTATATATATATAACTAGTTATATATATATAACACACATATATTTACAAACTTTTATGATTAATGCGATTAATAGGCTAGTGAACAAAAAACTTACAGCACATTCAATATACACCTTGCGTTATGTATGAATGAGTGTTTCTTCAACTTTTGTCACTTTAATGTCATAGGGATTGATTTTTGTTGAATTTTTTGGCTATGTAAGCTATAGATTTATTTCATTTTTTTCAAACTTTCTTTCTTAAACTATGAAAATTCAAACTAAACAAAGAGTGAAATAAACACAAACTAATAATTGAGATTTTAAAGAAAAGAATTACATGAAATGTGATGTGTGAAGAAGAAAAAAAATCGAGTTAGGCCCTAAATATCAGAATTCAATACAATATTTTATTTTGCATAATTTCCAATCAAGCTGTGATTTCGTCAAATTATTTAAAAACATGATCTTTTTTTACTGTGTGTATTTAGATCATGATTTAGATAGAATAAAATAACCTACAAAACCTGCAAGACAAAAATGACCACAACATAAAGTTATCAAACATCAATTTTTTATGATATGGAAATGTTCATAGCTAGAGAACATGTGATTTCATCTTAAGGTCATTGTGACAATAATTCAAACCTGTGTATAAATTCTTTACGTCGAAAAATGTTTGTGTTATTTTGTCAACTCATTGAACAGCCAAGAAACGCGTTTCCATGGTTACGTTGCCATGTGACGAATCCTCATGAAGATGCGAGTTTAATTAGCTTTTATTTGTAACACCTGGGGAAAGCAGCGGATCAAAATTAAGCCAAATGTTTTACCTAACCACATGTCGATTGGTCATGAATATCGACATGCACGTATAAAGGGGTTAGAGAGACAGTCACAGTCAAAATACTGTGATCCATTTAACGTTACTGAGATTTTATTGGTTCTTTAAGAGTTTGAAGCGGTGGCAAAAGGTTGGTTTCGACCGGTTTAGTTTTTAATGTCTTTGATATAAAAAGTTGTTTAGAATTTGAAGTGTTGAATTGACTCTTCTTTTCAGAAGTGATCAAAATGGCTTCCCGTAGCTTCGCTCCTCTTTCCAGTCGTCAGGAGAACGCGATAGGCATGGGACGAGCGGATGGCCTGCGCGCTCACAAGCCCGGCCAAAGGCTTGTACTCGGTGTTTTGACAGAGAATGATCAGCATAATCGAGTATTTGGCCAGGTTAGTGTCAAGGGTTTACATTTACTTACTCCAGAAGTGCAAGAAAGTGACGTTGGTTCTGTTTTTAAGATCTCATCCAAATATGAGTCAGCTCTTCATGCTGCACCTGCTCGTGACGTTAACACAAACAGTGCTACACTTGGTGACGATGTGCCTGAGTCAGCTGAACGATCCACCTCGTTCTTGATGCCTTCAGAGCTTCTCCTAGTAGATGATGTTATCCAAGATCTTGGCTCAGGTATGCTGCAAGATGACAGTCTAGAAAAGTGTGAATATCACGATTATGAAACTGTTTATTGTTTTTAATGTATATTTTGCATAGTCCCTTTAATGCAGTGACCACTTTGCAGTCACAGCTATAATAGTATATCATGCAATATTTATAACACTGAACCCAAGAGATGTTTTTTTTACTGTTGCTTCCAATGCAGATCCTTATGGATATGGCTAAACTATACTCCCTCAATATTTAGGGTCTTGCATGGATGCTTCTATGTGTTCATTGTCTGAGGAGGAGACCGCTTCATCTGAGGATGTCTTGTGTGTTCCTGAGTATGCTGAGGACATCCACAGATACCTGCGTGAATGCGAAGTTTGTATATTTACTTTTATCTGTGACTGGTTGCATAAACCGTTTAGAGTAGTCTTAAGTTAGTCTCCTAAATTTTCTCGAAACTGGTCCTAACTTTAAAGTTAGTTACATAAGATGGCAGATCGGTTAATTCCAATTGGAAAAGCGTGATTACCCATTGTTAACTAAGTTGGTCAAACTAGTTCTTAAAAGTCTTAACATAGTTGCTAAGTTTATACAACTGGCCCCTGTATCTGTCTAATGCACTTAATTTCTCAGGTTAAATACAGGCCGAAGCCCAGCTATATGAGAAGGCAGCCGGACATAACCAACTGTATGAGAATTATCCTTGTCGACTGGCTGGTTGAAGTTGGCGAGGAATACAAGCTGTGCTCGGAGACTCTCTACCTGGCTGTTAATTACCTGGACCGCTTCCTTTCGTGCATGTCTGTCCTGAGAGGGAAATTGCAGCTTGTGGGAACCGCTGCTGTACTCCTGGCTGCGTAAGTGATGAGCTATTATCTTTAAGTGTTCCCTAGTGGTGTAACTGCATGGCCTGTTTCTGATTAGGAAATACGAGGAGGTGTATCCTCCAGAAGTGGATGAGTTTGTGTACATCACGGATGATACCTACACGAAGAAACAGCTGCTTCGGATGGAGCAGCACTTGCTCCGAGTGCTTGCTTTTGACATGACTGTACCCACAGTGCACCAGTTTTTGATGCAGTACACTCTGGAGGAGCAGATCTGTGCCAGGACTGTCAACCTTGCTTTGGTGAGGAGGGGAGGGGGGTATCTATGTAGGGTTTTTTTTTCCTTCCTAAATTGGATATTGATTTTTCTTTTCTCCCTGCCCCATAGTATCTTTCAGAGTTGAGCCTGCTTGAAGTGGATCCCTTTGTGCAGTATCTACCTTCCAAGACCGCTGCAGCTGCATATTGTCTGGCCAACTACACTCTAAATGGGGCTCTGTGGGTGAGTCTAACCTTTTTAATGGTTACCCTGATTTATTCAGACAAACTAATTAAGAGTCTTCATGCTTAAACCACTATAGGTGATTTCTTTATTAACCCCAAAATGACTCCAATTGTGTGCAATATGTCTTATCTAATAATGTCTTGTTTCTGACAGCCTGAGAACTTGTATTCCTTCACTGGTTACTCACTGGGAGTGATCAGCCCATGTCTGAAGGAGCTTCATAAGCTCCATCTAGGGGCTGCAAGTCGCCCTCAACAGGCTATCCAAGAGAAGTACAAGAGCTCAAAGTGAGTGGGCATTTGTAAACACGGCTGTCTTCATTTTTGACCTAGCCCTAATGACTAATCCTGTCTTTCAGAAATTGTGGCGTGTCCCTTATTGAGCCCGTGGAGTCTCTGCCTCTCCCTTGATGTTTTGGTGACCACATGAATTCCTTGGCCCACAAATGAACTGCAGCGCTTAAGTCTCTTGTAAATATTGAATGAAATAGATTTTTAAATGTTTTTTTAATACTTTTTTAACGTGATTTTTATCATAGGTCGCTTAATACTATAATGTAATCAAAGTTGTGACTTGTTTCTCTGTAAATCCAACATTATGTTGGTCTGAAGGCTGTATGCTCCCATTTCTGTAAAGATTTGAGATGAACGAATGGTTTTGTACCACTTTGTCTACCTTTCCTCACTTAGGATCTCTTTACTGGTATACTATGTGTTTTACTTGTATACTACATGCAATATCATGTACTCCATACTGTATTTCAATAAACAAAACAAGTTGCAGTGCTGCTTCCATGTAGTCTTTTGACCAGTGTGGTACACTTAAAATTGCTTGTAAGACACAATGTTTAGCCAAAATTAAGTTTTAGTAATGTATGACATCCACCTTCAGCCGAAAATTGATCTATTTGCCATGTGCTGGTTTTTGGCAAAAAAAGGAAATGGTGACATTAGCAGCACGTTAGGTCACATACTGTCATGGCTCCATAGTTCAGTTTAAGCTAGAAAGTGCACAAGTTCATTTTGAAGACTTGTTCAGTTCTAGCAAGGCAGTACAATAGCCTTTTTGACTGGTTAAGTTTTATAGAAGATGGAGGAAAAGCTCTACCTTTTCCAGAAAGTAGTGATGGCAGTGCATCAGTAAGGCCATAGTAAAAAAAAAAAATTAAGACTGGGGGTGGAAGCAGTGAGGGTGACGACAGAGATTGTAAGTCAGGCTTTTGGGTACATTATCCTACACCAGTTTGCAGGATGTGATCATACAACCAGAGGTCAGGAAAGATGCCACTGCCTAATTGGCTTCATTACACTGGCAAGGACACTCCAAAAATGATAGTCAAAACCAAGTTGTGTGGGTACACAGTCTTAATTTTCACTTGTGCTACAATCATTGATTTGTAATTCCAAGAAAGAAATTGTTTTCCTGCTTTTTGAAACACTAACCCTCTGGGCTTCTTCGTATTATAGTCACACTTAGCTTCCTCCCGCCTGAAAACGGGCGAAGCCTTAATCTTACTTTACTTTTTCCCAGGATAACCAATCAAATATATTTTTGTTCTATAATGTTTTCTGATTATTATTTAGAATTTTTGGAATTTTTTATGATATTTTGCATTAATTATATAATTTTTATGAGCTATTTTTTCCATTAGAATTAATATATTATTTTTTTTTTTTTTTTTTTTTTTTTTTTTTCAATAAATGCAACATTTCACATCAAAATAGAGTGCAGGCCTAAAAAAAAAAAAATTTCCACTGAGAAGAGCGCCACCTAGTGGCTTCAAAATGTATTAATTTGGGTCATGTCCTATAACCGCCTATAGGCGGCCTATAGCTTTTTTATTTATTTATTTGATTTATTCCCATTCGGAAAGAAAAAAAATTATTACTAAGCAACCACTGAATGGAACAACACAAATTATATATCATTTTAAAGCTTAGGGTCTCAGCTTTTTAATGCATCTAATTACATTTATTAACTCCTAACGAGTGCTGAGTAATCCCTCTAAAACCGAGTGTACTGCCAGCAGGCGCCACCTAGCTGCGAAAATATTATTTACCATATTTTTAAAAAATCTTGCCTTGATTAACACAAAGTTGATGTCATTTGAAAGCTTAGAGTCTGAACTTTACAGTGAATGTATCCACTTTGAAAAACTCTTAAGTATTGCTGAGTTATTTGCTGATAAATAGAATTTCTTTTTTTTCATAATCTATAAAATAATGTACTGCAATGTGTCAAAAACATCATACAGCTCATGAAACATTCTCAGATAATTGAAAATGGCACTTCATTTTTTACAGCATATTATTACAATTAAAATGAGCCCAAAATTAACATAATCTATTGCTTTTATGACAAGATATTCTTCATGAAGAAAAAATTGCCCATGAGGGGGTGTCAAAGACTGTACAAAAAGGCTATCTCTTTTCCAAATGCTGTAACTTTTGATTCCTTTGTCCAAAAATTATTATTTTTTTATCCAGATGCAGCTAACATGTAGGGGGACTTCACTAAAAAAGAATTTTCCTCCTACCTTATTTCCTTCCTGAGTTATTCCATGACAAATAAGAAAGATATGCAAAATCATAATAAAAATTATATATATATATATTGTCTTTTATCCGCTGTTCCTTGGCAGGACAATGTCCAAATGTAATGTAATTTATATTTTCAAAAAATGTAAAAAGAGTTCTTTCAAACGATACCTACCTTTTGACTCTCCTTGCTATAGTTTTGGAGTTATTATGATTATATCATTTTTATATAGTTTGGGGCAAAATTTGCTGTTTCAGTCTTACCAGTTCATTTCTCTCTGTGTGTGTGTGTGTTTGTGTGTGTAGGTGTGTGTGTGTGGGGGGGGAGGGTGTCTTATTTGCACTCTTGATGTTCTAGAGTGTCACCCCTTCATTGCTGAACACTTTTTTTCAGCACAGTGGCTGAGCTGTAGCTTGTACCACCAAAAGTTTCTCTGAGTTTTCCTATTTTTTCGTATTTCCCATTCATTTCCTATGTCGCCCGTTTTCGGGCGGGAGGAAGCTAAGTGTGACTTTTTTTTTTACGACCCTTTAACATATCAGAATCATCTCCTTGATTTTTGTGTGTGTTCATATAGGTAATAAAACAAAAGTCACCAAGTTTCACCCCCATCCGATGAAGCAAAAAAATTAAACAATTCGAAACGTTCAAGTTTTCGCCCGTTTTCGGGCGAAGAAGCCCAGAGGGCTAAGACATGTTTTCATTATCCAGGCAGGGAAATTGTATTAAGTTTTTGACTTTCTTTTTTCACTTGTGAGTTCCAATGAAATATAGTAGCACAAGATGAAATGGAATGTTAACGTTTTTTTTTTTTTTTACTTTTCAGATTGTGAAAATGCATTTGTGTGAAATGTGTTTGAAATTTCAGACAATTTGCTAAAAATAATTAACCATAAAAGGACAAAGTCAGTTCTAAATGACGGCACTTAAAAAAAGGGTCAAAGATCACATGTAGAAAACAAATTTTCTATCTGTGATTTTAGTCCCGTATAGAGGGTTGATTTCCATGCGGCATGGTTTTATGGTAAACAACGACCTCTAGCGCTTACTGTATGAATCACGTCCTGATCCCGAAAGCAGGTTTAACTCAGTTTTATCCATGCTAGTCAGTTTTTTTTTTTTGTTTTTTTTTTTTATCATTCCATCGTTTTTTAATAATTTATCTTATTTATGCCTGTAGGCCTGCTTAACTTTAGAACGCTAAAATCTTTTTGGGTAGGCTATATAGAGAAGAACAAGTTTCGCCTTGAGGTATTCACTTTATTCTTTCAGGTGTTTTTAAGTAGGCCTATTACACAGAACAAAAACATTTCCACGCCTTGGAGTGCTATAGTGACCAGAAGCGCTAAGAACATTGTTTTAGTTGTTTCACCCGTATTCTGGTCGAACCTGCTGGGTCACAAAAGCTGGTTAGTATGCTATTAAGTGTACGTTCGGGCAGCCCGACTGTCACGCTTTTCCTAAGTAGCTATATTTCGTAGACAACTTTAATAGTAGCCTAACTATTTTTAGTTTTCAACCGCAAAGTCACAACACAGTCATTTCTCTAAAGTGTCCTGGCATTGGAATGGAGTCATCAGATCCGGCTAGGGTTGCCAACTCTCTGAAATGAAAATAAGGAACGGGGTGACACGCCCCCGTGACACGCCCCCGGACACGCCCCCCAAGGAATAATTTAAAAAAAAACTCCTGAAATGATGACTTCTGGTGAATATTGTGGAAACTAATTGATATATTTAGATAAATATATTTAATACATTGTAGCATATTATAATACAACTTATAGGCCTATAGAATAGCAAAGTAGGCCTAATCAATATACAAGACTGAACCACATAAGTTAGATGTGAAATATAAAGCCTATCATGATCATTTTGCCAACAATGAACCATGGATTTGTTTAGTTTATAATACATTTTATTTTTAACTTAAACAAATACAACATCTAACATTCAAAACTTCTGTAGCCTTGTGCAAACTTATTCAATAGAATTAGACTTCTAGAATGTTCTTTCCAGTGCAAAAAAATATATTTTTAATTTAATTAGACAACATTTTAAGGAGGTGTAGTGCAAATATATTTATATAATTATACTTCCATTATAGTTAACTTTCTTTCCAGTGCAAAACAATAATATAAAAACATAAATAAAAAAAGCTAATAAAGAAAAACTAAAATATTGCACTCAAATACTGCATTCAAGCAATACAACACCTGTATGTATGCACATGGAAAATCTCACAGAAATAAATAAACCTCCAGACTAAGCACATTGTGCAGCTATTTTTTCCATGTGTACTTTTTTGATTTCTTTACAATGTTAGGCTAAACTTGTAATATCTCTTTTAATATAATCACTTTCTTGTGAACTAATTTGAGTCTTAAAATTACATAGCCTACCATATCAGCTGGAGACGTCTGACGGACAAGGAACCGTGACATCGCTCGGCCGTGTATTCATTGTCCCTCACGCATTCCAGCCACGGGTAGTCATTTTCCCATTCAATTCTATATTTTTGTGCTCTTTTCTTTTTGGCCGGCTGCTCGGAGGAAGTCATTTTTACATTTCCCGCTGTTGTCACTTGTCGTCATCGTTGCTACGATACGTGACTCACAATGACTGAAACGACCAATTAAAAGGGCATTCTCTGATGATGTTCCAAGATGTTAAAAACGCTACGCTGATCATAGACAATCCAGGGGAGAAATTAGTAGCCTATCTACCGCACCGTCGGGGTTTTTTTTCACTGCACTGAATTGATTCTCAAAAATACGGAACAAAGTGCGTTCCGTATCAGTTCAATACGGAACAAGACTTTTATGTGTCAAATACGGAACGATTCCGTATTATACGGAACGGTTGGCAACCCTAGATCCGGCTGATATTCGTACCATTCGCGAGAGCTATGCGAAAGCTCTGCAGTGTCTGAACACAGGGCTTCGGTATGATGATGCTGGGAATAAGGAGCAAGCTCTTCTTCAGTACAGACTGGGCAGGCGGTATCTTCTCAGAGGGCTAGAGGTGAACACACAGGGCGAGCGTTGCGTCGGACGCGACTGGGACGTCGCGCGACAGACGCAGCTGAGGATGAACAAGACTCTGAGCACTATCACCTCTCGTCTAGGGGTGCTAGAATCCACTGCGACCCCGGGTCATTGCCTTTACCCGACCCTTCCTGTCCTCCAGGACCCCCAGCCACATCTCTCAGCTTCAGGAGGGGCCCCTGCTCGCCCTGCCTCCCCTATGGTGGGCTTCACTGTACCCATTGAGCTTCCACCAGCCTACACTCCACAACCAACAGATGGGCACCTGTCACTCTCTCATGGAGGCAACAGGCCATTTCAAGCTGCTCAGCCCCAGCGTCAGGCATTCGCCCCAGTCAATCTCAGAGAGGTTGGCATGGAGATTATGTTCTTGCCCAGTGGGGTGCAGATGTTCTTCGTGTCTGCTGAGGGTCATGTAAGCGCTCCTTCTTATCCAGGATACCTAAGAATAATAATTTACAGCAGCCAAAACTCTGACAGGAGTGCTGGCTATGCCCCAGCCTACCTACAGGTAAATATTGTGTTTGGACAATATTTCTATATTCATTTGTATGTATAATTATTTTATTTTTTTTGTCTTATTCTCCAGCTGTGTTATTGTTTATACTAAAACTATTAGTACAATTTGTCTAACACTTTACAATAAGGTAACTGTTCGTATACAGCATTTATTAATCTTTGTTAATGTTAATTTCAACATTTACTAATACTTTATTAAAATCTTGTTAACATTAGTTAATGCACTGTGAACTAACATGAACAAACAATGAGTAACTGTATTTTTATTAACTAACGTTAACAAAGATGAACAAATACAGTAACAAATGGATTGCTCATTGTTAGTTCATGTCAGTTAATACATTAACTAATGTTAACTAATAAACCTTTTTGTAAAGTGTTACCAAAACCTGTTTTAAAAAATCTGAAATAAAAGAAAATATAAATATTAAATGAAAAACCTAAACAACTTAAAAAAAAGAAAAGAAAAACGAATAAAAATGACAAAATCACATAACAAAATTAATAAATCTAAATTTAAAATGAAAACTGGAAATATACAAATAAAACAAAATATTCTAAATATAATAATTGTGACTTGTTCCTTGTTTTAAGCAGAAAATGCTTTGAATTCTTTTTTGATTTATGCTTAAAATAAAATAAAAAGCAGTACAAAAACAAACTTATTAACTTAAGTCTAATCTTATGCAAAAAAAGATTGTAACTTTTTTAAAGGATGTTTATATATTTTTTACTGGCATACAAGACAAAAATATTGATTAAGAATTTTTTTTTTTTTGTGTGTATGAATTGTGTATATATTTTTATATATATATACATTTTTGAAACTAGCATCACATTATATATTATCCAGCCTGTATTTTTGCTGTTAGCAAACCATTCACCACCTTGACAAGAACTGTATTCACCTTGCACACAAGAGAGGTCTTGTGATGACCACATGAAATTGGGCGTTTCTTTATTTATTTATTAAGAATTACGTCTATGTAGAGTTTGGTTATTGTTGAACATAAGCTCATGGCTGACAGCAAAATAACTAAAATTACTGTCATGCTCATCATGCTATAACAATTACAAGCACATAGCACATTCTTCTTGTGTGGGAGAGCAGAGAGAGAAGTAGAAGCCTTGTGTTTTATTAAGAGAAGGATTGAGATTAATTTAGAATAGACAATTCAATATGTAGTATTTGTGACCACTTTTAAACTCAGGGTAGTTTTACTTTCAGTTGTTTTTTTTATAGTCACTCAAATCTGACATGGTTTAAAAATGATTCACATTCAGATGTCAAAAGGGTGGTTTCACTGCTCCACCTCTTCTTTCAAACCCGCAAAAGCCAGCCCAACCAGACTCTGTGGTGGTTATATCAAGCTTATGCAGTGCTAGAAACAGTCTTGTTACAGATGAAGCCAGGGCTCTTTGTACAGAGTCAGTCTGCACGCTGTTTCAGCAAATAGAAATCTCATTGAATAGCTGACTGTCGGCTCTGTGCGGTATTGGCAGATTTCCAGTTTGAGGGCTGATAGCTGTCCAGTGCTCCCATTGCTCTGGGGCTTGATGTAGGACACGTGCAGTCCACGCTCTAACATAACTGCTGCCCTGTGTCCCACAGTGGTCTTTTGTCCCACTTTAGCTGTCCAGAACAAAGGGTGGCATTCTGAAAGGTCACACAGCGCAGCCAAAAATATGCAATAAAATTCCAGTCTCATTTGACCCCAGTTTTCCCTCATATGCACAGTGACATCCAAATACACAAAATAAATCTTTATTGTAGTTTAAAGCAGGGGTTTTCAAACGTTTTGTCGCTCAGGACTTGTATTTAGTTCTTACTGTTAAAAACTATGACTGTCAATACAATAAATTAACCGTGATAAATGATTTCTGAATGATTATCACATCGACAATGAGTAATAGCATATTTTAAATGATTGTTAAACATAATTTTTTAACAACCTTATAATAAATGTTTTCCTCATATGTGACCCTGGATCACAAAACCAGTCACAAGTCGCACGGGTATATTTGTGGCAATAGCCAACAAAACATTGTACGGTTCAAAATGTTCTTTTATGCCAAAAATCATTAGGATATTAAGTAAAGATCATGATCCATGAAGATATTTTGTACATTTCCTACCTTAAATATATCAAAAATGTATTTTTGTGAGTGGATGCTGCAAAAAACAACTTTAAAGGCGGTTTTCTTAATATTTAGATTTTTTTGCACCCTCAGATTCCAGATTTTCAAATAGTTGTATCTCGGCCAAATATTATTTTTTCAAATATTATAAATATTCTCATTTATTCAGCTTTCAGATGATGTATACATCTCAATATACTAAAAATTCAGTTCTTGCAGGCTCCTGGGGGTCCCTGAACCTAAGTTTCAAATGTTTCGGTTTAAAAGATAAGGGAAAGATCATGTAAGAGACTCTTATTTTTGTGCTTGCAGGTTTGTGATTGGATCTACCCACTGTACCCTGACTCCCCAATCTTACTTAGCAACAAAGGTGTGTTCACCTTTCCTGACACCACAGCAGCAGTGCCAGGGTCCTACGTCGGGGTTGTGCTGTCCTCAGAGCTGCCTGCAGCAGACAGGGATCGGTTCCAGGAACAGCTGTCAGTGTTGGCACAGCTCAGGGTCCAGGTAATCAGTCTCAGAGAAGAAAAGTTCTGATGAAAAAAAAGACAAAAATAATTGTTTTATTGAACTCTAATAGCTGTTTCTGAAGCTATACATTTAGTTTTGCATAACTTATAATGTTGCAGTCGCATTTAACATTTCTTGGCAACATTTCAAATTCAAAATCCATTCATTTCGATAGGAATCAATGTGATCCGGAGTATTGTGTGAGGGCGAAACAAGTTCCCACAGTTTTCTCTTTGGGTTTGAGCCGGTCACACAAATTTGCTGCACTGATGAACAATAAGCTCTTGGTTTAAAAGTGACTTCTGTGTGAGTCATGCTTCATGCATTGATAATGGACAATGGACCTTTTTTTGTCCTCCAAATTTCACAGTTTATGTGAGATTTGTAACAATACAAAGCTAATTGAAGATCGGCATTTAAGTTTACTACCTCGTACTGGTTATAACTGAGGCCTTTTTATTTAAGGTAGATGAAGAACAAGGTGGTGCTACAGGAAAAGACACAAACCTGAGTGAGAAGGTTCCTCCTTCAGAAACATCTCTAACTCAATCACCAGGAGGAGAGGAGAAAACTGTTCCTGTGTGGAGTGAAAAAATGTCACAGAGCATTCTAGCAGGTCTGAACTTTACCATCAGAGTAAAGCAACCAAAACCTGGAATGTTTATAGCTATCTCATTGGATAGCAAGGGTGTTTGTTTCTTTAGCTGTATGTCGTATTATATTTTAGAAAACTGGTTGAAGGTCACACTTTTACCATGATAGGATAGTATGCACACATTGAACACCTTATTGGTACATTTTAAGACTTGCCACTAGAGGCCACTCTAATACACTCTAAAAGAAAACAAGAGATGGAGGTATTGTGATTCCCCCCCTCATAGGGAGCTCCTGGCTGGGTCGGGGGCTTGTGCGAGGAGCTGAAGCTACCGGTAAAGCGATCCAGAGAGGAGCAACTAAGCTCCGAGAAAACATCACCCCAGAGGAGACGCCAGCAGAGGTCAGCCCCAAGGTCACCAAGGGCCTAAATGCAGCCAAGCAGGCCACTGGGGGTGCTGTGAAAGTCAGCCAGGTTCTAGGTAAAACAATGGTGTAATTAGTTTGATCACGTGCTGAAATATTTAAAGCCTATTTTTTTAAGATGTACAACACATTTTGTTCTATTCACCAGTGGATGGTGTCGCTGCTGTGGCAGATAGAGTTGGGAAAGAACTCGCTCCACACGTGAAAAAACACGGTAGCAAACTCATCCCAGAATCCCTCAAGAAAAGCAAAGACGGCTGCTCCAAAATGGATGGAGCCAAGCTGGTGGCTGGAAGCAGCATACAAGGTAACCGAATAAATCGTTCAAATGTCCTGAAAGGCTTTTGAAATTGTACTTTTGTCCTGCTAAATAGTAGCTTGATTTAATATATGAAATTTGTAGGTTTTCATTTGAATTCATGTTCAAAAGCTAATTGTGTTGTAAACTGCAGGTTTATCAACTCTCTGGTCAAGTCTGGAGACAGCAGCAAAAACTATTGGCAAAAGTATAACTTCAGAGACGGTGACTACTGTGAGGCACAAGTAGGTGTTTTTTTATTTATCGCTCTTCAGGATTCAGGGTTTCTCTTCCGCTTTCCTATTATTCTTTTCCCCTGCCAATAGCCTGCTACTCTTGTTTTTTGCTATACCTATTTAAACTTCATTGCTTTGGGAAATGGTTTAATTTACTATTTCCTGTTGCTTTTTCAGATTTAGGGGTCTGGGAAACCTCTTGGACCCCCCTAGCAGAATATAAATGGTGGCGGGTAAAAACATACTACATTTTCTTTGACTAATGCCAAGTTTTAACATACCCAAAGTGCCTTATTTTCCTGAATTATTGACCATTCAGAAGTTGCTGAGAAGGTTCCTGTTCTTATTAACGGTCTGTCAGTGTGCTTTCTGAATTAAAACTGAGGTGAATGCAACATTTTGTCTTCTTACTGTGTTCTGTTCATTTTAAAATGTTTCACATTAGTAAAAAAAATGTTTTTAGAATCAATAGTCAGACAATGTTTAAAGCTCATAGACTCAGTTATAGCTCAGAATACCTCCATGTTTTGATCAGGTATGGAGACGAGGCAGGACAAGCTGCAGACACTGCAGTACAGTCTGCTGTCAATGTAGGTGTCACAGCATTTAATGTGGACAATCTGGGCATCAAGGGTGTACTGAAGAGCACAGGCAAGCAGACTGCAAAAGCAGTGGTGAAGGATGAGTCAGGAAGAGACGGAACTACGGAGAAAGAAAAGCCACCTAAGAAAGGGCAGGATGAGAAAAAATAAGGAAATATTTATTGTTATTGATTACCCTGTTCTTGTAGCATAAAATTATAATTTTGTATTGATAATGAGATTATACTGTGTAATGTTTACAGAAAGATGCACCTAGACACTTGAAATGTTCTACCTTTGGCACAGCCTTACTTACAGATAATATATTTTTATTTTCTTAAAATATTCAGAGGGTTATATTTATAGAAGGAAACAATAGCATGTAATTAGGAAGTACATTTAGCATTCAGCACTTTGCACCCTTCAGATGCACATGATTCATTAAAGTTTACTACAAAAAAAAAAATCACAGTAACCCTTATTATTTATTTTTTAGTTTTACCATAGTAACACCATGGTACTTTTGTGTATAACTGCCATAGTTGTATAGGCTGATAAAATTTTGTAGATTCTTCATGCATACCTTCTATTTGATATGAATGTACATTTGTCAAACATCAACGTTACAGTGTTGTTGTAATAGTAAAACCAAGGTAAAGGTTATTTAGGTAAGGTAAGGTAACGGCATATAGAATAGTGGCCAAAAGTAATGTCTGAAGGGGATATTTACATAATACTTTTTACAGTAATAATTACAGTAGCCATTCCCCCAAGTGTTGACTGGGCAACTTTATGCATGTGTCCAGCTTATCTTCCTTTCAACCCTCCTTAAGTTCGTCCTAAAGTTGAGCTTCATTTTAAGACCTGCATGAATTATCACTATTCAGGTTAATAATTCCCCAATGTTTTATTTTCAATGGCTTATGTTCTCATCATCATCATCACAGGGCATCATCGGGCCATTTTCTCTAAAACCTACAAAATAACTTCTTATAATATAGCTAACACCTGCCCCACAGTGATTTATCGAGTTATAGGTTGGGAATAATGAGTGCAAGCTTGGCCCCTTGGCCAAAAATGACATCCGCACAATTTTGTAGCCTATGTTTCATTGCGTCATCATGACAAATGATACAATTTGGAACGTGGAACGTTGCGAACGCGTACATTCGTTTTACACCCCAGACACAACTTCACAACATACAAAATATAAAATAAATAGTTAATGAAAAAAGTCTGAATTCCTTGGTCGGACATCACTAGTTTTGGCCACTACTGCTAGGTGTTATGAGGAGTGATCCCGTGAACAGTGTTGTGGCCGTTCGTTGCCATGGATACAGCGCAACAATCAGCATCGCATGGCACAGATGAAAGAGAAACCCGTCCATTACTCTGACTGAAGATGGGAGAAACTAATGTCAGAAATGATGAGTTATCCCAACTGCAAGCAGAAGTCGAGGAAGAGAGAGAGTTCAAGTAAGTCCAAACATTCAGTTGCAAATTGATTTGACTTATCCAGTTATTTCACCCTCTGTTAATTGTATGAAATCGTTTTAACTTTGTAAATCGTTTAAAGGGACATGTTGCAGGATTCGGTGTCTGACCTGAGGAGCACACTGGCTGATTTAGAGAAGAGACTTCACAGTGTAGATGGAGAAGGTCTGTAAGGTTACATGACGTATGGCATTTGAACTAGGGCAGAATTAGAAATGACCAAATTATCTTCACAAATATAAAAAAAAAAAAAAATGTGCACTGCTCTGCTGTAACTTACTCCATTTTGCGGCGCTCTTGTTAGGATTACAAAACGATTTAAAAGTTTCATAAGTATGGTCTACCCCAGCGGTCTAATATGGAATTCCAACGCTGCCAAAATAATACATAAATAAATATACGAATAAATGTAAAAAAAAAAAAAATTAGGGTCAGTTAAAGTAGCTCAGTAGCCTGAGATAGAAATGTTAAAATGACCAACGTTTTGAACTGAAAATATGCATTTATGTGATTCATGTAATTCCTGATTGTGACGAGACAAGAAACCTTTTACATTTTCGACATATTAGGCATACAAATAAAAGTGCATGTGTGCATATGATTTGCAAATAGTTACAATTATTTCCCAACAAGAATTAGATCTAGAATTTGTTTATTTATGCTTTGACATGTTTACTGTTACAGCCTTGCAACAAATACATTTGACTAGTAATCTAAAAGTAAAACTACTAAAAGCAAAAATAATTAACCTAATTCGTCGAGTAATTGACCCTTCGCCGGAGTTGGATTGACAAGCAATCTGACCAATCATAATTCTCCATCCGCCATTTTTGTCTGACAAATCAGTCAGGAGATAAAAGGGATACTCCACTTTTTTTGGAAATAGGCTCATTTTACAACTCCCCCAGAGTTGAGTTTTACCGTTTTCGAATCCATTCAGCCGAACTCCGGGTCTGGCGGTACCACTTTTAGCATAGCTTAGCATAGATCATTGAATCGGACAAGACCATTAGCATCTCTCTCAAAAAAATGACCAAAGAGTTTCGATATTTTTCCATTTTAAAACTCTTCTGTAGTTACATCGTGTAATAAGACCGACGGAAAATGAAAAGTTGCGATTTTCTAGGCTGATATGGCTAGGAACTATACTCTCATTCCTGCCTGAGGCGCTGCGTCATATCATTACGCCTGCTGGACCTATTGTACGGCAGCAAAGTTTCTTGATTATTACGCAGGAATGAGAGTATAGTCATAGAAAGGAGCTGTATGTAAGAAATGTATTTCAATTAATCATAAAATGGCCCTGATATGTCACTAGACATTAAGAAATCATGTTCATTTCAAATACTTATATCACTGACAACAGTAGTCCAGCCAGGATATTGTCATTTAAAAAGTAAAGTTGCAGCCCTCAACTGATGTTGATGTTGTCATCTTGTGTTTTGGCCTGAAGCGCCACCCTCCACCTATCTACCAATCACGAAGTCAGTAGTGTTTCGGCATTGGGGTTGCCAGCTCTGCTCTAGTTACCACAGCTACGTAGCAGCCTACGTTCCTGCTGGATCCTGCAGCCTATCTGGCAACTTGAGTCAGGGGGAAGGGGGAGGGGATACACCGCTCTACAGTAATTTGAAAGTGATTGCAGTACCAGTTTTGGCCACAATCTTACATACGGCTCCTTTAACTGAGGCGCCACAACGATCTGTCACGACACATTAAAGAGCATTAAAGAACCACAAAACTATATTTATTCTTTACATTTCTTTAAAAAATGACCAAATTTGAAAGTTGAGTTTCATATCAAAAGTAACCCAAAAGTAATTTTCATGGTGTGGAGTGAGAGCGGTGTTGTGCCAAATTTCGACCCCTGCCAAATTATTACCCCCCTAGCATTGGTAGGTTTAGGATTAGTTGTGGGGGAGGGGTTAGGATTAGGGGAGGGGTTAGGTTTAGGGGTGGGGTTAGGATTAGGCAGTCAGGTACTGACTTCAACGAGGGGGGTAATAATTTGGCAGCGGGTCGAAATTCGGCACAACAGGGGCATGGCTTGTCGGACATAGCAACAGTAACTAAAGGGGGCGGGTATTTGCGAACGGTCAATTGAAGCTGAGCCGTATCTCAATATCCCATTTTGCATTCTGCTCAGAGAACGAGTGGAGGACCAGATATGAGACACAGCTGGAGCTGAACGAGCAGCTGGAGAAACAAATCACTGTGGTTCGAGAGAGACTTGAGACCCTCCGTAGTGATCCCGCAGGTAGCAATACACGCGCTTTCTTTTTCAATTTTTTTTTTCTTTTTTGTGTGCCCATATATATTTCGTAATTTATAAAGTTTTTAGACCTCCTTTAGTGTGTCACAATCAATCTGCAATAATAGAAAGAAACACTTGGGGGCACCTGATGAAAAAATAACACAAGACAGGCAACATTATGGGCTGGGTCATATAGTCCATGTCCACGGTTTCACATAGGCTACTTCATTCATGGTTTTCTCTGCTGGCTTTAAGTTCTCTTCATCTTCTTTATCACATCAGTCATGATCAAATAATCGAACAAGGGTCCTATTGTGCTGATACAGAATGAAATATAAGGCAGGTCCAGGCAAGCTATATTTACAACTAAGAGCTGAAATGCTGTTATATTGACGTATTGCATACACACTGCACCATGTAAGCCCAACTTTTGTCTTACTCTTCAGATCGACTGGCTTCTGTTCGCTCTTATGACGAAATGTCCGAGGTAAGTATTCCAGCAGCAACTATTTTTGCTATACCTCCCAAAAAAAAAAAAAAAAAAAATCAAACACAATTGTATTGGTTATTATAAAACCATTTTATTAAAAAATAATTATATTAATTATATAATTAAATTAATGTAAATAATTTAATTTAAAAATAAGTAAAATAAAATTCAAATGACTTCTATTCGCTTGTATGATTAAATGTCCATGGTACATTCCAGCTACAAAAAGTGCTACCAATTTCTAAAAAAATATATAAATAAAATATAAATAGTTATTAATCATAAAATCTTCATAAACATTTGTTTAAATATTTAAAAATATAATTAAATGAACATAATTAATTTTAAATAATTGTTATTTTATTAATAATAAAATTATAAACGTCAGTAGGGTGTTTAAACACCAGTACTTCGGTATCAAGTCGATACTGAAATTTTAAAAACATAAAGATACCAGCCTATCTTAGCAAGCACCGGGTCAATCCGGATACCAGCTATGCACCTGTTTTTAAACAATCCCATGTGAAAAGTGTCAAAGGTTTCTATTTACTACTTGTTTTGCAACATTGAGCATTGTAGCCAATCACAGACATGTTTATTGAGCATGTGATCGCACTGGCCAATCACAGGCTTTTAAAGGGTTAGTTCACCCAAAAATGAAATTTCTGTCATTAATTACTCACCCTCATGTCGTTCCAAACCCGTAAGACCTCCGTTCATCTTTGGAACACAAATTAAGATATTTTTGATGAAATCCGAGAGGTTTCTGAACCAGCAATAGGCAGCAACAACCCGGAAGCGCTACACTGTGTTTACTACGTGATCAGTGTTGAATAAAGATTGTTGAATAAAGTCATTATTTTTGTTTGTTTGTTCCGCACAAAAAGTATTCTCCTCACTTCATAACATTAAGGTTGAACCACTGTAGTCACATGGACTATTTTAACGTTGTCTTTACTACCTTTCTGGGCCTTGAAAGTTGCAATGACGTTGCTGCCTATATTGCTGGTTCAGAAACCTCTCGGATTTCATAAAAAATATCTTAATTTGTGTTCCAAAGATGAACTAATTATCTTACGGGTTTAGAACGACATGAGGGTGAGTAATTAATGACAGAAATGTCATTTTTGGGTGAACTAACTCTTTAAGTTAGACAGAATCCTCAGAGTTCTGCACGCTCACAAATACCGATCTGTCCGTTATAACCAACTAAGTATAAAGACGATGTAAATAAGATATTAATTGCGCAGTATAGACAGATTTTATTTTATTTTTTTCAGTGAGTTTGAGCTCAACTGAAGTGATATCGGCTTTATTGATTATAAATGGAGCGCTCTTTGCTTGCTTACTGTATAACCCTTTCATAATTTGAATAAAACCTTTATTTTTATACTGCTATGCACACACTGCAAAGTGACAGTGACTACCGTAATTCAGAGACAACCGAATTAAAATGTGGGACTGAATCTGAAATTGAGATGTTTGATGAGAAACGGGACAAAGAAAATATGATAGGGTACATCAAAACAGATCTGTGCAGCAATGTAAGTGCAATAGACCAGCCACATGTTCTGTTGCCTGAAATGTGTAAACCTTGCTTTTCATTTTATTACAAACTTTTCATTCGATTTTTTTTAATGCAATGTTTACTTAACTGAACAATATTTGGCTACATGCTAATGGTTTAATGTATTATTTTCTTATAATCATTAATAGCATTAAAAATGAACTAATTTAATATATTTAATATTTTTTTTTATTTTCAAATAGTTAAATAACACATTAAAACAAAATGGTTACAATAGTTTTTGCTATGGTACTGAAATTGGTACCAAGAACCATACAATTTGACTGGTATTGGTACCGATTACTAAAATGTTGGTACCGTGACAACCAAAGAGCCCAAAATACACATCTCCCTCCCTCACACCCCCTTTCTTTCTGTGCAGCATGAAAGAGACGCTTCAGTTTATGCATCAGTTCATATACGTTTCATTTTCAGCGGCTACTGTTGCGTGGTACAATTGTTTCTCATTACAGCCTGGCTACCTAACCATGGTCCTCTGCCAAAGACGAGATTAAAAAAAATCTGCTGAGACAGCCTGTGAAAAATATTTAATCAGTGAGAAGTAATCTGTAAATGAGGGAAGAGAAGTGAGAAAGATTTGAGTGAGCCACGCTACAGGGATGGGATGATAATTATAGAACAGAAAATGAAAATGTTTGGGTTTACTCAAGACCCCTAGCAAAGACCCCTATAATTTTGTCCTAATTATATAATCATAAGAATGTTCATGTAATTTATGTCTTGTCTTAAGTCCATGTGCTGAGATATGTTTGTGTTCAGGATGCTCTCAGACAGAGGCTCAAATTGCTTTCTACTGAGAAGAGCGACCTTCAATCCCAGCTGATGGATTTCAAAATGAGAATTGTGCAGGAAGGAAAGGTGAAGCTCTACCAATCTTCTATTCAGAAAAATGCCCTCTGGTTATGGATCATATCATATTGTTGCACACAATCTCCAGCTATTAATTGTAATGTAATTGACATTATCATGAGGGAGTGAATGAGTTTAGATTTGGGCTGCTGAATTCCCCTATGCCTGTAATTATCTAATGATTACGCTGACGTAAGAGTCCTAATTATTTCTTCATGCATGAATTTTTTTGGTATTATTTACACAAGTGCCTTTATTATGCATTTTGTTTCTTATAGACTTACCAGAAAGTCTACGAAGAGAGGCGGGCATATCTTACAGAGATTGCAAAGGTGAAGGAACACATTTAAAATAAAATTTGACACATTCAGATGCTTTTATCCAAAGTGCTTTACAGTGTGTAGGTAGCCTGTGTCGTGTTGATAACTATGATAATGTATCCTTAGCGGTCCTCAACAGTGAGCAGAAAACAGCAGATGGTTCTAGCCCAGAGGACAGCACTGGGTCCAGACAAAACGTAAATGTTAAAATGCACAGCACATCATCAAATGACACCACTTTGGTTCCGAGAAAAAACAATGTCAGTTCTTATATTTTCTGAAACATTTTTAAGTAACATGGAAAAACATGCAGAGTTTAGCCATTCAGTTATTACAAGGAAACCAGAATGTGATTATCTCATTATACTTACTTATTTCCTACTTAAAGGAACACTCCACCGTTTTTTGAAATAGGGCTTATTCACCTTCTTTCCTACATTTAGATAGGTGGGCAAATGCATTTTTGTCTCAGTGCATGCGTTGTTTTAGTTTGACAAGGTCGGCGCTAGCTTAGCTTAGCACAATGAATGGAATCCTTTGTTGCCAGCTAGCATGTCCTGAGTAAAAGTGATAAAAAAAATAAAAAACCACCTAATTACTTCTTGTGGCCTGCGTATTCACAACAAGTACAAATAGCGATGCAGATTAACACTAGGCGATTTCCTAGGCAGATATTGACTTGGGACTATATTAGGGGGAAGCACAGGCGAAGCACTGCTACTTGGGCGCAGAGATATCACGCAACACATGAAATGTCAACATTTTTTTTCCCGGTGTGATAAAGTGAACTGGAAAAAAAGCCCCACGCCGAATGGACCAAATGGACAACTGTCCACAGAGTAAGTAATTATTTTAAACATGATGACGCATGTATAGATCAAAAAGTAAATGTGGATAGGAGCAGGCTTCACTCAATGTGTACCCTTGTCAATTTTAAGAGTGCTGGCCTAGATAATTATAATACATGAAGTGGGAGAGAGGCCGCACTATGCTTAAATATATATTTATTTTTATTTTTATTTGCACAGACACGTTTCGGCGCGTGCCTTCTTCAGTGTGCAAATAAAAATATATTTAAGCATAGTGTGGCCTCTCTCCCACGTCATGCATGTATAGATCGACCCATATTATACCTGTATTCACATTCACATATTATACCACATATTCACATTTCATGTGTTGCGTGATATCTCTGCGCCCAAGTAGCAGTGCTTCGCCTAAGCTGCAGTGCTTCGCCTGTGCTTCCCCCTAATATAGTCCCAAGTCAATATCTGCCTAGGAAATCGCCTAGTGTTAATCTGCATCGCTATTTGTACTCGTTGTGAATATGCAGGCCACAAGAAGTAATTAGGTAGGGTTTTTATTTTTTTTATCACTTTTACTCAGGACATGCTAGCTGGCAACAAAGGATTCCATTCATTGTGCTAAGCTAAGCTAGCGCCGACCCTGTCAAACTAAAACAACGCATGCACTGAGACAAAAATGCATTTGCCAACCCATCTAAATGTAGGAAAGAAGGTGAATAAGCCCTATTTCAAAAAACGGTGGAGTGTTCCTTTAAAATCCCGAGTAAGACTTGAGTATTAACGTAAAGAGATAGTTCACACATAAATTGTCATACTTACCCTCATTCAAACCTGTATGAATTTCTTTTTTCTTTCTTCTTACCAACTGTTTTTTCAAAACATTTTCTTTTGTGTTCTAGAGAAGAAAGAAAGTCATACATACAGGTTTGAATATATAAGGGTAAATGATTAGACTTTTCATTTCTAGGTGAACCATCCTGGTTTAATTGTCTCATAAAAATACAATTTGCATATAAAGTGAAACAGATAGATGGATGGCAGTGGTTGGGTACTTTTGAATACATTGTTAAAATGTTGGATGTCCTATATAGCCTACCTTGTTTTTTTTTATTTCCCTTTCCAGCAGAGGCCAGGATATGATGCAACATTCAAATATGATGAAGGTGTCTGTCAAAAAAACACCTGCAAGAAGCCGACTCCCTCGATTAAAACATTAATGCAGTGCATGGATCCATCAATTGTTTGATTATGTTTTGAAAAAGTGTCCTATACAATTAAGCATTATTTTTGGTTGGACCACTCTGATCTCACTTATGTTCACTATAAATACTTTTAAATACATTTTTGTATTGTTTCTTGACTTGTTTGGGTTTTGTGAGCTAATTTCATTTCAAGGTAGTTTATTTAAAGGGTTAGTTCACCCAAAAATGAAAATGATGTCACTTATTACTCACTCTCATGCACCTTTGTTTATCTTCGGAATACAAATTAAGATATTTTTTATGAAATAGTAGCGACATCGTTAAAATAGTCCATGTGACTACCGTGGTTCAACCTTAATGTTAGAAAGCAATGAGAATCTTTTTTTTTTTGGGGGGGGGGCTTGAAAGTGGTGATTAGCCTACATTGCAGAAATATTTTTGGTTTCATCAAAAATATCTTAATTTGTGTTCCGAAGATGAACGAAGGTCTTACGGGTTTGCAACGACATGAGGGTGAGTAAATGATGACAGATTTTTTTTTTTTTTGTGAACTATCCCTTTAAGTAAGTGTAATTTGTCATATCAGATGTTAATTCTGTTATGATTTGTTATGATACTTATTCATGCTATTATGAAGAGTCAAGGTTAAGACAATGTAGGCTATCTTATAATTATGTAATTTCAGTATGGACCTACATTACATTTAAGACACTAATTGCTGTTGTAAATATTTGAATGATACAGGAGAGTTTGAGCAGTGGGTACAAGCAAGCCACACATATTCGTTCTGAATCGTGACAGAGCTTCGAGAGCAGTCAGCCTCACCGGAGAGGAACGGGGCGGGGTGTGTGTGTGTGTGTGTGTGTGTGGGGAGGGATGGCTGTGGCAGGTCTGCGGTGCGGGGCTGAATCTCAATGATAAAGCGGCCAATGCAAGACACGGAGGAGAGAGAGAGAGAGAGAGAGAGAGAGAGAAAGAGCAGCAGCTGCCGACCGACCAGCCAGCCTCCTCTGCGGGACAACAAAGGAGGTGCCGGGCTCACATCACGACTCCTGTCAGCACAACTCAACATCTGAATCGTCACCATTCAGAAGAAATCTTGAATATTACCTACATCTTCACCTTTAGGTAAGTAGAAAGGTCTATTTATTGTCTGTAAGAAAAATTAAATAGTCCGAAAATTTTTGACCTGTCTGTTAGAATGTTGTTTTGGTCATTCTAATTCATTTGAATAGTTCGGATTATCAGTTAGGTCTTTGTTAAATGGTCAGTGACGTGACGTTCATTTTTGTCCGGATCTAAGTTATTAGAAAATATATTAAGAAATTCAACTCAAACAAAAATGACTTCAAAGTTATAATTTCAGAATTAAAAGTAAGTTTTATATGTTTGTGCGACGTAGTCAAACTGTCTATGTGATGTATTCTTGATAAAATCTTTGATTTTATTTAAAATAGGCTAATTGTTTGTGTCTGTATGTTTTTTAATATTTTATTCACATGTTGATCTTTTTATGAAATGCTCAGGTAGAAAAAAATCTCTTGATATTAGGCTAGGCTAGGCTACTAACTAAAAATGAATTTGCTTCATTTTTTTTTTTTTTTAATTGCCCACCAGGAAAAAGTGTTTAAAACTTTTGGGAAAACATAAAACAAAATAAAAATACGATGAAGTGTTCGTTTACATGTACTTTTCACTTGACATTAAAATCTATTTTAGAGTTAATAATCTAAAATGGGCTAGTTGTAAAAATGTAGCATATATTTTTTTTTTTTTTTTTTTTAAATGCATGAAAGCAATATGAATAAAGATCTCATTCCAATAACATGGCGTGTTTTGAACTCGATCAAGGATTTTTAGACATCCTTATAATGGTCATTGATCCTGAAATCAAGAAACAGCTATTCAACGCATTCATGCAGCCTACACAATAATACACTTTTGCACAGGTTTTCAAATATCACACGTTAGTGTTTTGCCATGTCAAAGTAAGACTGTTAAAGACAACAGGATGACAGACGCAGGATTTAACGAGCTCCAAGAAACATGTAAGCTGTCATTAAAAGGTTATTTTCAGACGAGACTTCAATTGACATCTAGGCCTATGTCACTGGGTTGAAAGAGCATGCCAGGATTAAACTTACTAGTTTGGTAACTTCCTTTCTCCACATTTAATTTTCACGGTTTAGCCCTACTTTGACTGGACGACATGGAGGAACATTTTGACGAGAGGGACAAAGTGCACCGCCATAGCCGAAGCGCGGGACGGACGAACGGGCTGCTCAGCCCCACTCACAGCGCTCACTGCAGCCTGTACCGGACGCGCACCCTCAAAACTCTGAGCTCGGAGAAGAAGGCGAAGAAAGTGCGATTTTACCGCAATGGTGACAGGTACTTCAACGGCATAGTGTATGCCATCTCATCGGACCGCATTAGAACCTTTGACGCTTTGCTGGCCGACCTGACCCGAACCCTCTCTGACAACGTCAACCTGCCCCAAGGGGTCCGAATCATCTACGCAATCGATGGTTCCAAAAAAATCACCAGCATAGAACAACTGGTGGAAGGTAAGAAGTTCTTTAATGCAGCCCATTTATATTTTTATAGGCTACATATAATCAACATTTGTAAATGAGTATTTTTAGTATTTATGAGTAGTAATTCATGGGATTGTAGGCTAGCTCTTTCCCTTAGTTTCCCTCTTTCCCATAGTCTTGTACCTTTATCTTTTTGTCTGAGTTTCAAAAACTCTTTTGCTTTAAATCAAAGTTTGTAGTGTTATGATTCACCATAGCTGATTGATTGGCTTGGTTCATGATTCTGGTTCTGATTGGCTATAACTTTAACTAATACTATTTTAAAGGCCCACTGAAGTGCCTTGAAATGCAGCATTATTCAATGTGTTGATCATGTAATTTCCACTGAAACTGGAAGACAGGGTGGGACATATCAAACAGCTCCTCCCCTTTTTTAAAGTAGCCAATAGCATCTCGGTAAAGCGCAGTTTCCTCCTAATCTCTAACTGTTTCTCTAATCTCCTCCATTTCGCTTTAAAATATAGCATTCTGTGCAGAATTCAAATGGATTCGATACGTTTTGTGTTCTGCGTCGATTCGCTCGTACGATCCGCTCTGTGCTATCGTGTCTTTGGACCGAAGCAGACTGTGTGCGCGGTGTGGCGGTTCGCGTGACAATAACGTGAAACCAGACTTAATTTGCCCCAATGGAAAGCATACACTGTCTGAGCCCATTCCCTATCCCCTATTTAGTGCATTATGTGCCATTCACCATGTAGAAAATAGTATATGTGTTAACAAGTGACCAATTTTAGCTGCAGCTTCAGCTATTTATAATGTAGGGGGCGGTACACTTTAGATTCTGGGAGCATTTGATTGGACAGAAAATCCGATGAGAAACTGAATGCAGAGTGATGTCATCAAAATCATTGATCCATATTGGCAGAAGTAAGAGACTTCAAGTTTTGAATTTTTATATTTTCTTAATGTGAATTTTGTCATTGTTTTGGAGCACACTAGCTTATAGATAACAGTAAGGCTAACATATTCATACTAAAAGCCAAAAAAACTTCAATTTTGATTTCATGGGGACTTTAAAATCCCTATGGGAAAAATGAATGAAAAACAAAAACAAAAAACCTGGAACCAGTGCTGCTGAAAAGGGGCGGGCACTGTTGAGATCATAAAAATTCATACATATTAGCGAGCAATTTGCCAAAATATAAATTGGATACGAACTGCCACAAGAGTGCTGACACGTCTCGAGATTGTTTTTCTATTTCGCTGCCCCGCGTCTTAGTTTTTGTAATGCAGGAAAGCATTCCGCGTGAATGGCGATTTTATTGTAATAGTCTGTTATTGCAAATTGTTTTATGAGAGTCTTGGTGGCTTGGATGCATTTGGTTTCTGTTTTCAAAATTAGAGCAGTAGATGTGACGACAAGGATGAAAAATTAGGCCACTCAATGATGAGCATTTAAGTCTGCATGACTTTAGCTTAAATCAATGGATTTTTACAGGCATGACAGTTCAACAGTGAAAAGTGCCAGGCAGTGCCTCAGGGTCTTTACCCTAAAAATGAATGTCAAGCACACATAATATGTATTAAAGATGTCAAATATAACACATTGTACCACTTTTTTCTTTTGATGATTATAGGTGAGAGTTATGTGTGTGGCTCCACCGAAGCCTTTAAGAAACTTGACTACTCCAACAACATCAACAACCCTAACTGGTCTGTGAATGTGAGGGCTTTGGGTTCCAGCAAGTGCCCAACATCTCTAGCAAGCTCGAAATCAGGACCGCAGTCCAAAGAGGGCAAAGACTTCATCAGACCCAAACTGGTCACTGTCATCCGCAGTGGGGTGAAGCCGCGGAAGGCCGTTCGCATCCTCCTCAACAAGAAGACGGCCCACTCCTTTGAGCAAGTTCTCACTGACATTACAGATGCTATAAAGCTCGATTCTGGCGTTGTCAAGAGGATCTACACCCTTGAGGGAAAACAGGTAGGATTGCTCATTTATTAATGGGAATCTTCACACTGAAAAATCAGTTTTGAGTTGATTCATTCATGTGATTTTACCTCAGACAACTAATAGTTTTGTTATGTAAGCTGACCTCTTGAACTGGCACGGAAAACTTGAAAGTGTACTGGGATTGCACATTGGGAGTCCCAGATAATTGACATGCAAGTGAAATAAAAATGTTAGAAATGATTCATTTATCAACAGCTGGGTTAATCTTCCTATGTGATTGTAATCATTTGACTCAAACATACATAGACCTAAAAGTGTTATGATGAATTGTTCTTCTCTGGTAAACCCTTAAGAAATTTTCCAGAAATATGGGGGCTCAACATCCAAACAATATGGCTCTTGTTATTTAATCTCTGAAATGAATTCATACCACAAGCCTTGAATTATGAATAATGAAGTCTCATTATTTCAAATGCTACAGCAGAAATCTCTGCCTAACCTGCAGCAAGATTTATGGCAGGACGAGTCTAGTTTATGAATGGGAATCTGTGTCTTTGCCCACGCAGACTCAAAATGAGAGAACCGGTGTCTCAGAGCATACAGAAATAACTCATGCTCTCGTTTAAATTCCTCCCACCTTTTCGTGCCGTTTTGAAACAGCTGTGCCCTCCCCACGCATTGAGAATGACACACACATGTGCATAAAGTATTACTCTGATAAATACTATGATATATATACATATACACACACAAACTTCTGCTGTAAAAAAATATTTGATCATAATTTTGTAAATAACCCCCACAGACATACAGTGCTGTTCAAATGTTCACTTGTGAAAGTGCTTATTTTCATAGCAAATTATATTATCAGGATAACATTTTGAGTACAAATTTTTTAAATGTATTTATATTTATTAAAATTTATTTTATATTTGTATTTGGTTTGTCCCCTTTATCACTCTAGCTACATGAGCTTCAGTTTGAGAATGAGAACTGAGCATCATGTAGCCTAGAAATCTAGACGCACCCTAGTGGCAGCAAAATTTATTTTGCAACCGGTGTGGTCTAGCAACTCTCCGTTGACTTTCAAGCTGGAAAAAACAAACTCAGGTCAGACCAATCACATCGTGTATAGAGTAGGCGGGCGGGCTTAACATAATGACGACAGAGTTGCGACGGTTCCCTGCTACTTGAAAACAAAGAATGGCTGCTGCTGCTGGCGAACAGCCATCTTTCGAATCAGCTTTGGCCGCGACTCTGGAGGAGATTTTTAAAAAAGGAAGATGTGTTCGGAGTTTTGCCGACTGGATACGGCAAAAGTTTAATATACCAACTAGCCTTCTTCGTTGCTCTGATTGGTTGTAGCGCTATCCTATTGCGTGCAGAGGGATTTTAAGAGACAACCGTTTATCCCGCCCCTCGGATTGAGCCGTGCCAATAGTGAGTTGCCAGACCTAACATCTTGATGTAGGCATCATGTGCTTCACTGGAAGGAAATCTGACCTTTGCAAAGGAGTCACATGACTAATGTCTCAAATTTGCTTATTTGATTAGTAGCCTAGAATCTTAATTTTTTTTTATACAGTGGGTACGGAAAGTATTCAGACCCCCTTAAATTTTTCACTCTTTGTTATATTGCAGCCATTAGCTAAAATCATTTAAGTTAATTTTTTCCTTCATTATTGTACACACAGCACCCCATATTGACAGAAAAACACAGAATTGTTGACATTTTTGCACATTTATTAAAAAAGAAAAACTGAAATATCACATGGTCCTAAGTATTCAGACCCTTTGCTCAGTTTTTAGTAGAAGCACCCTTTTGATCTAATACAGCCATGAGTCTTTTTGGGAAAGATGCAACAAGTTTTTCACACCTGGATTTGGGTATCCTCTGCCATTCCTCCTTGCAGATCCTCTCCAGTTCTGTCAGGTTGGATGGTAAACGTTGGTGGACAGCCATTTTCAGGTCTCTCCAGAGATGATCAATTGGGTTTAAGTCAGGGCTCTGGCTGGGCCATTCAAGAACAATCACGGAGTTGTTGTGAAGCCACCCCTTCGTTATTTTAGCTGTGTGCTTAGGGTCATTGTCTTGTTGGAAGGTGAACCTTCGGCCCAGTCTGAGGTCCAGAGCACTCTGGAGAAGGTTTTCGTCCAGGATATCCCTGTACTTGGCCGCATTCATCTTTCCCTCGATTGCAACCAGTTGTCCTGTCCCTGCAGCTGAAAAACACCCCCACAGCATGATGCTGCCACCACCATGCTTCACTGTTGAGACTGTATTGGACAGGTGATGAGCAGTGCCTGGTTTTCTCCACACATACCGCTTAGAATTAAGGCCAAAAAGTTCTATCTTGGTCTCATCAGACCAGATAATCTTATTTATCACCATCTTGGAGTCCTTCAGGTGTGCTTTCATGTGTCTTGCACTGAGGAGAGGCTTCCGTCGGGCCACTCTGCCATAAAGCCCCGACTGGTGGATGGCTGCAGTGATGGTTGACTTACTACAACTTTCTCCCATCTCCCGACTGCATCTCTGGAGCTCAGCCACAGTGATCTTTGGGTTCTTCTTTACCTCTCTCACCAAGGCTCTTCTCCCCGATAGCTCAGTTTGGCCGGACGGCCAGCTCTAGGAAGGGTTCTGGTCGTCCCAAACGTCTTCCATTTAAGGATTATGGAGGCCACTGTGCTCTTAGGAACCTTAAGTGCAGCAGAATTTTTTTTGTAACCTTGGCCAGATCTGTGCCTTGCCACAATTCTGTCTCTGAGCTCTTCAGGCAGTTCCTTTGACCTCATGATTCTTATTTGCTCTGACATGCACTGTGAGCTGTAAGGTCTTATATAGACAGGTGTGTGGCTTTCCTAATCAAGTCCAATCAGTATAATCAAACACAGCTGGACTCAAATGAAGGTGTAGAACCATCTCAAGGATGATCAGAAGAAATGGACAGCACCTGAGTTAAATATATGAGTGTCACAGCAAAGGGTCTGAATACTTAGGACCATGTGATATTTCAGTTTTTCTTTTTTAATAAATGTGCAAAAATGTCAATAATTCTGTGTTTTTTTGTCAATATGGGGTGCTGTGTGTACAATAATGAGGAAAAAAAAATTAACTTAAATGATTTTAGCAAATGGCTGCAATATAACAAAGAGTGAAAAATTTAAAGGGGTCTGAATACTTTCGGTACCCACTGTACATTTGACATCATAATGTTTTTCATTCAAAATCTAAATCCTAAAACCTTTTTATTTTTATTTAAATTTAAATCCCAAATTTTCCAGTGTATGAATGTCACTGTACATGAACATCTCTGAACGTGTCTCTGCTCAGCCAGGTAAAATGTGCAAATAAGGAGATGCCATTTGGCTGAAATTCATTAAAAACTAATTAATCTGCACATGGATCTGTTACCTCTCTCCGTTCATCTCTGTGCTGGCGGCTCTGCCAGTGTCTCAGATCTTCAGACTTTATCTTTTCTATTTGAAAACCCTCTAAATCACCTTGAATTTGGAAAACTGGAGCATAGACAGATTGGAATTGCAGATGCTTCATAGAATGTGCAGTCGTGCATAAGACGATTTATTGGCTTTTTAGAGTAGCTGTATTGAGTAACAAATATGTATTTAAAAAATAAAATGAAATCCTTTCAGTTGTTACATGAAACATTATTCAAAAAAGACGTTCTCCCTCTGGTATAATCTGATAGCAGAGTTTATGCAGTAAGGCATCAAAGCCCTGGTCTCCATCCAGATAAAGTAAGAGCATTATGGCTAGCATTATTTTTAGAACAAGGATCGATTGGGCCTGAGGGAGCCGTCTATTGAACAAGCCTGGCCAGACACAGTTACAGCACACGATTTTGTCCTGATACAATTATGAACAGAAGCAACAGAAACCAGGAAGGAGAGACAAAGGGAGAAAGTAAAAGGAGATAGCAGAAGGATCTATGTGGGTTAGAGAAAAAAAGATGAATGCATAACAAGTGAAACAGGAGGTGGAGAAGTTCAGGTGTACAATCAACAATGCAATAAAAGTAAAATTTCCTGTTTTTTGTTCAGTTTGAATGCAGGATCCAGGTGTGGACGCAGATATGTCAACATTATTGTTGCTGTGCTTTGATGAATTACAAAAGTAAATCTGTGGATGATTAATGGAATTTCTAAAGCAATTTTTAGATAAGTTCAGTGTTGTTGAAGCATGAAGTAAATCATTATCTTCTACATAACAGGACTGTGCTGTTTTTTTAGGTTTTTTTTGTGTGTGTTGGTATTACATCATTGCAGCCTTTTTGCGCTTGGCTCATATTGTTTTTGCAAAGCTTGCCAAAAAAAAAGAAAGGATTTCTGATTTTTCTTCAGAAAATCCATGTACATTACATTTTATGTGCTAAGTGAGAGTTTGGTAATAGAGCTGAGTCAGGATATTATTCAACAATCCATACGTTTTAGCATTTTCAGCTGTGTTAATATATGTAAATGAACCTGCCTGTGCCATATGAAAGAAAAATATGGATTTCTGCTTTCAGTTTGTGAATTAAATCATGTTTATCTCCTGCCCTGGTTCAGTATAATGTAAAATGTACTCCAAACAGAGATGCATATTTCAGAGAAAGCAGAGAGAAATGCCTTGAGTTGATTGGAAAGCTAATTATAAATGCAAAGAATGGACTGCAATCTGATTACTCACATGGGAGGAAGGTTAAGGATGAACGTGATTGTAAAATTGTAAATGTGTTTCTTCAAGCTACAGATCCTGTTGGTTACTTGGTTGTCGTATGGCAAATGTGTGTTCCTTCTGTTCATGCCAGTCTGAATTCATATATCTGACGACAGGCCTTGACATCTTCAGTGATTTATTCATTATAACAGAACCAACATCTGCCTCTAGCTCTGATGTCTGTAGCACCTGTCGGGATTGTAAAAATAGACATCGGATGCTAGAATGCATATGAGACGCATGTAGCCTATGTCTCTATGTGGAAACGAAATGTGAATGAATGGAAAAAGCTCAGGATCATGAGAGATCTGGGTTTTTGGGTCTTTGCGTGAGTCTCATGGCACCTTTCTGTTAACCTGTATAATGAGGCCAGAGACAGTAGCTCAAGGTCTTATTCCATCTTCCTACATATGGTGAGACTTCTCTCTGGAGTTTTACTATAGGAAGTAAAGTATGGGTTGTGACAGGTTTTATGGTGTAAAACGCAGTGATGTTGTACCAGAATAGAGCAAAACATACTACGGCTCTGTGTGTGCTTGAATGCTGTGTGAGTTATCATCTAAGAGAGACCTCACTAAAAGCACTGAGGTTGGCATTTATAGGATGAAAATGGTCAGTGGCAAGCCATTTATAAACTATTTGTGACCCTGGATCACAAAACCAGTCACATGTCGCACGGGTATATTTGTGGCAATAGCCAACAATACATTGTATGGGTCAAAATGATCAATTTTACTTTTATGCCAAAAATCATTAGGATATTAAGTAAAGATCATGTTCCATGAAGATATTTTATAGATTTCCTACCATAAATATATAAAACATTTATTTTTGTGAGTGAATGCAGCACAATCGCGAACATAAATGTAGAACTTTAGAGGTGATTTTCTCAATGTTTAGATTTTTTTGCATCCTCAGATTCCAGATTTTGTATAATAGTTGTGTCTCTGCCAAATATTGTCCTATCCTAAAAAACCATACATCAATGGAAAGCTTATTTATTCAGCTTTCAGATGATGTATAAATCTCAATTTAAAAAAATTGACCCATGTGACTGATTTTGTGGTCCAGGGTCACATTTCTGGAGTGATTTCATGAAAAAAGATGTGTGGAATTCTGTGGGTTATGTTGATTTGAAGCTGATTATTGTTAAATAGAGCTGGTAATACACTACCACTAAAAAAGTGTGGGGTCAGTACAGTTGTTTGATTCAATTCAATCAATGATTTTATTCAGCAAGGATGCGTAAAATTGTTCTTCGAACAATCATGAAAAAATGCATCACGGTTTCCACAAAAATATTAAGCAGAAAAACTGTTTTCAACACTGATAAAAAATTGGTGTCTTGAATAATAAGAATTATTTTTGAAGGATCATGTGACACTGAAGACTGGAGTAATGATGCTGAAAATGCAGCTTTGCCATCACAGGAATAAAATACATTTTAAAAATGTTAAAACTGAAAACAGCAATTTTAAATTGCAATAATATTTCACAATATTACTATTTTTTGCTATTATATATTTACGATTTATTTTTGCCTTGGTGAGCAAAAACCTTATAAAACATTAAAAAATATCTTACCAACTGGAAACCTTTGAACGGAAGTGTACATTCCTATTGGCTGATAAAAGTGTCTTAGTTATTGGTATGAAATATGTGTTTATTAATGATGTCCATGTTATAATCGCTCTTGAAATATAAAACCCAACATAGTGCTACAGTTAAACCACCTTACTATTGTAACTTTTCTTTTAAATGTCTATTTTTAGCCAGATTTGCATTTGCGACACCCTAATGAGTACCATAGAGAGATGGGGATCATTCCTTTTGACTTGAGCTAGTAACCAACCTAGTTACCACCCAGAACACCCCAGCTACCACAAAGCAACATCCCGCCAACTATCCACAACACATTAGTATCCCACGGTAGGACGAGTTTGACAAGCATCACTAGTTTATTGATTGATTCAGGTGCTTTGCATATAGATAGTTCCAAATTACATAAGTTTTCTGTGCCTCATCTGATTTGTCCCCTCAGATGGCCACTGACCTGGATCCTGGACCTGGATCCATTTCTGGTTGTACTGAGTGCAGCCTCAGAGTTTTGCTTGTGGTGCAATGCTTCTGGAGGACACTGCTGACAGACGGTGCAAAGAGGGCATGCAGCTGAAATTCACAATTAACGTGTCAGAACTAACCCGTTTACTATCGTCTGCAACCATGCACAGACTCGGACAAATGTCTTTGACTTTCTCACGCATCTTCACTATGCGGTGTACTAGAGCAATGTTGGTTTGTCTTTCCTCACAAAGGACAGGACTTTGGACATGAGCTAATTTTATCCATGCTTTTTGTTCTCTTATGATCTCTCCTTCCAAAGAAACTGATCACCCCCCCCCCCCCCACCCCCCCTTCAACAGTTTCTATGACGATGTGATCCAGTTGCTTAGTAACGGCCTGAGCCTTTGTGACGTCACTGTGGGCAGTAGTGTGTGTCGGAGTGTGTGGGGAGTTCAGTCTGAGGGAGAGGTAGATGTACGATAAGTGGTTTAGGCCGCGGACATTGCTCTCTTGTTCTTATCCGTTAAGCCTATATTTACACACACACATGCACACTTACACACACACACACACACACACACACACACACACACACATAAATAACCAGGCAGACGTGTCCTGCATACTGCAACTGATTCGTAATGACCTGTGGCATATGCTTCAGGCCGAGGCAGAGACATAGCAGGCGTGTAATCGCCAATCACTCATGTGTTCGCTCTTCCTGGAGTTTGTCATACGGACATAACAGATTTTCCGCCCCATTGCATACGCAAACCCTGCTTAATTAACCATGTCTTTCAGTCTCCATTGTCTGGAGGGCCATTTACCCCCTCTCAAGCTCTCCTCACCTCTCGTTCCCCTCCTCTCCAATGAAAGGGCCAGATATTCTGCCTTTGGCATATGGTCTCGCTGTCCCCAGTTTTTGCAGTCAGCAGAATTTCTTTGTTTCCTGGTGAGTTAAATCCATATTAAAATTCAAATCTGGATTAAAAACCCAATCTAGGACTGAAGTTTAATCTGGGTTTCAGTTATGTTTTCATGTATTGTATTTAGTAAAAACTAAAGAGGCAAATTTCACCACTTTTGTACTGTACGTGGTGCTAAATGTGCTGCAAAAGCGCTGTGCTGCATTATAAAAACAAGTCATTGTCATTCTTTTCAGGAAACAGATTCCTTCTTTTCTACTGATTCAGGTGCCTGGACAGTGTTGTGAGTGTACATTTTTTCTATATGTAAAAGTGCACTAGGTGGACGCATCTTGTATCTTTTGCAGCTCATGACACAAGGCTCTCAAGTTAAAAAAGTTGTAACTTTTAAAGGGATAGTTCATCCATAAATTCTGTCATCATTTACTCACCCTCAAGTTGTTCCAAACCCGTATAAATGTATTTCTTCTGCTGAACACAAAGGAAGATATTATGAAGAATATGGGTAACCAAACAGTCGATGGGCCCATTGACTTCCATAGTATGAAAAAAAATACTATGGAAGTCAATGGTGCCACAACAGTTTGGTTTCAAACATTCTTTAAAATATCTTTCGTTGTGTTCAGCAGAACAAAGAAATGTATGTGGGTTTGGACCAACTTAAAGGATTAGTTCACCCCAAAATGAAAATTTCCTAATAATTTACTCACGCCAGTGCCATCCAAGATATCCATGTCTTTCTTTCCTTAGTGGGAGAGAAATTATGTTTTTTGAGGAAAACATTTCTGGATTTTTCGTCTAACAATTTACTTCATTGGTTACCATTGTTTTTAAGTCCAAATCAATGCAGTTTCAAAAGTCTTTGAAGTGTTTAAACGGGCTGTACACGATCACAGCTGAAGAAGAGGTTGTTATCTAGCGAAACGATAGGTCATAAAAAAAAATAAAAAAAAAATTGTATAGACTTTTTACCTTCAATAGTTCGGATTGAGCTGATCAACAAACGGACAGGGAACTACGTCATCACGTTGAAAGGTCACGCCGGCGCCGGCAAAAGTACCGCCCCACTGTTTACAATGCGACCGTACGTAGGTGGATAGTTCAAATAGTGTTGTTTGCTATTATATAAATAGTAATAGTATTCAGTGAATATGAATATGAATAGTATATGAATAACATTCTGATGAATATGAATAGTAGTTCAAATAGTATTGCCGGCGCCGGCGTGACCTTTCAACGTGATGCCTTTCAGCCCGTTTAAACACTTCAAAGACTTTTGAAACTGCATTGATTTGGACTTAAAAACAATGGTAACCAATGAAGTACATTGTTAGACGAAAAATCCAGAAATGTTCTCCTCAAAAAACATAATTTCTCTCCCACTGAGGAAAGAAAGACATGGATATCTTGGATGGCATTGGGGTGAGTAAATTATTAGGAAATTTTCATTTTGGGGTGAACTAATCCTTTAAGGCTGAGTAAATGATGACAGAATTTTCCTTTTTGGGTGAACTATCCCTTTAATGAACACATCTCTGCCTGCATCTCATGTTTTAAACACGTTCTGTGAATTAGATGCCGCAAAAGACACAAAGGCGCAATGGTCAAACACATCCGTCTATCACGAGAATTTGCAAAAACACATTCTCGCCAAGTACGCCAGCCTGTTGCATTCTCTGGTAATTTTGAACTCACAATTGACTCATAAGATTGAGAATTGTGCCATGCAGATTGCTTTCGACACAGATTTTGTGAGCATGTTTGTGTTGTTACCTGATTTGCATAATTCATTTCATAAACTTGGTGCTACAACAACACAGACAGCATTTGAAAATAAACTGCAGTGAATCCCCCCCCACCACCACCACCAAAAGAAGTGCAGTTGTTGGTTTAGCTCATCCATCCTCATTTATTCTGAGTATGGTGTAGCGTGTCAAACAGCAGGTATCTGGAGATCTGATTTTAGTCAGTCTGCTGCTTTTGCTGAGTCACTCCAACCAGGTGTGTGTGTATACAAGTATGCGAACTTTTGTGTCAACAGCTTGTGTTGGGGCATGAAAGCACCGTGTGTGTGTGTGTGTGTTTGCTCAGCAAATGAGCTCTCAATGCAAATCATTTTAATGTGGGTCTGCTGCCAAAACCGCACACAATGGAAGCCAAACTTTCAGGGGCATTTATATCTGTCTTGTTAACTCGTGCGCCCCTACTGGCTTTATTTTTTTCATGTTCTGTTTTTCATTACTCTCTCTTTTGTTTTTCTTCTAGACAAGTGTTGTGTATTGCATAAGTGTTGCTGCTTTAAATGCTCTTAGATGACTTTGAAAATGATCTCTTTGAGAAACGCTCATAATTAAGTCATCATAATCATCATTATCACACCCTTATCTTTTAATGTGTTCTGTAATAATAACGTCCACACTGAACTTTCTAATGAGAGACTATCTGGTGAGACTATCATCAAAGAGAGAGCGAAGAAACTGAGAGAACAGTCTGATCATCTGAAGCTGCTACTTTTCCTGTAGCCTTTTCTCGGAGGACATGATTTTTTATCGTTCGCCGCAGTTCTGTAATAATAAAACGAATCCTAATCTCCTCCCACTTCTGGCATAGAATCTGTCTTATGTAATTGAGATCTTATGTAACTGCTCTTGTAGTCTGCTTGGCATTTAGCAGGCCTGATTTAGGAGATAAAGATGGCAGCTAATTCATCAAGAAGCAGACAGTGACTTTATTAGGGCTGTTCCCATGACTCCTGGTGCTCTTAAAGGAACAGTGCACACAAATATGAGGCTTCTGTCACTGTTTACCCCTTATCATTTCAACCATACATGATTTTCTTTCTTCCGTGAGACATAAAGGAGATATTGGGTAAAATGTTTAGGCTGCTCTTGCTTTAAAAATTACCCCCCAAAAAAGCATAATAAAAGCACCTTAGTAGATGTCCAATAGTCATACAATAGTTTTGTGTGAGGAACAGACTAAAATTTACATGATTTTTTAATGTTTTTGAAAGAAGTCTCTTATGCTGACCAAGGCAGCTCCAGTCTTCAGTGTCACATGATCCTTCAGAAATCATTCTAATATGCTGATTTGTGCGTCTTAATGTTTTTGTGAATGTGAAAAATCTTCTAGTGACATGCATCTTAAAGTGACATTTTCAATGTTTATGAAAGCTGTTATTGAGCTGTTAAAGGTGTGATTTCAGAAGTCTTCACAAGTCATACGGACAAGTTTAAAGTGTAAGTTCACCCAACAATGAACATTTTGTCATTAATTACTCACCCTCATGTCATTCCAAACCAGTAAGACTTTCGTTCATCTTCGGAACACAACTGACGATCCTCATTGGTTCTTGTAGAAGCTCAAACGTGCTGCGTAACACAAGAATGAACCTCATTGGTTCTCGCACGTCAAGCAAACATGCTTGAGCTTCCGTTTACCAAAACTGATGTGTGAGTTGATGAATGTTTATATGTGAATAAAAGCCTAAATTAAATCTGCATCATATAAAGCGATCAAGTCTCTTCAGAAGATTTGGACTGAACTGCTCAATTCATATGGATTGAACTTTTTGAAGCGTCAAAGTGGTAGTTGCGTAGCTGTCAATGGAGGGAAAGAAAGGTCTCCGATTTCATCAAAAAGATCTTCATTTGTGTTCCGAAGATGAACGAAAGTCTTACGGGTTTGGAACGACATGAGAGTGAGTAATATATTTTTGGGTGAACTATCCCTTTAATGGTGCTTTTGTGATGCTATTTTGTTCTTTTTGGAGCATGAGAGATCACATAGTTTCATTATATAGATAAACAAGAACGTGAACATCCTGCCTTACATCTCCTTTTGTGTTCCACAGAAGAAAGAAAGTCCTGGACCTAAAAGATGTACCCAACTATGTCATCAGGTTCAAATGTGACATTATCAAATGTCAGGGCGTCAAATTCATCTTGCGTTTCATCTCATCCGAATGCAAAACAAGCTAAAGACATCAGTTATTTTGAACACTGTGCGGAGGCTTGAGGAACACTCAGATGGAGGTGGGCATTACTTCAATCTGTTGTCTGATAAGCTTCTTCTGCTTAAGGACCAGCCTGTTTTGATGAGACATAAGCCTCCCACGATCATAATGCTGTCATACCGCCTCATTTTGTTAGGCCTTCTTTTCTTCCCTCACTCCCTCTACGCACATTTACACACACAAACACCCACACAAACACGCACATATGTGTGTAGGATGGCTGTATATGAGCTTGCGGTGTGATGTTCTACATTTCTACCCCTCTACAGACTCCCTGCTGCTTTACACACGCACGCATGTGCAGGTCTGTGGGCGTCCACATGGGCTGAGGATGAGTGTGAAAGCATGAGCTGGCATCTCGTTGGATCCTTCATGCGGGTCACATTACTTCACCCATGTCATGGCAACAGACATGTCCTCTTGACCGGGACAACTAATCTGGGTCCCATCACCTGATACTAACGGGATTAACCACCAGTCTGGTACTTGCACTTTAACCCTGAATGAGTACTTTGAGAAAGTAAGGGAGGAGACGCTTTTGCCCTTGTCTTTGTTTGTGTCTATTGCTGCACTTTTGAGGCACTTGTTATTTCTCTCCAAACATAGCTTGTTTCTGTCTCTTGCCAGCAAACACATGGTATAACATCTTGTGGGTCTATTCGCTTTGTCGATGGAAAAAATGTCTCTGTTGCAGTGCTAGACGCTCAGCACCAAGGACAGCGCCGCTCAGGATAGTGAGGTTACCCGAGGGCTGTCTGTGAAATGCCGCAGTGTTTAGAGTTGATGTGTGTTTTTTCATGTCGAATATTTTCAACTTTCTCGGTTTAATATGCAGATACTACTGTCAGTAATCTGTTTGTAGGTTCCCTGAAAAGTAAAAACACTGCCTGACATAGCAACCCTGGCTCAACCAATGGCATGAGTTTGGGGCGGGGCTTTCTGTTTGTCCAACCAATGACTGTATGGTGCTGCTCTCACAAACATTTACATATTTTAGTCTCTCACTAACTTTCATGTATTTGAAGACAGTTTAAATAAATAGTTTTAAAGGTCAACATGGCATAAAAATGTACTGGTTTTATTTTCTTAATACACATTTATTGCTCTTTTTGTGGACCAGTGATATTTTAGTATTATTTATTTACTGTTATAGTATTCATTAATATTTTGAATTAGCTTTTCATTTTATTTCAGGTTTAGTTTTTAGTCATTTTAGTGCTTCAACTTGTTTTTATTTCAGCTATCTGCCAAGGAAACATTTCACATTTTTGTTGTTGTTGTTGTTTTTTCTATAAATGTAAGGTTTCATCTATTATTTATGTATTTTATTATTTCAGCTTTAATTCAATTAACAAAAACTTGTTTAATAGCATTGTTTTAAATAAAAAAAACCTTCCAATTTTTTTTTACATTTTGACAGTACACTTAACCTTTATACACTCTTTCTTAATAATCCAGTGATCACTCTGAGAATAATGCAAACCACACTATGTTTAAATGAAACCTGACTAAGAACAACTAAAACACAGGGCTATAAATACAGGGTTAAAACAAAGGAAACCAAGACACAGGTGAAAATAATACATAACTATAGAAACAAACAAGGACATAACCAGTAACCAAAGAAACCGAAACTAAACAAAGCAGGGAAACAGGAACTAAAGGAAGCAAAACAGAATATCAACATAAGAGTCCTTAGAACAAAACATAAACCTGACATACTGTAGGCCTACATTTAAGATTTATGTATTTGAATTGCATATAAAATTTCCATCCATTTTGATTACAAATCTGTAACACATTATTTATTTAACATAAACTAATAAACTTCATGTGATGCATACATAAATGAAACGGGAAGAAACAGGTAATATTTCTGTAATAGTAGTAATAAACCTAATGTGTTTTAAATACACAATAACCAGATTCATGGTGATTCTAAATAATTTGAATAAAGGTATATTGAAAATATGATTATTTAAATAAAATCAAATAGATGCAAACAGTTAAAACTGTTTACTGCCGTGGGCTAATCATGACACGTCCAGATTTAGTTGATCCTGGAACAACATTCCTGTCCCAAAATGTAATCCTAACCATATCCCTAATCCTAAACCTAACCCTGCCCATAAATTATGTCTTAAATCAGAGGGAAATGATAGGTGAATAACACTGATATAGAAGCACCTAAGCCTGCATGGTTGTAAGCCTAAACTTGACATAAACTGTAAACTTGTCCCTCAAATCTGATTGGTTGATTGGAATTTTGATCCAGGTTGATAGAACATGTTGCATTTGGTAAAATCAGGTTCTGCCATATATCGTTGCCATGTTAAAGAAAAATATCTGGTTGGTGATCAGCTTTCCCACTTCCTCATACCAAAATAATGTAATATTTTTTTACATCACCTTAATTTTGGATTATTTTTGGATCTTTTTTTTTGCTCTTCATATTGTCCTCCTTTTTGATGACGCCTGTACTTGTGCAGATATAACCCAGACTGGCCTCACTTTCTGTTCAGTTCCTCAAGTAGTTCCAAACATTTTGTACAGAATTCTGCTCCTCTGTGAAACTTTCCTGAGACTGAGAGTGATTAAAAATAGCATATCACAGTTTTTTTTCTTGCTGAATTAGCAGAGCCGAGGGTGAGAACAAGATGGAGCATCTGTACTGCAGCAAAACACTGCCTTGAAGAGACATTTCAAAACACAATATTTAGTTTAATTTATTCAGTGGGGTCCAAAAGTCAATTATTTTTCAGATCTATTTTTCTTCTTCTTCAAATTAGATCAGCATTTTAAGTTTTTGTTAAAAAACATCCTATTCATCTTAAGTTAACATTGATTATTTTATTATTATTTTACGGTACAGAGTATCTATGTTAACATATTTCAATTACATTTTTTATTGAATAATTGAATTTAAATATAATTGATATAATTCATAATTTGAAACATGTACTGCTCATGCTAATAAGGGTGCTGTATGAGACACATTTTCTGACCTAGTTTTGTGCGTGAAAGAGTGATGGAATTGGTATGTTTGAGTGTTTTATTACTGACATTGAAGTTTTGAATCAATAAATGAGATAATCAAGTTTGCCAGATAATTTTTATTAGATTTACATGCAAAAATATGGCCAGTTTCATTGCTGTTCTTGTTTTCTTAGTGTATGTAAACAGCGACACCTAGTAGTCTCATAAATCATTGCACTATTTAATTTAGGTAAATACTCGATTCTAGTAATGAATCTAACCCGCACATATTCACTGCAAAGAATAAAGAACATTAAATGTTTTGAATAGACCTTATTCAGAGCAGGAAAGCGAGGCTGTGAGAGAAAGACTTACCGTGTTTCTCAATGGCATACGCTGTAAAAAGCTGTATAATGCTCCAACATCACTTATAATTGTCCACAGCTCTTATTGTCTGGAGTTTTTTTGTCTACTGACATTTCTTGGAAATATATTTTTGCTGAGTTTCGTAAGCAGAACAATCCAAAAACACTTTAAATAACAGTACAACATACTGAAGAGATGCATGTCTATCCCTCACAGCCTCGCTTTCATTCCCTTAAAAAATCAAAGATGGCGCTGCTGTGAATAAGGTCTGTTGCTCTCTACATCAGCACAACAGAAGACAAATCCATCATGCGCTACCCCACATTTTCCTCTAGATGGCGCAATTGAAGCATTGCAAAACGGGAACTAACTATCCAGTTACCTTTGGGGGGAGACTGTGCTCATCTAACCTGCAAAACATACCATTTTAATTTAATAATTTATGCTTTCTTTCAGGGAAAATAATGAAGAATTTAAAATTGTGAAGTTTATTGCATGCTTAATGGAAAATTAAACAATTTTGTTTTTTTTTTAACGTCCTTGCCAAACTTTTAACATCTCCATCAAAGCTGCTGTTCAGAAATAATCCATGTTATAAGCATTTAATCTTTGGATATCTCTGCCGTTTATTGTGCCAGCTTGATCACTTTTGTCTGTTCCACTTAGAGAAACAGAGAACTTCTGATCACAGTCGTTGCATAAGCGAACTTGTTTTTACATTTCTTTGCGACATCAAAGCTACTTTTTCGCTCTGGGAGACAGCTATCTCCGTCAGCCTGTGTTTGACGCTTTGCTGCTTCCATCTCTCTTACTTTCTCACTCTCTCTCACCTCTTTTCGCACATCACCTTCATCCCAGAGGTCTTTCCGATCCGTGGCGTCCCCTGATGTGGAACCGCTTGGTGAAAAACATCAGAAAAACTCTGATCCTTAAGGCCGGAGCTCCCGCTGTTTTGGACATATAGTTCTCAGAACAGGCCCTTTTATCCTCCTCTTCTTTTTCTCGTATATTTGTAGCCTACACCACACCTGTGCCATGCCATTTAACTAATGTTGTTTGCGCCTGAAAATGCCATAAATTGATCTGCATTAATCTGTGACTTCTGTGACATTTAACTCTAGGTATTGAACTTTGCTGCATAATTCATGTTTGTTCTGAATGATACCTCAAATTGTGCAGCTTGTTGAGGAGAAGTGTGCAACTACATTTGCAAGCAATCAGACTTACAATTTGTTTTCTGAGTGCTTCGCATGCTGCTATAGGCAATTGTGTTCTGAATGGATTAAAGGGTTAAGCATTTCTTTAATTACATTCTCATGTCATTCCAAACCCTTAAGACTTTTCGTTCATCTTCGGAACACAAATGAAGATCTTTTTGATGAAATCTGAGAGCTTTCTGTCCCTCTATTGACAGCTACGCAACTACCACTTTGACACTTCAAAAAGTTCATAAAGAGATGGTAAAAATAATCCATATGAATTTTCTGAAGAAACCTGATCGCTATATGATGAACAGATTTAATTTAGGCTTTTATTCACATATAAATATTGATAAGCGAACAAACAGAAGCGCAACCGAACATTGGTTCTTGCAGAAGCTCAAACGTGCTGTGTAACACACGAGAATGAACCTCATTGGTTCTTGAGGAAGCTAAAAGTGCTGCATACACACAAGAATGAACCTCATTGGTTCTTGCAGAAGCAAATGTGCTGTGTAATACGAGAATGAACCTCATTGGTTCATGCAGAAGCTCAAACATGCTGTGTAACACACGAGAATTAACTTAATTGGTTCTTGAGGAAGCTAAAAGTGCTGCGTAACACACGAGAATGAACCTCATTGGTTCTTGAGGAAGCTAAAAGTGCTGCATACACACAAGAATGAACCTCATTGGTTCTTGCAGAAGCTCAAACGTGCCGCGTAACATGAGAATGAACCTCATTGGTTCTTAAAGGGATAGTTCACTTTGAAATTAATTTTTGATATGTTTTAGCTTACCTCAAGGGCATCCAAGATGTAGGTGTCTTTGTTTCCGCAGTAGTTTCAATTTTGATATTTTTAGGTCAAACCGTTCTTGTCTGTCAGTCATATAATGCATGTCGATGGTCACTGGCTCAAAACACAAGCACAGAGTCCAAATTAAAACAATTCCCCACGTCCAAATGAAACAATTCCCCATCATAAGTACACATTGATGGCCTAAGACACGAAACGAGCGGTTTGTGTGAGAAAACGAACAGTATTTATATCGTTGTTATCTCTTGAAAACAGCACACGTCCAAATGATCTGACGGCGCGGGCGGGTATAGATGTATACATAGATGTCGCCTTGGCTACTGCAGTTCATTGGAACGAAACCGTAGCCAAGCGACATCTAGTGTATATATCTATACCCGCCCGCTGGCGGGTATAGATGTATACACTAGATGTCGCCGTCGCTACTGCAGTTCATTGGAACGAAACCGTAGCCAAGGCGACATCTATGTATATATCTATACCCGCCCGCGCCGTCAGATCATTTGGACGTGTGCTGTTTTCAAGAGATAACAACGATATAAATACTGTTCGTTTTCTCACACAAACCGCTCGTTTCGTGTCTTAGGCCATCAATGTGTACTTGATGGGGAATTGTTTCATTTGGACGTGGGGAATTGTTTTAATTTGGACTCTGTGCTTGTGTTTTGAGACAGTGACCACAGACCTGCATTATATGACTGACAGACAAGAACGGTTTGACCTAAAAATATCAAAATTGAAACTACTGCGGAAACAAAGACACCTACATCTTGGATGCCCTTGAGGTAAGCTAAAACATATCAAAAATTAATTTCAAAGTGAACTATCCCTTTAAGGAAGCTAAAAGTGCTGTGTAACACACGACAATTAACCTTATTGGTTCTTAAGGAAGCTAAAAGTGCTGCGTAACACGAGAATTAACCTCATTGGTTCTTGGAGAAGCTCAAACGTGCTGCGTAACATGAGAATGAACCTCATTGGTTCTTGAGGAAGCTAAAAGTGCTGCGTAACACGAGAATGAACCTCATTGGTTCTTGCTGAAGCTCAAAAGTGCTGCGTAACACACGAGAATTAACCTCATTGGTTCTTGAGGAAGCTAAAAGTGCTGCGTAACACGAGAATGAACCTCATTGGTTCTCATAAATCAAGCAAACATGCTTGAGCTTCCGTTTACCAAAACTGATGTGTGAGTTGATGAATGTTAATATGTGAATAAAAGCCTAAATCAAATCTGCATCATATAAAGCGATCAAGTCTCTTCAGAAAATTTAGACTAAAGCTCTCAATGCATATGAATTCGTTTTACAATCTCTTTATTAACCTTATGCAGTGTAAAAGCGGTAGTTGCGTAGCTGTCAATAAAGGGACAGAAAGCTCTCAGATTTCATCAAAAATGATGTTTCAAAGATGAACAAAAGTCTTACGGGCTTGGAACGACATGAGGGCGAGTAATTAATGACAGAATTTTCATTTTTGAGTGAACTATCCTCTTAAACAAATCATTAAAAACACTTTTGTAGCTTGTTGAGAAGAATTTTGCTACAACACCTAAGCAACTGCCTGAGCTAAAGCACTCAGAATACCTTTGCAACTGCCCAGCAACATGATTAAACCAGTGGCAAGGCCAGACATTTTAAATTGAGTGGATCTTGGAGAGAAACAGGGTGGACCAGTGCCTAAATTAGGATTAGTTAAATGTGATTTATTGTCAGCCAACAGCGTTAAAGGTTTCTATTTACAACATGTTTTTGCATCAAGGAGCCAGGGATAGCTGCAGGTCGGAGTAATTGGCGTGCCGAAAGGTTTCTCATTGGTGAAAGGAGCTTCTTGTTGACAACTGCGTTGGCCAATCAGTGTTAACCATACCTAATTTCTTTAGACTGGAAGAAGATGGCAATAAGACGTGGTGTGATGCTGTATATCATAGATCTGTATATTACAATTAGGGCTGTCAATTTTACTCATTAATTTGGTAAGATTAATTATGGGGAAAATAATGCGTTAAAAGTATTAGTGCATTTAACGCACCCAACCCCGGCTCAGACCTGTTCATCATCTTACATTGCACACAGTTGCTTAGTGACGAACAAGATGCAGGGCAATGACTGACTTTGTGATGAAGTCTATTAGAATGCAGTTATATGCCCCTAAAATTCAAGATATTGGGGGAAAAAATGCCCCTGAATGGGTTTTTGTCTTATATTTGCATAATATAGCAATATCACACGAGCAAGAAAGCTGTGTTTACCCGAGTATCTGAACGATTGCAAATGTGGAATTGATTTTATACAACAGTTCAATAAACAAGAAGTTAATTTTGTGCTACATATTGTTAATATTGTCTTTGCTCAATTTCGCCAATAAAAACAGTTACAACAAAGCCACTGCAGTTTTTTGTTACTGAATGAATCCCGTGTTTTTTAACGAATCGAGCGAGCCAATGATTCATAATGACAGTCTCATTGGCTTCATTCCTAAATAAATCAGCCATTTGAATTAAAGGAATAGTTCACTTAAAAATGTAAATTCTGTCATCATTTAATCACCCTCAAGTTGTTTCAACCCTGTATGAATTTTTTCTTCTGCTGCACACAAAGGAAGATATTTTGAAAAATGTCGGTAACCAAACAGTTGATGGACCCCATAGACTTCCATAGTAGGAAAAAAATATATAATACTATGGCATGCTTATTTCATCCAATAGATCGAAAGATCTGAAAAAGTCCATACATTTACATTTACTCATAGATCCTTCCCTCGAAGAAATCAGGACAGAAGTGGTTGAAAGTGGACAAAAGACACGGATTAAAACACCAGGTGTCTCTCTCGTCTTCTTGTGATCCGATCGACCAACACGCATCTTAATACCAGGGGTAAACAGGGCCTAGAGAACACCTTAGAAACATGTTAAAAATGCTCAAAACTACTTGCCAACTGCATAGAAACATGCTTTAACCACCGAGAACAACTCTATTGTCACATTTTCTTCAAAAAAAAAATGCAAAAATTGTCTTCTCATATTCACATTTCACATGGTATCATTTATTTTCACTTAAATCATTTTATAATAACTGGAATGACATAGCAAATAAAAATCTCAATATCTGTTTCCAATCCCCTCGGAATCAAATCACATCAATAAACTAAAATCAAGTTTCTCTAAAAGTGTTTATACCCTCTTCCTTCAATTCACACGATGTCCATCTGGCTAATGAAAAATCATCCGTTCCCTCCATTCATGCTTTAGGGGGCAAGAAATCATACTTTGTCATAAAACAGGAATAATGTCATGGTTTTTCTCTGAAAAGGGCCTGTGTATTCCCCATTTGTGTTTTGTGTTGTGCTCAAGGCTGATTATTTATGCATTTGTGTACTTTTTGTCCCCTTGATTCATTGTCTGAAATGATCAATCTTTAAAAAGGTTTTCACTGCAGCCGTCCCCATAGACGGAAAGGGCTGATGGGAAATGAGGTTTGCCTTGTAGATCTAACTTCTTCTTGATTAGGGGCAATCAACAGTAACAGGGCTGGTGGTTACTCATCTTAAAAAGACATTAGAGATGTGCTCAGCAAAGCCTTCTGGGTGGTGATCACGACCAAACCATCTCATTCATTTTTGAAGGAGGAAGGCTGAATCTGTGATTTGGGCTCTTTGATCATTAGGGTTTCTGTCCTTAAGCCTTTGTTTAATAGACATTCAGATGCTGTAATGGATCTAATGCTGCTAATGACTTTCTCTCTTTCCAATCGCAGGTCATGTGCCTTCAAGATTTTTTCGGGGAGGAGGACATCTACATCGCATGCGGCCCGGAGAAGTTCCGTTACCAGGATGACTTCCTGTTGGATGAGAGCGGTAAAGCTCTTCAGTAGTTTCCTTTGTGTCCATTTCAACAAAAGAACACTACATATCATGATCTCATCAGCATAAGGTCTGTGTGGATGGTATCTTCCACCTACACAGAAACTTTCTCTTTGTCCCATCTTGAATGAAGAACATCCTGTTACCATTTAGTTCATAAGCAACTTATGAATGAGTCCATTAAAAATTCATCACACAAATGTGGAATATAAAAGAAAGGCATATTCCCCCTTAACGCCTACACCAACCACTTCTGGGTATCTTAGATAGATAGATAGACCCCTCTCCTCTCCTCTCCTCTCCTCTCCTCTCCTCTCCTCTCCTCTCCTCTCCTCTCCTCTCCTCTCCTCTCCTCTCCTCTCCTCTCCTCTCCTCTCCTCTCCTCTCCTCTCCTCTCCTCTCCTCTCCTCTCCTCTCCATGTTTTCCTGTTGTGTTGTCATCAGGAAATGAGAATCTGTATGTGGCTCTGTCTGGTTTCCTTTCATTAATGGTGTAGAGAGACAAAGGCTGTTGCCGGTTTGACTCTTCTGTGCTGATGTGAGCTCAGTAAAGAGCAGGCGCCCCAGTTTTCTGAAGTGTATTCGGGAGAGCTCTCTCTATTATTGTTGGATGCTTTGCCCCATAATTTCCTCATTGGATGTAAAAACCATCCATCCATCCATCCATCCATCCATGATTTTGGCTTACAACGATTATTAAAATACGAAGATCAAGATAAACGATTATTGTGCCGCATTACTTTCGCCCCTCCTTAAAAACCCTGCATATCAGTAGAATCATGTAACGTGACTTTCGTAAAATGGGACATTTCTGATATTAACTCTGTGCCTAAACGGTCAAATACACGCAAAATATGTCAAAATGCCGGGCTTGCCGAGTATTCACGTTTCTGTCTGTCCATCTCTCCGTCTTTCTGTCTGTTTTATGCCCATCCACCCATCTATCTATATATCTATCGGACCGATTAATTTATAATTCTATTGAGTTATTACCAGTGGCTATTACCGAATTAGAGCTGCACTGTGCAGAACAAATGTAATGAAGAATATCAGATTTATCATGGTGAATTAGAGCGAGTGGAGTCAATCATGAGTATAGATTTAATTATGAAGGCACTAGTAGAGGGACACGTGCCGTTCTAATGAGTTTTGATCACAGCCGAGAGAAACATATGAAGCATGCCGATGGCGAGATGGACGGAGCCAAAATGGCAGTCTTTGACGACAAAGATTTCCCTGAAGAACACATATTTAATATAATATGAGCAGAATGGTACCCCATAACAGCAGTTTGTCAGTGATATCCCATGTTCATTTTTATTTGATCCATAATACTCTAAAAGTATTGTCGATAACGACGATTATGTAAGGCTGTGATTAACAATTGTGAGAAAGCATCTTTTTACTGTATATAAGGAGATGATTTGTTAGTACTGGAGAGATAAGGGCTGAAACTTGCTCTCTAAATATAACTCCATGGAGACAAAGAGTAGAGTGACATCCTGCCCTTCAATAAATCCTGCCTTAATAGACTGTGGCATTTACTGTCATACCTGGTGTCACAGTTATATTGCTCTCTGAATTTATTATGTACACAGAGTTATTGCAGCAAAAGCAAAAAATGGGACAGATAAACACGGAGCATGCGAGAAGCTAAGCAGCACTTCGTCTGCAGAGAATATAATGTAATCCCCAGTCTCTGATCTGTATTTAGGGTTAAGGCACTGCCATCTTTTTGATCACACTTGCATAAATGTGCTTGAACAAGCAGACTGTTTTTGAAGGAGGATTAATTTAGTGCTTCAGTTTAAGGATTATCTTCGGGAAGAGTTTGAGTTTTAGAGACTTTTAAAGAGGATTTGAGATGGCAATCAAACTAGAGAGTCATTTGGTGGTGTGATATTAAAAACTTGAAATAATGAAAATTAAGCAATCAGCTAGTTGACAGCATCATTTACTTACCCCCATGTCATTCCAGAACTTTCTTTCGGGACATTAGGGTCTAAACAACATTGGTCTCCCTTCCTTTTTTTCTGATAGATAGCAGAAGGGCAACATACCAAATACAAAAACTTTCTGAAATGCACATTCATTTTTCAGCTACCAAATAGTAGTACTTTCATTAGATTTTCAGACTTTTGGACTTCCCTATGTAATGTGATTTTTGTTGTGTGACAGAGTGCCGAGTAATGAAATCAACATCCTATGGGAAGATGGGGTCTTTAAACAGAAGTTCTCCCAGAAGCTTTGCCCTTTCCAGACGCAGCAAGTCTCCTTCTGGATCAGGTAATTTTCATATATGTGCATGCGGGTTTATGCAACAGCAAATGCTTCTCTGAATGGTTTCTTGTGCACATGTGAACTCCCTTCTCAAACATTCTCTCTTTGTCGCTTGAACATTTGTTAAAAGAAGATAATTAACTTCTCACATCAAAAAAAAAAAAAAAAAAAAACCAATAGGAAGTCATGCACGTGTGACAGCTCTCCATGCAACAAAGCACCCCTCTGTGTGTGCACCCCTGGAGCGGAGTGTGTTTGCTGGCTTCGAGGTGGAATTGCATTCAGATATAGCTGTCTGATTCAGAAGGGCACATCCCGGCAGAGAGGAGTCAAAGATGAGAGATATGAGATATTGAGGGACGGGGCGGGAAGTAGATGGGGTGATGAGAGAGAGAGAGAGAGAGAGAGAGAGAGGAGATGGAGGGGGGTAGTGTGACTCAGTCTTGCAGATCCACATCAACTGTTGTGCAATGAATACTGTTGTGTGTGTGATCTGAATTATAGGCACTATGCGGTTTGCTTTTGTTCCAGTTTGCACTGGTGATTACCATATTCAAATGCCATGTTACAATACATGCATGCTACTCCATATTCCGAAAAGCTAATAGTATTAAAGGTGTTAAGGGGTACTTTGGATTGAATGCAAAGTCTAAATTGTACTGCAAACCAGACTGTGCATCAACTACTTGCTTATTTATTCGATTTTAGGTATAAACATTTTTAGGCTGTTTTTAGAAGATAAAAAAATGAAGCTGTTTATGGATAAAACAAAAAAACATTTGCACTTCCTATTGATGCTTTACTGTGTATCTGTGCCCTAGTTTTCTAACAAAGACCGCCTTTGCGTCTTCACCTCTATAAGATGTGTGGCAGAGACGTCTAGAAGCTGCTGGTTGATATTTTTGTCCTGTAGCCGTTATATGATTGGTTTAAATCGTACCAGTTGAATCTCTATGAGTAGAGGTTTGGCTTAGAGTTCTATCCGGTTGTCATGGAGACGCCGGCTAAGGGAGCTGTGCCTTAGAGACAATAGAGGTGCCCATATATGGGCGTCCCTTCCTGTTTGGCAGGCTTAGTGGAAGCAGGCTCAGAGAGTGTGGCTCATCACTTCTAGTCAGGCGGCTGTTTCTCAGCAGACACTCGTAGACATGATCCATAAAAGCATGGAATCGGTTTCACTTCGAGTGATTGGTGTGCCAGTCATACATTTTCACAATACAGCCCGTTAATCCTTTAAGAAACCCTGGGGTGAGGGAGAATGTGCCAGGTTTGCAAAGGTTTCATTACTGGTCTGGTTTAAGAATGAATTTACTGCGGTCTGCAAAGTTTGATAATAGTTTCGAAATAAAGTTCTAAGAAATTTAAAAGTTGTAGATATTATGCTTGGATGTTGATTCTATTCTTTAGCTGCCTGGGTTTTCAATCAGAAGGTCAATGGAGAGCATAGGCTGTAATATAAAAAAAACTGAATTTTCAATGCCATTTCTAACTATTGTCTCCTATAAAGCCTACTGTATTATATTTGAGATTTTTAAGGGCTCTAAATTGTCTCCATGATCAAAACCTGTTGTACACTATCTTCTACATGACTTCTGATAGTTTATACTTTTTTAGCAAGTAAACGGCCTTTCAGTGATTCTATAAATGTCCACATTCATGTCGTGTCTTTTTGCTGTGAAGGTTTTCATAATGTAAAAGCAAGAATAACTTTTATACTGTTAGTAATCATGTCAAGATGAACATTTACTGGACTGAAGCAACTTATAGGTTTACTTGATTATCCATAGGCTTTTGTTTATCTATTTTTGCTAATTTGGGGTCTCAGTTTGAGCTCCATATTCCAAATACTCCCAAATGTTTTGATTTTGCCTCAAGGTTCAATGAAGACCTGACGGCTGACGCACGTACGGATCCAAAATAATGTTCCTGTTACACATTTTTCCTGAACTGTTTACGACTGTGTCTATGTTATTACTCACCGAGAAGGGGCATTGTGACATTATTTTTAGTGTATTTGACAGCGGCGAAGCAGCGAAAAAGAGCTAATTTTGGCACTTGTATGTCAGAGGCGGCTTGTGCACTTCGGATGTGAGCGCAAAATCTGCGGGAATGAGTAGAATTATGCGTAATCCCACGCCGAAATTCAGACCCGGTCATGCCAACACTATCTAACCGGAGTGAATGAGACGACTGATATTTCAGTATCGATACATATCGGAATATTGATATTTTTGACAACACTACGTGACATTGCTGTGCTGTATGGTCACGAAAGCTTATCGTTTGCATACGTTAAGCATTGCGTTTTAAAAACAAGTGATTTTAACCCATTGAAATGCAGCAAGCAGCGAAAGAGAACTTATTTCGCTCAAAGAGAACTCATTTCACTATATGCGCGTACTGCTCAGAGCGCTTAAAGGTACTCTAAGCGATGTTGGGTGACGTCACTTCTTGTTGACGTTCGAAGTATTGTCAAACAAAACGGAGGCTAGCTCGACCCTCCCTCCTCCTCATCCCGTTAGTCGTTGTCGTTGGCTAGGACATCTCTCCTCTAGCTAACTTCCCTCTTCATGCTTCTCTCTCCTCCACTCCCCACACCCCCCTTCATGTGCACACGCACTAACCCCCCAACCCCCACCCCCAAATCATTCTTGTCGGTTATTGGCTGGAACACTGTTCGTTATGTTTCGTGGTCCAGGCTGGGCCAGTTTGTTTTTGTTACCGTTTGTGGAGCCTGGGCTTTCTACAGAGACCTTATTACAGTGTGTTTAGGGGACAGGCAGCTAGCGGATAGTGAGGAGATGTTTGCTGGACAAAAAATGTTTCGGCCTAAAAAACGCGTGACATCGCTTAGAGCACCTTTAAGAACTGAACTAAGTGCTTTTTTCAGCGCAATTGGGCTTGAACGGTTAAATACACATACAGTACTTAGGTGTCAAAATGTCCGTCCTCGTAAACACAGTCATTTATGTCTTCAGTGAAAGTAAACCGTTAAGAGAGAAAACGCATATGTAACAGTATATAAGATCCATGCATTCGATCTTAAAGTGACGTGCTGTCGTCTGTGTCATCAATGTTAATCAAACAACAAAAAAGAGAAAATCTCTCACTGTTCATGACTAAATCACTTTTGAGAGACTTTAATAATAATACATGTATATTTAATTTACACAGTGAAGATATGCAGTGATTTTTATACATTTGATTACATTTTGTTCATTGTATAAATAAAAATAGTTTAAACATTCTTCAGAATTTCTTCTTTTATGTTCCACAGAAGAAGAAAAAAGTCACAAAAGTTTGAAACGGCATGAGAATAAATCATGAAATCTCTTCCATAATGATCCGTTATTTTTATATAATGATATATTTTTTTAATAATTATTCATTAGATATTTTAATGTTCTTAATGAAAATTATTATTAAGTCTGGGTTGGTGGTCTCTGGGTCTGTAAAGTTTAAAAACCCCATTAAAATTTGATTAAAATTATTTGGTTATTTAAATTAGTCTCCACCTGCAGCTAAAGCATTGAAACCTATGCCTTGCACCGTCTTTATATCTCGCTCTCCTACTAGGAGTCCCACACTGGTGTGGGCAGGTGTATACTTAGTGGAGGCGTCCTGTACTTTCTCAGCAAGACCAGTGGACTGATATGATTGCAATTGCAATTTTGTAGTTGTTGCGTTGCTGTTTGGTTATTGCTACTTCTAGGTTGTAGTCAGTGTCATTGTATTCACAGCTACCAGAAAAACCGATGGTCAATTTATAGACTAAAAATTCCCGTCACTGAAAGGATCAAACAGACTGGCTGATAAACAGGCATCTGCCTTTTAATCTGTCAGACAGCGTATGTCAAATGTGAGATATTTCTTGGGATGAATCAGATAAGTGATTTCAAGAAAGGTCTAGCTGTCCTTACTTTAAGTGTCTGTGAGAGAAGCTGCTCACTGTATGAGTGCTGTTTATATAATACACCCTGTCAGGCTAAGTATAGCACATTGATTTCTGTTTGAGAGTGGCCTGCACACCTTTAAACACACATGAACATGGTGAATTTCTATACAAATGGCACTGATGTACTGTTTGTGTACAGTTACGAGAAGCCTTTTGTTTTTTCACACAACGAAAAACTGAAGCCCATGTCATCCTGCGCATTATTCACAGTTTGAGCGGTACGATCAAGTGTTGAGCATGACAGCACATTTAGAGGTGCTTTAACAAAGAAGACACAGCGAGACAGACATAAACAGCCTCTCTCTGTCATATTTATCAACAACTGTGTGGGATGGCGGAGATGGTTCATTACAGACTGCATGTCTTTCTGTGCCTGTCCTATTTACTGAAGGCATCCTTCCAATGGATTTCTGATCTATAATCTTAGGTCGTTCTCCTCATGAATTTCTGTTAAGCTTTCCTTTGAATTTGCACGGAGGAGCTTGGCCTTGTAGTCGACTGAATTTTTATCCGAGCAGTTTATCCAGAGAGTAAACTTTAATTAGAGCACCAGAGAGTAATCTTTAATCAGCTCGAAACACCGCTGGCTGACTGTCCACAGGAAATGTAGAGCTGCTCCTGTCACTCTAATTCAGAGACCTTGTTATTATTCTTACTGTGTAATTCTAGCCAGTTGCTCAGCTTGTTACTAACAAACCCACAAACAGCTCATTAACCCATTAGCATGTGCCCTACAGCAGGAAAACTGAACTATAACTTTCGTTAACGCATGTTTATTATTGTGTATGATTCATCTATGCACGTTATTCCAAAGAAATAAATTAGTGAAAGTGTATTCACTTGTTCCACCTGGGAAATGACTTGGGAATGATTTCAACGGATGTTAGCTACACTCTGTAAAAATAGTCTGTAAAAATTGGACCCAATGTACTATGCTGATATGCTGATATGCATTCCATATTGCATATCTTTTATCAGTTCATGCATTCTCTGGGAATCAAACTCATGACCTTGGTGTTGCTAGCACCATGTTCTACAGTTTGAGCCCTAATAGTCAAGTCCAAGTCAAGTCTCAAGTCTTTGGGTCCAAGTCAAGTCTCAAGTCTGTGGGTCCAAGTCCAAGTCAAGTCTCAAGTCTTTGGGTCCAAGTCCAAGTCAAATCAAGCCAAGTGGGGGAAGTACCCAGATTTTGGTGTGTTCCCACCACAGGAACTAGGAACGATTTTAGTTTGAGGAACTAATTTAGCTCCCACTTTAGAGTAGGGTGTAAACCAGCACTATAGGAACTACCAGTGATGTTAGTGTTCACTGATTGGCGGAACGCACACGAAACACTTCGTATTGCAGCATCTTGAGACAAAGTGCTATTCCAGGTGGCAGAAAGCAGCAGCACTCGCTGAGCGCAGATTCCAATGAATGGAGCAGCGGAGAGCAGAGCGGAGAGCAGAGCGGAGTACAGCGCATGAGCCGCTGCGAGCTCATTGGCTCTCGGCCTGCTTGCGTAGCTGTGACGCGCGCCTGAGCCAGTGCAGTGGTGGTGTGTAAACACCACCACCCACCATTTTTAAAAAGGCTGTTAAAACACACCGATTATAGCCTATATATTTACTCCACAAACTAACTCTATAAACATGAAAAACAGTGATTGATGGGCCTCTTTACCTTTACGCTGAGGAGAAAATCCAACGCAACTTTGAGGGGACCAAGCGAAACATGATTATGTATTTCTGCTCAGCTAGCAACACTGGACATCAACCCCATGGCATATGCTAATAACTTTTTATTACTGTCAAGTTTATTACAAGTCAAGTCTCAAGTCTTTGAGGTCCAAGTTCAAGTCAAGTCTCAAGTCTTTGAGGTCCAAGTTCAAGTCAAGTCTCAAGTCTTTGAGGTCCAAGTCAAGTTTCATGTCTTTGAGGTCCAAGTCAAGTCTCAAGTCTTTGGGTCCAAGTCAAGTCTCAAGTCTTTGAGGTCAAAGTCAAGTCTCAAGTCTTTGGGTCCAAGTCAAGTCTCATGTTTTTGAGGTCCAAGTCAAGTCTCAAGTCTTTGTGATCCAAGTCAAGTCAAGTCTCAAGTCTTTGAGGTCCAAGTTCAAGTCAAGTCTCAAGTCTTTGAGGTTCAAGTCAAGTTTCATGTCTTTGAGGTCCAAGTCAAGTCTCAAGTCTTTGGGTCCAAGTCAAGTCTCAAGTCTTTGGGTCCAAGTCAAGTCTCATGTTTTTGAGGTCCAAGTCAAGTCTCAAGTCTTTGGGTCCAAGTCAAGTCTCAAGTCTTTGAGGTCAAAGTCAACTCTCAAGTCTTGGGGTCCAAGTCAAGTCTCAAGTCTTTGAGGTCAAAGTCAAGTCTCAAGTCTTGGGGTCCAAGTCAAGTCTCAAGTCTTTGAGGTCAAAGTCAAGTCTCAAGTCTTTGGGTCCAAGTCAAGTCTCAAGTCTTTGAGGTCAAAGTCAAGTCTCAAGTCTTGGGGTCCAAGTCAAGTCTCAAGTCTTTGGGTCCAAGTCAAGTCTCAAGTCTTTGGGTCCAAGTCCAAGTCAAGTCTCAAGTCTTTGAGGTCCAAGTCCCACTGTTTTACTCAGAAATATATTTCCTTATAAAAGTCATTTATTTTGACTCTAAATGCTAGGTCAGAATGAATTCAGAGATGCACAATATATCAGAGGTATTGGCCAATATTATCATAATGTTTTTTTTTTAATTGTCCATCAGATGAGGTAACAGATAAGAAACCCAATTCAAACTGATTTCAAAAGTACTGTTAGGTAGTTATCTTTTTTATGTAAGTTGTAATTTCACTAGAATCATGTTAATTATTGGAGTCTACAATGGGAATGCTATTTAAAAAGAAAAGTCTATACAGATGTATAATGTTGACTGTAACAAAAAAATAATTATCAGCTATCTGGCTGCATCAGTTTGTCTGCAATAAAAACGATTGAAAAGTCATGTTTGTTTGCATGTTGGTGATGGAACCATTTTATTTTTCGTAGCCCTTATTGCATAGGGACTGATATTACTGTATCCTGGTCCACTCTGTCTTGCTCCTCTCTGAAAGCCTGTTGTGCATATCACATAGATGCACCATAAATAGAAATTTCATTAAAAATGATATCCACTGTGAGACAGATGCGCTTTCGTGAATGTAGTCAGAGCAGAGCGCCGCAGAAGACAGACAGAACCACTATCTGGATGCTCTGTATATTTTAATAATGCAGTATTGTGTTTATATATATAGTGTATTGCATAATTTGTGTGTAAACATATAATATGTTTGTTCTTATGCCATGTATATACTTACTTTTTTTTTTATATTTCCACTATCACTTCCATTTTTTTAACATCTCATATTTGCTATATTGATTTCTAAAGCCACTTTTTTTTTTAATGTCTATTCAATGATTTACTCATCTGCGCCAATAATGTAATGTCTTTTGAACTGCCCTTCAGGCTTTTCTCTGCTCATATTTGTGTGATGAATTTAATAAAAAAAGTTGTAATCAATTAAAAGCCCTAAAACAGTGTTTAGTAAAACAGAAAAACTTCTGCGACTGATTGTAAGTCATTCATATTCAGACAGAAGTTATTTCTGTTGAGCTGTAGTGGGAGTGTTAGATCAGGACAGGGGTATGTCAGGGGAGGACGCTGTACCTCTTTTACGGTCCCTTTTGGATCATATCCTCGCTTTGAATTATGGACAAAGGGTCAGATGCAAACAGCGGATCAAACTGCACCTGGTGTGAAAAAGAGAGAAGTAAACAGCAGAGAGAGAGAGAGTGAGAGAGAGAGGAGAGAGGTCACATCACTGGATCCATCCTCCCACAGCTGAGCATGTTACACAAGAGCAAACTCAAGAGTCATTTCTCTCTTTTCAGTGTCTAAATTTATATTTGTATTATAAACCATGCTGGACTCATATCCCATACAGTACATAAACTATGGGCATTCTCCCAGCAGTCTCCTGCAATGCTATAACATCCTCTATAGCTAAATCGTTTATGTTTGTGTATTTATGGGGGAGTGCTGGAAGGGGGGAATAGTTTCGACCTAGGGTTGGGTTATGAACGGGATATTTGATTACTTTCAGTCATGAAAATGGATGTACATTTGAGCTGTCAAACCTTCCGCTCACAACGAAAACATTCATTATTATTCATGGTGTGATAAAATGAGGAACATTTATCAGAATCAGTTATTCTTAAACTGATACTTGGTCCCCAATCCAGTCCAGATTTTAATATTCCTTGTTTTAGACGGTCTTAATCCATTTCTGACAGGGAACTTTGAGAACGTGTTGGAGGACTAACCCCAAAATAAATCAGTGATGCATCATTAATTTGCATCAAATTAATGAAGCACCACAGATTGTGCTAATGAGTGTACTTCTTCCACCCAGTCTGACACACACACACACACACACACACACGTTTTACATACTAGTGAAGACAGATGAAGTGGTTTTTATATTGAGGTGAAAATTTGGCCTTCATACAAACCTCTTGATATTCAAAGCAAAAATATGATTTGAATGTTTTTGAGGCTTTTAAATAGTGACAGACCTCTTCAAATGTCTTCACAAGGTTTTTTTGGACAAAACAAATCTGTAAACACACTCACTGCATGCATTTCAAAGAGAACTTGGTGAACTCAAAAACTCTTCAGTGTTTTTGGCAGGAAGCCATTTAGAACTAATCACTTCAATAATAATAGACTGAATGCTGAAAGTATTGACATCTAACAAGCTATAATTGATCTTTGTGTCGTTCCTGTAACATTAAACACCACATAGATCACACAGGGTCATGTTGACAAAAGTGCTTTTATTAAGAAGCACTTTTATAGGCTTTTTAAAACATCTTAATATTCACTGGCTACCTGGTGTTATTCAAAAACGAAATAAATTAATAACTAAATATTCATATAAATGCCTGAAAACAAACAATGACTGAGTTAATGAATAAATAAATAAATAGCCTAACGTTACCTGAGATCATTAGGCTACTATAACTAAATAACGCCACATTTTAAGTAGGTTCATTGAAGTGACTTGGTCATTTGACATTGTTTTCACTACACATAATGAGCGAGACCTAAGAAATTACTATTTCATGTTAAAATACGGTAGTGTTTATGTTTGTATCTGGCCGTGGTTCGAGTGCCATTAAAGGTCTGTCGGTGAGAAGATTCGGCGCGTTTCCACCATTACCTCAGCCCGCGCGCCTCCCACTTACCGTACTGCACTGGCTCAGGCGCGCGTCACAGCTACGCAAGCAGGCCGAGAGCCAATGAGCTCGCAGCGGCTCACGCGCTGTACTCCGCTCTGCTCTCCGCTGCTCCATTCATTGGAATCCGCGCTCAGCGAGTGCTGCTGCTTTCTGCCACCTGGAATAGCACTGTGTCTCAAGATGCTGCAATACGAAGGTAGGAGAGGCGGATTCAGTGCTCTTTTGCGGAAACTGGCATTTACTTTTCATGACGGAGATTGAAAGTGATGTTTATTCAACTGGGGTTGATGCCAGATCCAGAAGGATTTTTATTTGAAATGTATTTACATGTGAATCAGTATGTTATTTAATTAGTCTATAGGGGCGGCCGAGTATAGTGTCGATACACATTTTATTTAAACGTTTTAACTGAGTTTGTTTTCTCTCATGTCTCTCAAACTTGATATGATAATATAGGCTACTTGATATTCCCATAGCTATTTGTCTGCTATAAATAAAATAGTTTTGAAATCTACAATTTATCACTGGGCTGTAAATTAATGAGAATTTAGAATGTTTATGTCAACCCTCTTGCCATTTTAACAGCAAGTAACATTGGAAGCATGTATATGTATGTTTTATATGTTTATAAATATTAAATGACACATTTTTGACAGTAGCACCTGACATAATTAGTTTGGCCTAGTTCATGATTAATATTTTATCATTTTTATGTATTTAAAAATGCATTGCATGAAAACACATTGGTTTATTGATGTTATACCTTCACTATAAGCATTGACCTTTTCCATTCATTCATATGTTCTTAGCTGCTGCTTTTATTCACATTTAAAAGTGAATAAGAAAGAATATGTTGCAGTTAAAAATAATTTTTTTATTTTTGCAACCTATTTAAATTTTGATGGTCTGAATAAATTTAATGCCCTGGTGACATAGTAACAAGAGTGTTAAACTGACAAGGAATGATTCTGTATCAGCAAACAGAGGCAGTGGCCTGTGAATATGAAGCAGCTTGGTGTTGACTGAGAGTTTGGATCTTCTCAGTGGCCTGTAGTGCAGTCATGCCATGACTGATAGGCCTTGGAAGATGTGAGTGTGTAGGGATTTGTGCCACTGGGTGTGTGGCACTCTATCCAAAGAGGATTTGTTTAGGGATGCGAATGTGGGAATTAAGCAGGAGCAGCTGTGTGGGTGATTTCTTCTCTTCTTATTCACAGACAGGTTTTTAAGATCTCACTTTTTGAATATAAGAGCACTGGCAGCTTCCTGTGGTGCTTGGAATATTTGCTGAGTTTCATTCACAAACTTTGTGCACTTTTTTTTTTTTTTGTGTGAACTCAAGCATTTTCCTCTTTCCCCTTGTAGTGAATGGGACCCCAGCGAGTCAGCTGTCCACACCCCATTCTGCAAAGTCACCCAGTCCGTCTCCCACCAGCCCGGGGAGCTTGAAGAAACGCAGGGTAAGACAATATTCCGTCTTCAATCACCCTAATACACACACACACCATGTTTTTACATTAGCTCATATAAACATGATCCTCAGATCTTCTGCTGTCCATCTGGTGGATTTGATATCATCTATCATCTAAACCCAATTCTGCTGTGTTAAATTGTGTCCTTTATAAAGTGTTTATCCAGTGTATGGCGTGATTTGAGTGTTCAGGGGCCAGTTGCATAAACATAGCCGCTAACTTAAGAACTAGGATAACCAACTAGAAGTTTATTACGGCTAATCAGTCTTACTTTCCGAATTCAAATTAAACCAATTTACCTTTTTATGTAACTGACTTAAAAAAGTTATGACCAGTCTTGAATAAAAAATTAATGAATAACTTGTAGTCTAAGCAGTTTATGCAACCAGCCGCAGAACCTTCTCCACTTAGATAGAACATCCTTTTGCCCTCCGCCACCATCTCGGGCACTATATAACGCGCTCCTTCTATGTTCTCAGGAAATGGACAAGGCCCTCATTGACAGCACAGCTTAACTTCCCCACTTCTTCAAAGTGGCGCTAAGATCCACAGTCAATCCTTAATTTGGGCCACCACTTTTGGAGATTTTATGTGCTATTTCTGTCTCTAGTCGACTTTGAGTGTTAAAGTCCATGAATCATCCATGGAGAATGACTTCTGCTTGTAGTAGAGCAGCAATCATTAAGTCCAGGATCCAAAATTAACTTTTGCCATTGTCTGCCAATGGCGAGTATTTGAGAAAATTTACCATTAATACCATTAACAAGTATATTACATGATTTGAAACAAATTGTATGAACTATAGTCATATTCTCACTGATGTAAGTGATGCGAGCGATTCAATATTTCTTACCTGCCGTGAAGCTGTATTTTTCATGATTTGTATTTAACAATATATTTTATTTAGGTTTTTAGCATTTTTTCCCCTAGCAGTTTGACAAGTAGCGCAAGTTGTGTCACTTGCAGCATCATATTCGAGATGATATACTTGATTTGTGAAAGTTTTTAATCGATTGAATCGCTCGCATCGCTTACATCAGTGAGAATATGACAATTTGTTTCATATCATGTAAAATACTGTGGTTGTTTACCTGTCAATTGGCAAATAATGTTTTATTTACTGACCAAAACCAATTTTTACACACATTTGGTGCTTGGCGAGTGCGAATTTTGGACCCTGATTGGGACTGTATGGTGGAGAAAGAGAAATTGCATAATACATGCTGTTGAAGGAACATGCAACTCACCAGTTCATTTTTATTTGTTCATTTTTTTCACCAAGAAACACATTACCATTGGGTTTCAGAGGCCAGTTTGTGTGTGAGTGGGAAGAGTTTGTGCACGTGACACCAAAGTGTCTCTAATCCTGCAGTTGATAGACTAATGCAAAGAGGTTTAATGCAGTAGAAACTTCTCCTTCCCAGTCCAGTTTCTCTCAGGTTATAACATGAGCCTTAAACCCTAGTGATTACTCTGTCTCTCTCTTAAGAGTCTCTCTGTCTTCCATTCTTTCTGAGTGTCTGTCTATTCCTCCTTCTTCGCTCTCCATGACTAAGATGCACTACAGCATCTAAATGTCCACTACTGTATGTTGAGCTCTTGGGTCACTTCAGATCCAGCTGCAGGCAGTTAAAGTTCTTTTGTACAGCCAGTGAATTCACGTGCAGATATCGACCCATTATAGATTAATCTGAAACTGCTAGCCACTATCAAACTGGAGCTTTACTCTGACCTTAAATAAGGTTCTGATAGGCTCATAGAGAAACGTGTTATTTACATTAAATGTGCAGCATGTTCTTATTTCTTTCCTTTAGTTAGAGCCTTTCTCTTAAAAGTGCACTCCTGTTAAGGTTAACCCGTAAAGAAATGACATATACACTCAAATTTGGAACCATAATAAAAGCTAGTAGAATAATAAATGTTATTTTACATGGTTTGCCATATTGGTGCCACCATGTTGAGATCACATGACCAGCAGAATGCTACTTATTTTATCTTGGTAACCCTCCTATTATCACATAATTTCGCTCACAGAATAAATGAATTGTTGACTATAGCAATTCCCTCAGTAGCATTATAGCTGAAAACATTGCATGACATTGCATTGATTATTGGCTGCACCTTTAAGAGAAAGTGTTCGAAATTGTTCCAGATTGCATTAGAATTGGCAAAACTTCCTCTTGTGGAAAAGTCTGACTTTTCATGATTCAAAAAGTGATTGAGTCGACGTGCCGGCAGAGAGACAGCGACTCTGAGCACTTTGTGTTCACCCTCCACCCGCTAGGAAAGACTCTCAGATTCTCTTCATACTTTTCACTTATCTTGCACCGCAGCCTGAGCTCTTGAAGTTGGATGATCTCTCTGCGGTTTGATTCTGTCAAATGGCTTTGCTCTCAGCTCGTTGCTGTTGCAGAATGAGAATTTGGGACAGTCAGATCTGCCCAAAGCAGAGACGCATCTCAGCGTCTTTACAACCATCTCCTGCATAAGTGGGTCAGGCTTTGAAAACCCCCCAGTGGAGTTTTGTGAATGAAGGAGGGAGAAAAAACATTTACATAAATATGATACAAATGCAAAAGAACTGAATGTTCTCTCCTAAAAGGCTCCGAAGAAGCAGGCACTTCTTTATCTGGCTTATGAATTTATATGAGTCTACGAATGTTGTTATTGCTGCTTTGTAGTTTGGTTAGTCAATTAGCTTGCAGTGTATGCAAATACATTGCTAATGTGTGTAATTACAGCAGTTCTCCGCTAGCAATCCATTCTCCTGAAAATCCAAAGATTACCCATTACAAACTTCTCTGATTGCTTATGCTACAGTTTTAAATGACCTTACTGCTTCCACTTGAATGATTTAAACACTGATCATTACTACTGATTTATTATTAATTGGCTTTACCGCTCAAGCCTGCGCTGTGAATTGCATTCAACGCATGACCCACTTTCAGAAATGAGCCACACAAGAGTGGAGGATCTATACTGGGAATATATATGTGTGTGTGTGTGGCCTCTGTATCCTTAGGCATATCCCCTTCTTCGTCTCTTTTTTCCATGAACCCTCAGTTTCTCTGGGGAAGAACATGGAACACATGCGCATTTGATGCTATGGCAAAAAATACATTTTTAATCAATGTCAAAACACATCTAAAACAGTAATGAACCCTTTCAACGTGTGCTAATCCATCTCAGTCTGGGTAAACAAGATTTAATCGAGATAAATGAGGTTACAATTTCATTTGTATCATAGCTGTGAGATTAAATGGACATTTTGTTTGACATTTTTTTAATGGATGGTTAACTAGGTAGGCTGTGTGTTTTCTGTTGCGTAACATGAAAAGCGAGGCCATCAAGCTCAGCATCATTCTCAAAATCACACCTGTCTCTATCAGAGTTGAGTGCTGTTCAGGATTGAATTGAGAACGCATCTGTTCAGATTTGAGGTCGCAAACAGGATGCAGAATTCCTTCTTTCCTATTTTGTTGTTGTGAAGGATAAAGTATTCCTGTTCTCGTCATTGCAGTTCCACATCCTGTGGGCGTGGCCAATTCAATTCAAATTTTCATAAAAACACACTCTTCATCATCTCCATGATGATGTTCCTCAATCTGTCTGTTGGGTTGCATGCTCCTCACATTTTCCTTTGGTGTTTTCACACCTGTATTATTTTTCTTTTCTTTTTGGATGTTTAAATTGCATTGTGTGTGTAAGTGTGCATGTGTTTTCATTCATTCCATAAACATTGATATCTCAAGTAAAGTGTTTTAATTTTTGAGCGAGCCATTCCTTTAACTGGTCACTTCATATTCATTTCAGAAAATAGACACCTTGTTTTCTGTCTGATACCATGTAAATATTACCACTTCTTTTTCTCTGTCTGTGTAGTAGTTTTCTGTCCTCTTGTGTTCCATTGGCTCTCATTGTTTTTTTCTGTTTGTTGTACCTTATTGTTTTTGACTCTGCTCAGTACTCAGCTCCTGTATATCTTTGCTTTATTGTCAATCAAGCAGTTATCTTTGTTTTTCTATTAGTTTTGTATCATAATCTAATTCTTAGATGTTTTTTATGTGTATAAGGCATGTCATTTTCTGGTCATTGTTTTTAATGTGTTATCTAGACTTATGTTTTTTTTCCATAAAGCATGTCATGAAACCATTCCATCATGTACGTATGATTGCAGATGCTACATACATTAAAGAGTAAGTCTCTTTAGTACGAGTTCTTTACAAAATCATTTCGGTACTCTTCTGTTTATTTGGGACAGTTTGGCTCAGAGTTGCTTTAATCACATTTTATTTATCCCAGACTTTGCGGATGCCAAACCAATTTTACTTTTGTACTGCACAAAACGGTTTAATGATGGTCCTGCGTTTAAAAAACGAATTAATGCAGTCGGTCACAGAGTTAGTTAGATTATAGGTGTAGTTACCAAATGTCCTGAAGTGACTCTTGTGAGATTTTCTCACTTTGGTCTTAATGGAGTTGCAGCTAAGAAGCAAACCCTCAGAGATTCCAGAGAGAGAGAATGAGTAGCAGACTGATGAAAACATTGGATTAAATTTCCCTATTGCATCACCATCTCCACAAAACAAAATCATCTCAGGCATTAAATCAGTCATTCAAGCCATTATGTAATTGGTCTGAAGTCTATTTGTGTTATGAGCATCATAATTGCACAGATGCTGAATAACAGACTATTATGCAACCGAGTACTTACATTTATCAGAACATAATATCATAACATAAAATAGTGAGCCTACGTTCTGACGTACAACCCAGAAGCGCTGCGTGAACTCACTCAGAGGTCCACACAGACGAAAATGAATAGTTGAATAAAGCGCACAAAACGTATTCTCGTCGCTTGATAAACTTAAGGTTGAGCCACTGTAGTCACTTGGACTATTTTAACGATGTCTTTACTAACTTTTCTGAGATGGCAGATATCGATAACCTAGCAGCCTATGAAGGAGTGAGCCAGCTCTCAGATTTCATCAAAAAATATCTTACTTTGTGTTCCGAAGATGAACGAAAGTCTTACGGGGTTGAAAGAACATGAGGGTGAGTCATTACTGACAGAATTTTCATTTTTGGGTGAACTAACCCTTTAACATAACGTAATATTGATCAGTGGATTGAGATCATTAAATTAAACGAGAGGCAAATACAGAAAAAAAAGGTTTATTTTGTTTTGCTCCAGAGAAATTCTGTGAAAGCATGATCTGACCTAGCATTCAGCCAGGAAACAGGAAGATGCCTTATATGGGCTAGTCTCTGGCTGCTTCCTGTCTCGCAGAGGGAAAATATTATTAGTACGCTCCAACAGTTTCCATGGTAACAAGAGTTTTGACAGCGCTAGGACAAACTGTGATCTGAATGAAATAGAAAAAGGATGCGGAAACACACGCGCGCGCACACTCACTCTCTCGAGTCAAAGCTCTTTCTGATGACACTTAAACAGCCCTGCATCGCCCGTCTCATATGTATCCACTCAAACTGACATTATCAAACAGTGTGTGTGTGTATTGTAGGAGTGCTGACCCTCCCTGACCCATCCACTGTTTCGTCTCGGCATATTTGCGCTTCGTTCTCGCCATTAGCAGCAGCTCCTTACAGCGCCGCCGTCCCTGAGGTGCGACCGGGGCCGCAGTCCAATCAAATCCATTTGAGTTCGCCCAACAGCCAGGAAAGCGCGGTGCTCCCGGAGACATCTTTCCAATTACTCTCCGCGCGGACTTGAAAGGGTCCCTGCACCCTGACTGCCGGCAACCGGGAGCGAAAACCAATTTACAGAACAGCCAGTAACTCCGCTCACACTTGGTGCTTCCATGGAAACTAGCAAAGAAACACTGATGTGCTAACTGTCTTTGTCCTGCTGTGTTTAAAAGTGAGAATGAGAGGATTGTGTCCCGCGCGTGCCGACCGTCCTGACGGGAATAGCACAAGCGCCAGCTTGAGGATATCCAGCACACGTAGAAAGTGAGCAAAATACCCAGGGAGCGGGTTATCCTTTTCAGTGTTTTTAAAGTTAGGTGGTTTTTGGAGTTATCACAAACACACACTGACCATGTACTGCTATGCAGTTGGTGAGCATATGTGACGGCATCAAAATTTCATGTTGCGATAATTGCTGAAGCTTTCACCACGGTATACCGTATTATCACGATATTGTAAAAAGTTGCAAAAAAGTGTTGTCATACTGTAACAGGTTTACAACTTTTTTCTTATAACAAAAATAACTCTGAACATATAAATACAATAAAGCAATACACAGAAATGTATAAAGTACAACAAATGTTTCAGACAGATTGAAGTGCAAAAGACTTATAAAGAACAATAGATATCACTTTACAATAAGGTCTCATTAGTTAATGTCAGTTAATACATACATTAACTAACATTAACAATTAACAATAGCTATATTTGTTACAGAAGTTATTATTCTTTGTTAACCGTAGTTAAAAAATGATTACACTTTATTTTAAGGTATCTTTGTTACACTGTAATTATACATTTAAGTACTGAGTAATATTAAGTAACTACATATACTTACTATAGGGTTAGGATTAGGGGTTGGTTTGGTTTAGGGTTAGTTGCATGTAATTATGCATAATTCATAGTTATTACTAAAGGAACCGCATGCAACATGTAACATGTAACGTAACAATAACAGTGTACCAACAAATACATCTGATCATCATTTTCATATAAATAAAAATATAAAAATGTTTAAGTTTGAAAATAAATAGCCTATTAAGTCTATTTAGTGATGTGATGAACACCACTGCAAATACAAACATCTGAATGGCTGTTTGAAACTTAAATACTGTTCAGAAACAGAAAGTAGCACAGCTGCTTTGTTTATGGGGTTATCGGGGTAACGACTGCATTTCTGTCGTTCGATCAGCGGCATCTGCTGTCATAGAGTGAATGTGCATTTTCATTCAGCACATATTCTTCATTCGTTCCTCCATGCTGCTCATGCTTGCTGGGCTCGTTTACGTCAGAGTGATCGCATGCCTCTTTCTGACGCAGCATACAGCGGTGTTGTGCATTTTAACGGTTGATGGGAAAAGCATTCTAAAAATCGGAATAATTCGTAATAAATAATTATTCATGATATTTTGAAGTGCCCACCATAACAATATCGGGCATGCTTATAGTGGTTTCTGGTTTAATTGGATGTTCTCTTCCTCACAGGGATCCCAGCACAGTGGTTCCTCTCTGTCTCTGGCCTCTACCAAAGTCTGCAGTATGGATGAGGAGGAAGGTTCTGTGAGCGACGGTAAGAGATCAAGCAAAGCTGGTTTTTAGACCGTATTATTTTAGTATTATTTATATAATATTATAGGATTTTTTTATATTTTTAATTATATTTTGTGGTTTAAATTTGAGTAATTTTGACGTGTGCTTTAGTCATTTTTATTATTTATAGTAGTTTTTTAAAAATATTTCTATTTAGCTTAAAATTATTTTTATTTCAGTTTTAGTTTTAGGAATGTTAGTACTTCAACCTAAAAAATTTAAACAAATATTTTTAATTTAGCCTTGGCTACTTACTGGAATAATAAATAATTTAATTTAAGCTTTAGCAAAAACTATTTTTTTGTATAGTTTCAGCTTTAGTTAACAATAGCATCACTAGGTTTAGACTGTTAAGCACGGCAGTCAACTGACCATCCATGAAATATAAATGTATTCAGACTTCCTTACAAAGAGATCAAGGTCTACAGTAGGTTTGTGCTGTTCAAGAACCGTGATCTTATGCAGATATGACAGGTTGATGAATTTATTAATGAGAGTGCCCTTTACTAATGAAAGCTTTATATTAAACTCAGTGTCTTAAAAGTATGTCTGCAATGAAGGTCAACATTTGAAGGCTTTGCATAGGTGTTCATTATACAATCATTTCCGCTTCAATGTACACAGTGTAGCCGAATGTAACACACTAATGAAAGACACATGAGGTGTTGAACCAAATACATGTTTATCGTCTTGTTCTTTGAGCTGCGTTCAAAGAGATTCTCAGACTAGGAATGTTGGTCTGGAATCAAATGCTACCACTGCCTACAGAGATTTCAGTCATAAAAACAGATTCTGAATGAGGCCCACTCAGTCTTGCTCTAATTTTCTTCCTCACCGTCTGCAGCCGAGCCCTTGGAGGAGACGCCGATACCCGTAGTCCCGAGCTCCATTTCAGATCGGTACAAAGTCGGCCGAATGATCGGAGACGGGAATTTTGCGGTGGTCCACGAATGTGTGGAGCACTCGACTAGCAGGGCGTACGCTCTGAAGATCATCAACAAAGGCAAATGCAGAGGGAAGGTGAGATGTGAAAGCATTATGATATTGTCAATAAAATGCTTATATTTCTGTTTTTATGATGATTTATACAATATATTTTTATTCTAAATTTTTCTCCTACACAGGAGCATATGATCCAGAACGAGGTGGCTATCCTAAGAAGAGTGAAACATCCAAACATCGTGCTGCTGATTGAGGAAATGGACACTTACAGTGAACTCTATCTGGTCATGGAGCTTGTAAAGGTGTGTGCTGTAGTATTTTCGTGCACCTGAGGTGATGAAATTTCGCTTGTTTTACATGTCTTGTGGTGATCCGGATTAATTTTAGCTCTTGATGGTCCGTGAAATGGCCACCCTGTGCAGTTGTGCTGCCTGTGTTGAACTGAGCGTTATTTTAAGCTGCTGCTCCACTTAACTCGACTCTTTGAGGGGATTTCTGCCATGCGAACGGCAAACCAGGCCATCATGAACTTTCTGCCTGTTGTGTATAAACTCCTTGACCTCAAGAAAACTCTTGTGACGTAAATCATTTTCTGTATGTGGAAATACCACCTTGCTTTGAAACCGTTCCATTCCCAAACCTAGCTGTAGATGTGAAAGATACCTCAGACCAGGGCTGGGCAGAATGATGATATACATCATGGATACAATATAAAGGGTCTATCCACAGAGATTTTGCTATATTGTGGTATGTAAACACCAAGCCTAACTATGCTTACAGCCCATTCACAAAAATGATGGCTATAATCTATAAGTTCTGTTTATTATAAGCGTGCGCTGCAACATTGTCTGCCACTACATGTGGACTTCTCTATTCTCATAGGATTAGAATGATTATTAAAACTGGTACCTTATCACAGTTATCGTTCTTGGTGTTTATCGGCATTTAAAGGGATAAAGAAACATGCTTGAATGAAAAAAATAAAGAGCAAGAAGTGCTTGATGTTAAAATGATTTAGGGGCTGTTTACACAGAACGCATTTATGCAGTTTTTCCATTGTTTTTCTATTTAAAACGAGCAAGACAGACGTCTATGTGTCTTTTGCAGTGTCTCGCACATGCATTCTCGTTCATTCTGAAAACGCGGAGCTCAAGCTAAAAACTAGTATTTTTTAAGAACTCAGTGATGTACTCGCGATGATTGACACAAGCGCGCTCAGAGAAAGCCGCTTTCATACATCATGCAATCACAAATTCAACTATTTTGCGGATATGCGTTGTATCTGTGCATTAGGTAATACTGTGACAGCAGCCTAATATCCCAGACAGCAACATAATGTCGGCCCAGATCCAGCCCACATCTGGACCGTGTGGAATCCAAAGTGTACCGGATGTGGGCCGGATCTGGGCTATAAGCCCCTTTCACACAGAGATTACGGAAAATACACGTATAAAGTGACCCGGGATTTGACCCGGGTTCGTTTGATTTTGGTTCATTCACACTGCCAGTGATTTTCCGGAATCAGAGAGCGCGTTCACACACAACCCGTGTATGTCCCGGAAAGACACGTGACATCGATGTGACTTGTAATGTCTCAGCAGTGTCTTCAGTTTGCTTATGAGCTGCGATTTCTCTCTCGGGAAACCACGCTTGTGCATTTATTTCTCTGATTCGATCATAAACTTGCGCATTACGTACCGCTTCACAGCTGGCGAACGATCCCGCGCTTCAGCGTCATCACTGCGACACGGCATTATTACGGCTTTTGTTCACACAGCGCGCGTTCCGGGACTGAACACGGCAATGTTACTAGGTCCCCAACCCGGCATCGATGCCGGCATCAATCCCGGGTCGTGTTTGCGTTCACACAGAAGGCGTTCCGGCAATTTCCCGGGTTCAATGCGCTGTGTGAAAGGGGCTCTGCTGTGGTCTAAGCCATAAAACATGTTAAACATAAAACATGTTAAACAAATAAATTCAGTAGCATTAATAAGAATCAATGCATATTCAATTTCTTACTTTGTTCTTTGTTCTTATTTTTAGGGAGGAGATCTTTTTGATGCCATCACCTCCGCCAACAGATACACTGAGCGGGACGCCAGTGGCATGCTGTACAACCTAGCCAATGCTATCAAATACTTACACAGCCTTAACATCGTCCACAGGGACATCAAGCCAGAGAACCTTTTGGTAAGATATCAACACGCCATCCATCCTTTCCTTCCTTTCCAAAACATACTTCTGAGAGTGACATCCTGTGAAAATATCTGTTGTTGTCACATCCTAAAGATCACCAGCCTCCACAAACATGTGTTCCTGTGTGTACGTGTTGTGTAGAGGAAAGGAAGGGATGAAACTCACAGGTCTTGTGGGCTGGAACTATATAAGTGTGTTTGGAGAAGGAGAGATGATTGCTGCGAGATCTTTGACTGAGTCTAGACCAGCCACCTACTGACTGACTGCATACGTGTGATATCACTTCTGCAGTGGAAGAACTGAGATGTGACTCACACTTTGACAGTTCACAGACTGTACTGTTCCCCAAGGCTGCTCTCGTACGAACCTTTTACCAGACATCATTCATGAATCAACGGCTGATACGCAGCCACTTCCTCTACTGATTTAAGAGGGAAGCGTTGTTTAAGGCAAGACACCACAGGTGAATAGGGTTAAGCTTTTAACAAATAGATACCACCATACTTCAAGTTCCCCTGTTGATTAATCAGTACATTTAAACAATTGTTTTATATTATTAAATATTAAATAAATATTTAAATGAGGCATTATCTAAATAAATATGCACTAATTTGCATAAATGTCCAGAACATAAATCTGAACTTTAGATAAAGCAAGAGGCTCAAAATGCCTCTGTTTTTGTTGGTATATTAATTTAAAGGTTGAGTTACAGTGGAGATTTTGAGCATCTCTTTTTATCACTTTTTGTCAACAGCCAGATAAATATCTTAATGTTTTTAGGAATAAAATATGTAAATCAGGTGAATGATATATGAACATACCCCCTTGTAAAAACCTTCAGAATATAGATTGGAGAATTGTAATATTTTTGGAGTGGACAAATAGATAGTGAGTGTAATAACATACAATTTTAAATGTGTATTTTGGATGTCACTGGTCTGAAAAAAAGACAAGTTATGGAGGAAAAATACGCCAAAATCTCTAAATGGACCAGTGCATTAAAACACAATTAGTGTCTTGCCTTAAGCCCTGTTTATGAGCTAGGGAATATGTCTATAAATGCTGTGGATCTTACAATTGAAATGTGTTCAGGTAGCAGTAAATAAGACCCTCTGCTTCTCAAATTCACTCCAGTGAGCTGGAAATAGCCGTGCGCTGGCTCACATATGCGCTCACTCAGTCTCAGTGTGTTGAAGGTAATCGCTTGTGGCTGGAAGCATACGTGTAAATGCACCTTGCAATGCAGAATGAGGTTTTTTCATAATGCATCACTTTACATATTATATAACAACAAACAAAGCCAGCCAATCTTAGGATGCTCAATGGATTCCGTTCCTTTTTAGCATCAGCAGAATTTAGGTTAAAGACATTACATGCACAAATATCTGTTTATTTGAGGCGAGTGCATATTTTTGACACTGATCTGCACATTTGCTCACCTTGGGATTTTTGAGAGCCGGATATGTCATTTTCAGAGATTGCTTTGAAGGATCTAGGTTGGTTTTGCTCCCAGCTCTAATATCGTTCTTCGCTTTGATTCACAGGTGTACGAGCATCAAGACGGAAGCAAATCGCTGAAGCTGGGCGACTTTGGCTTGGCCACCGTGGTAGACGGACCCCTGTACACTGTCTGTGGAACACCCACATATGTAGCACCAGAGATTATCGCAGAGACCGGGTGAATATTTTAGCGTGTTTGCACAAATCTGGGCCATTGAATGTGTGATATTTTCATGGACTCGTGTGATGCTATTAAGCATACTGTTGTGATTGTTATGATCATATTATTTAGAATTATAAAGCTGAAAAGTATTAAGTATAGAGCAACACAACTAAAACAACACTTGTTTTCTGGATTGTAGGTATGGCCTTAAGGTAGACATCTGGGCCGCTGGAGTCATCACATATATTCTCCTCTGTGGCTTTCCTCCATTTCGTGGGTAAGTTCAGTGTGTATGAGAAAATGTGGCTTAGACAAATGTGAGATTATAATTTTTATGCTTTTCAAAGTTGTTTAAAAAAAATGCTGTAATTGCCATCAAAACGGTGAATTTATCAGTAGATGTCAAAGATTCATTCTTAAATACATTCTTGCTGGTATGTAGTGCACTTCGAGTAATGTAATCAAAGCTGTAAGGTTATGTAAGATGTTATTGCGCCTCCCTGTGGCTATCTGTGGTACTATCCACGAACCAAATGCATCGAGCTCCCCCTGTTGATGCATATTTGAAGTCGCATTCTCTATTTCAGGAGCACTGATGATCAAGAAGCTCTGTTTGACCAGATACTGCTGGGACAGTTAGAATTCCCTCTCCCGTACTGGGACAATGTATCCGACTCAGCCAAAGTAAGTAGAGTTTGTTTGGAATAAGCCATAATTAGTGGATTTTTCAAAAGACACATAACATTATAATAAATAATATTGTGTGTTTTAAGCAACATTATAAGCAACATTATTTGATATTAAAAATTATGTTTAAAATAATATGATAATAAAAAATATATGGGCTTTTTGGAAGCAAAATAATATGTTAATAAATTATATGTGGGCTTTTTAAAAGCAACATAATTTGATATTAAAAATATGTTTTTAAAAAAGCAAAATATGATTAATAATATTGTGGGTATTTTTAAAAGCAAAATAATATGATAGTAAATAATGTGTGGGCTTTTTAAAAGCAAAATAATATGATAAATAATATGTGGGTTTTTTAAAAGCAAAATAATATGATAATATTTGGGTATTTTTAAGAGCAAAATAATATGATAATAAATAATATGTGGGCTTTTTAAAAGCAAAATAATATAAATAAATTGTGGGTTTTTGAAAACTAAGATAATATGATAAAAAAAAAATATATATAATATAATATAATAATAAACAATATATGAGCTTTTTAAAGCAAAATAATATAAATAAATTGTGGGTTTTTGAAAACTAAGATAATATGATAAAAAAAATAAAAAAAAATAAACAATATATGAGCTTTTTAAAGCAAAATAATGTGATAAATAAAAAAAATGTGGGCCTTTTAAAAGCAAAAAAATATATAAAAATCTATAATTCTATATATTTTATTATAAATATAATTATATTAATAATATGATAATTTTGTGATTTGTCTATGATATATTATTTCTCTGACCAGGAAATAGTGTATCACTATAGACAAATAACGAAATGTACAATGTTTGAAATCAAATTTGAAAAACCTTACATATTATTATCATATTATTTTGCTTTAAAAACCTACTCACTTTTTCTTATCATAATGTTTCACTTTTAAAAAGCCCACATATTATTATTATTAATAATAACTTTTTGTTTAATGTGGTCACCAATTGAAGGTCATGAGTCTCAAATTGGACATCACTGTGTATTTGTTGGCATTGGGGTTTGGCAGTAACTCTGTGTCCCGTCCGTGTCCTCAGGAGCTGATCGTGTCCATGCTGCAGGTGGAAGTGGATCAGAGATACACAGCGCTGCAGGTGCTGGAACACCCCTGGGTCACTGTGAGTAATTCAGATTAAACTCATCTCTATGTGTGAATCTTCATTGATAAATTATAACAGACACAGTCTTAACACATTTAGTCCTCTTGTTTAATAACTACAGTAACTGATCGGATCAATGGCTGTTTCAGAATGACGGTCTGTCAGAAAACGAGCACCAGCTGTCAGTGGCAGGAAAGATCAAGAAGCACTTTAACACTGGGCCCAAGGCCAGCAACAACACCCCAGGAGTGTCTGTCATGACGGTAAGAACACACTCACACCAGACGCGGAATAAACATGAAAGATCAAACACAATGTGTGATGGACAGCTGAGGCAAAAGTTCAAACACTACAAATGATATACTTTTACTAACAGCTGAAATAGACTACAGCTGATGATTTGAGTTTATCGATAATGTTATCTGAGCTCCACTGATTTTTCTCCGCTTAGCTCGACCATGACTTTTCCATCCAGAGATCAGGGTCGTTGGATTTCTATCAGAACCCGGGAATGTTTTGGATAAGGTAACGCCACGTGTCCGCTGTAGCACGCCAGCCCCTGTCTTGTTGAACCCCAGTGAATCCTGCTCGTGTCATGATCAAAGATGGCCATCTACAGTCATTTAGCCCGTGTGTGTGAACGTTCTCAGTTCAGAATGTGCATGATTTGCTTCAGCATCATGGCGATTGACATATTTGTGTGTGCTCTTCACCTGAGTGTGCTGCTTGTGTCACTGTCCTGCTTCTAACCAGCTTCTCGTGATCTTCAACCTTGTGCATATACTCAGCAACCAGTCCCTCTGTTGCCCATAATGTTTATTTTGTTAGTAGAAATTCACTTTTAATATATTTATGACATGTATGTATTAATATTAAATTTACTCTACTGTAAAATGAAAATGATTTCTGAAGAATCATGTGACACTGAAGGCGAGTAATGGCTGCTTAAAATTCAGCTTTTTTAGAATAAATTACATTTTAAAATATATAAAAACAGTTCTTTTGAATTGTAATAATATTTCACAATATTACTGTATTTTTAATTAAATAAATGCAAAAAAGGTCATAAATACCTTTTTCAAAAACATTTAAACAGTCTTACTGACACCAGCCTTTTGAACGATAGTGTATTTACATTTAATTTGCTATTATTATTTAGATTATTTTTTTTAAATATGTTTTTAAATAATTTTCATTAAAGGGATAGTTCACCCCCCCCCAAAAAAAATTGTATGCTTTTTTTTCACCCTCATCATAATATTCCAATGTATATATAATGTCATGTCCAATGTCCAAACAGAATATGTCCAAGCTTTGACAAGCATCCACTGTCTTTGAGTTAAGATCTTTAGTCCTGGTTTCACAGACAGGACTTACATTAAGTCTTGGTTCAATTAGGACATTTAAGGAAGTGTCCTACTATCATTTGTTACTATTAAACTATTATTTGTCATATTTAGACAAAACAACGTGTTTTAAGACATGTCAGTGCAAGCTTCTTTCAGTTAAAACAGCTCAAACATGCATTTTAGTCTGGGACTAGGCTTAAGACTTGTCTGTGAAACCGGGGGCAAGTGTTTTTTAACTGACGAACATGGCGAAATCTGTTGTAATTAAGACTAAAGTTCCCCATTTCCTCCATCAGACCACCGCTCTTGATAAGGAGAGGCAGATTCTCAGACGAGGACGCCACCCGAATGTGAGCGCAGCTCCCTGGACCACCCAGCCGACCTGTAGCCTCCACATCCCAGCCTTTACGCCTCGTCTGTGCCCCGGTCTGCACCTCGACCCCACGTCCCAGCCACCCCTCCTCCCCAGTCCACGTCCCTCTCCCACCACCACCACCACCACCACCACCACCTCGCCCGAGTCTGAAGACTTTTCCGCCTGCTCCACGGAGACTGTTCGCTCCCTCTTCTCCCCTTTCTAGCATCGAAAGGAAAGAGAGCGAGTGGAAAGGGCACTAAAAGAGGAGAAGGGTTTATGAGGATTCGGAACGCGGCCCGAGTGGACCGATGAACTGAACTGAACCATTTTGTAATCTGATCACATAAAGGTGCAGGGAACATGATGACCGTCAAGAAGGGTTTCTTGTTTATTTATGGTCATTATAATAACCTTTTCATTTATTTATACATATTGAAAACATATTCTTTTTTTATTCAAGTTAAATAATGTCCTCTTTTTCTGTTGAAGCACCTTAGAAATGTGATGTTTTTATTGGTCCGGTATTGTTCATATGCTCCAGAAGGAAACTGTAAGGACACTGTAACTGATTAGCTATTGGCATTCCTGGTAATTAGTATCCCGTGTTCCCAAAAACCTTTTCGAAGCAGACCGAAAACGATTTGAATTGCCGATACCCGGACTTCCTTCCCTTAGTGGTTACAGTACTTGACGCACAGCACTTGTTCATACGTGAGATGGGGACCTTGTTTTGTAATCAGTGTAAATAATATAATTTCAATTATTTTGATATTGACAATATATTTCTTTATCTTATCTAGAAAGTGTAAGTCACATTTAACCATTTTTGCAGTTTTAAAGTATATGGAACATAAGCACAAATGCATTGTGGGAAAGACTTAAGCAACATTCCTTGATACAGGGTCAGCTCTTGGAAATACAAATACCGGTTCGTTCTGATTAATTCCATTTCATTAATGCAGGACATTCATTCAGCGGTGCAGTGTAATGAGAAGTCAGGAGGTCAGATTAGAGTTGAGTGTTCCTGAAGTGCTGTAAGAGGTGTTCTAGTAACTCATAGCCCTGCTTACGGTGTCATTGTATTCTTTCATTAGTGCATGGAATACAGAGTGGCTCTTACATTATAATTTGAGACATTATCTTATTAAAAAATACATTTTAACCTCATTTCGTTGTTGTGTATTGATACTGTTTGACCCATTTATTTTTTTATTTCACGGTGACCTCCACCACTAGGGGGCGATAGGATCAGGCAGGTTCCTATTGCAAAGTAATAAGGATACATTCTCCCTATCCACTGTAATAAAAAAAAATATATATATCATTTTAAGCACTTTGGTGTCCATTTGTAAATTAAATGTGTCTGACTTTCGGTCTCATCCGCTTCCAATTATTTTTAGCTGCCTTGATTTTTTTTTACCATATTATTTTAATGTATTGTCGAAACTGTAAACACTGGTTTGTAGAGCAAATAGCTTTACTGTTTCTGCACTTTAATTATTCAGTAACTTAGTCTCTGTAATTATTAAATTATATCTGGATAAGGTAATTTCCCTGACAGCACACGCACATCACGGAGACGTCTATTTGATGTGCGTGTTTACATCTGGAAGACGTTTTTTGTTGTTGTTTTTTTGGGAGTTTTTGCTCATTGTTTCCTGTCAGATGTCAAATAGATGTTTAGAAAATGTCTTTAAGATGTTTATGATTTAGAATGCATGTAAAACTGACATCTCAAAGACGTCTATCAGGTGTTAGTAAACTGCAGATGCTTTCCAGATGAAGTGATCTTTAACAGACATCTTGCAGACGTACATCCAATTGTTTCTGATATGTTTGACTACACGCTGCAAGACATAACATGCACATCTGCATAAACAGATGAGGCAAAAAGTCAAAGTACTAGCTTGTGCTTGGAGGGACGCTAACTCATCAAGGTTAAAAAAAAAGAAAAGAAAGAAGTGACAAAGATGCGACCTCTCTCTCCCCATTTTCGCTACCATAGCAAAAAAACAAAGTGTTGTATAAACACCCCCTTTAACCTTCTGACGTCTTTTATAAATCACTTTTTGTCAAAGTTCAGCACTGTTTTGTACAGAAGTATGAAGTAGCAAGAGTTTTCAAAAATGCATCAGATCTACATGAATCATTATCACACAAATAACTTATTTTAAATTCTCTCTAATGTAAACCTAACGCCTATTCACAAACAACCCCCCCCAATATTTAAATCTATGCATTACAACCCCCCCAATATTTATCACATGAAAAATATGCAGACCCAAACTTCAACCCCCCCAATGTTCAAACCAAATCTACGCCCTTGTGTATATATATATATATATATATATATATATATATATATATATATATATATATATAAGTAAAGCTCATTTCTGTTTTTTTTTTCACTTTGACTTCACTGTTCTCATGCATTGCTTTACATTTCCCGTCTTTTTCTGTTCTGCGCACCAGAACAGGTTTCCCTCCGCTGTTCACTTTGGTCACGTGACTGTGTAATTTAATTTCATACAAATAATTGTAATGTCAAAGGCTGAGCGGTTCATATGTACCCACTTGATAATAAAACATATTTTTGAACTAATTTAAAATGCTAAACAAAAGTTAAATAAAAATATTGCCTCATTTTTTTACAAATAAGCTTTTGATTATTTATAACGTTTTATTTACATTATAACAATAAAATATATTTGACCAAATAAATATTTTGAACGCTGACGTCTGCATGATAAAGCTGATTAAGCAAACAAAACAAACTAATCGATATTATCACTAAATGCAATAAACCATCTGTGCATGTGTATGTATTCTTTTTGGACATTTTGAACGCATCCATCATAAAAAATATAATAAAAACAAGAGAAGGTGACCACTGAATTCATGACTGTCAAGACGTGTTTAAAGAAAAAAATACGAATAACTCAAAAAGATGTTTTGGCTTGTTTTATTGTAAATACGACAAAAAGGAAACAATTTTATTTTACAGTTATTGATCTATATATTGGCATGAATTAATATTTAAACATTTTAAGAGACACCTGTGACATTCTGGCTTATTCAAGTTGCAGCAAATGCATGAAACAGCAGGTGGGGACGGAATTTAAAAATTACATCTGAATCAATCAAATAAATCATCTACTAGTGACTTCCTGCCAATAAACTATTCCTCCTCTCCTCTCCACAAACGATGCAGACAAATAAAATAAAGTAATAAATTAAAATTATATGCAATCATCATGATCAGATACATCTTGCAAAATAAATTAACAAAAGATATTTAGCAAATGTACAAATCAAATCAAATGTACAGTACTGACCACTCACCTACACGGAGACAGACCTGCATGTTATGTATGCGCCTCTGTCTCATCTATATTCACGTCCAATGGCCAATGCCAAGGCAGATCAACAAATTCTTTGCATAATTTGTTCATTTCTCAATTCCATTTTAGCTTCCAGCTGACTAGTAATTGCACCTCTGTAGTAAAACGACTATATTTCAGTATCATAGTGTTGCTGATTGAAAAAATATCCTTCTCACTCTTTTCTCTCACGCTTTTTAGGAGGGGGATGAAAAAAAATAAAATCTCAGTATGCGTGTATGCGGATTTCAAATATCTTAATCCACGTATTAAACTGCGTTTCCGCAGTCACTCTTGGCTACAAGGATATTGCTTACTGTGGCTGTGGTTGTACAACGTAATCATCACATATGATTATAATATTAATTATTTAAATACAACAAACATCAATGCACAAATTATACAATGGAGAATGGGCCTAAATATGGTAGTAAACGAACAAAAAAAATCCTAACACGTCGATAAATCATGGGATGTTACCGGTGCAAAGTGTCTGATACAAAAACTTCAACATTAATCTTTTTTTTCTCTCATAAATAATGAAACGTGTGAGTGAGGGAGGGTTTCTTTTTCTTTTTTTGTTGCTTTTTTTCTCCTCTTTATTTTCTTTTTTATGGCCCGCTTACATGCCTGGCTTTCCTAACCATCACAATATTTACATATATGACAAAACAATTACCAAATATACAAAGAGGAAAGAGAAGCTTGTTTCCCGTCAGATCAGTTCGCTTCCTCCCTGTGAATCGGCAGGCCTTCGTCGTCATTTCGTTGGAACTACACAATATCTTACAGCAAGTCATTAATAAATTAAAGGTGATGGGATCTTCCGTAATGGAGAGCGAGCGGGAAGTATGATTTTTATCCCCTTGCAGTGAAGAACTGCGCCGTTGCAGTTCGTATTTACAAAGATTAAGTTCACCGTTGCGTCTTAATCTCATCCCAGAACCCCTCCCTCCGTCAACCCTCCCGAAAAACCTCAAAGCCTCTTCTGCTGGGAACTGCGCTACAGTCCACATCCAGTCCTGCCGTCCTCCTGGCTACGATCCTGTACGATGATCTTTGCAGACAAAAGGACTTTAGGCAATTCATCATAGTATGTGGGGAGTGAAGGACAACCTTAAAGGTCTAAGTAACGTTAGAGATATGTCTTGTGTTTTCATCTGGGATTGACTCCACCCTGAACTTAAAGGGACACACCATCAACTGTCTAGCAGGATATGAACTCGACCCTACTCACTGCTTCATCTGCGAGCCCTAAACAAGGTCCCTCTCTCCTCCTGTCTCTGTCTCAGTATCTGTTCTGATGTTCGTAGTGCCATCGATTGAAATCAATGTTAAACGCCACAATGCTGCCCGACGCCATCCCGGTGATCAAAGTCCTGCAAATAGAAAATATAGAAAATGCATTCGTTTGAAAAATTATACATTTCCATAACATATATGTGACCCTGGATCACAAAACCAGCCACAAGTCGCACGGGTATATTTGTGGCAATAGCCATTGTACGGGTCAAACTTATCGATGTTTCTTTTATGCCAAAAATCATTAGGCTATTAAGTAAAGATCATGCAATCCAGATTATCAAATAGTTGCATCTCGGCCAAATATTGTTATATCCTAACAAACCATACATCAATGAAAAGCTTATTTATTCAGCTTTCATGACTGGTTTTGTGGTCCAGGGTCACATATTATGTATATATTATGAATGTTATGTATATAATAAATAGTTAAAACGACTGTCCTTATCCCCATATATATATATATATATACAGTGCTATGCATAAGTTTAGGCAACCATGCTAAAGTTGACTAAAAAGAGGAATAAAAAATCATATTTTGCAAATTTAACTTAATGCCTTATTTTAAAAAATTAGGAAAAATCCAACCTTTAAGGACACCAATTTTCTTTGTGAATGAATAATGTATCGTAAATAAATAAATGTTCTTCCTTAAAAAACAGGGTGCATAAGTTTGGGCACCCCTATGTTAAATTCCCATAGAGGCAGGCAGATTTTTATTTTTAAGTATTTTTTTTTTTATTTTTTTTTAGGATACTATGCATCCTGATAAAGTTCCCTTGGCCTTTGGAATTAAAATAGCCCCACATCATCACATAGCCTTCACCATACCTAGAGATTGGCATGATTTTATTTCAGTTAGCCTAATAGCTAGTTTGATTTGCATTGAGAGATGATCTTATGGAAAGTACTCCATGCCAATCTCTAGGTATGGTGAAGGCTATGTGATGATGTGGGGCTATTTTAATTCCAAAGGCCAAGGGAACTTTATCAGGATGCATAGTATCCTAAAAAAAAAAAAAAAAAAATACTTAAAAATAAAAATCTGCCTGCCTCTATGGGAATTTAACATAGTGGTGCCCAAACTTATGCACCCTGTTTTTTAAGGAAGAACATTTATTTATTTACGATACATTATTCATTCACAAAGAAAATTGGTGTCCTTAAAGGTTGGATTTTTCCTAATTTTTTAAAATAAGGCATTAAGTTAAATTTGCAAAATATGATTTTTTATTCCTCTTTTTAGTCAACTTTAGCATGGTTGCCTAAACTTATGCATAGCACTGTATATAGTTGAGGTATGCTCACCTCTGGTCATGGGATAGGTCCATAGCCCTGATGCCTGCATCACATCCGGGGTAAATATACAGCTGCTTAAAGTCACAGGCCTGCCAGACTTCAACAACACCGTTATCACCTCCTGTTACCAAGTTCTGACCGTCACTGCTCAACAGAATGGCCTGAGGGGAAATAAAGTGAAGATAAATATGGAGACTGTTTCTGTTCAAACGTGTATTTGTTTCTGTTCAAACGTGTATGTCTCCTCTTACGCGTGTGGAGTCATTGATCTCCATCTGGGCCAGGAGTTTTCCATTAATGCTGAAGTTACAGAAGTGTCCTCTCTCATAGTAGATGATACAGTGGCCCTCACTGGACACAGAGATCAGACGGGGCTGGAGGCAGTTCTCGGGGCCCTCAAGGGCCCGCAGTAAATCTCCTGTGATGGTGTGCACCAAACATGGCCCCTCTGTAAAACAAGAACATCAAGAACAGATCAATTCTGTCATTAGACACAGACATTGAAATAATTAAGAAATAAGAAAGTAATAATCATTTTAAAAAAAAAATCTTTATTTAACTCTTTCCCCGCCAGTGTTTTTTTTTTTTTTTAAGTTGCCAGTTTTTTTTTTAAGAAAGAACAGACCCTCTGCTTAAAAAACTAGCTTAATGCATTCTTTTTTTTTTTTTTTTAGCAACATTTTGAGCAAACAGCTGAGAAAATTATGTTTTTGTCAAAGAATCTGGATCGGATTCATAACGATGATCAACACACAGATGGAGTAGATTGAGTCACAGTCCTGTAGCTCGTCCTGGGTCGACATTTCATTCAGTAACATTAGGCAGTTTTGATTTATATGCTGTTTCTTTCTCACACAGGTTTTGATCAGGAGATTCAGTACTCTTTCAGAAGATGCGTGATAGCGCCCCCTACCGTATGACAGTGAAAACACGGAAAGCCGGAAAATTCCGTCAATGGCGGGAAAAGAGTTAAGATCTGCAAAGGGTTTATCTATGCATTCTCTTGCAAACCAATTCTAGTCTGAAAATAGCTCATTTCAGATATGCTATTATTCAGACTGCTTCCTCTCCGACTGACCTTTGGCCCCACTGATGACAAGTCCCAGTTCAGCACACACTGACACACACACCACCTCATGGTCATGGCCTGTCAGAACCGCTCTAGGTGCTGGATAATCACCTACAATACAACACACAGTCAGGTTCTGGAATCTTACAAATCTACTCCATTAACAGCCACATAACTAAAACTCATGTCATGGAATAAAGAGGAGAGAAAATGCAACAAACAGAAATCTTTGTTAATATATTTAGAAAGAATTTTTCTTGTAGTTTAATCTCAATATAAGCCAAATAAATATCAAAATATGTATGTGAAATCATATACACTACAGTACCACCCAAAAGTTTGGGGCAAGTAAGATAAAAAAAAAAATAATGATAATGCTTTTATTCAGCAAGGAAGCATTAAATTGATCAAAAGTGTCAGTAAAGCCATTTATAACTACAAAAGATTTATACTTCAAATATTTGCTTTCCATTTATCAAAGAATCCTGAAAAAAATTAAATAAAATAATAATAATAATAATAATAATAAATAAATAAATAAATAAATATATATATATATATATATATATAATATATATATATATATATATATATATATATAAAATGGTTTCCATAAAAATATTAAGCAGCACAACTGGTTTCCAACATTTATAATAATATGAGAAATGTCTCTTGAGCAGCAAATCAGATATTAGAATGATTTCTGAAGGATCATGTGACACTGAAGACTGGAGTAATGATGCTAAACATTCAGCTTTGCCCTCATAGGAATAAATTACATTTAAAATAATATGAAAATAAAGTTATTTTAAATTGAAATAATATTGTACAATATTACTGTTTTTATTGTATTTGTGATCAAATGCAGCCTTGGTGAGCACGGAGTTCTGTTAATCAAAGCAATGCTCATGTGCACAGGCTCAGTCGGTTAAAAGCATTGTGCTCACTGTTGTTGGGATTGTCTCCGATGATGTGGTGTCGTCCGCTCCAGTACCACAGCAGAAGGGTCGCGTCTCGTGAGCCGGAGACGATGTAGCAATCGCCCCCAATGTAGGACTCCGATCGCGCAAGACAAGTCACCACATCCCAGTGGCCAAACACGATCTGAGTGAGCTTCCCTGAATGAAGAGTGACGGGGTCAGCACATGTTCATTGCAGTAAAGAGTGAAAGTATTTTATATGTGCTACTTGGCATACGAAATCACCAAAAACACGCACCTGTCTCGGTGGAGTAAACACGGAAACTCTTGTCCCAGAATCCACACGCCAGGATGTAGCGGTTGTCGGCTGTCACCACAAAGCAGTGCGTGTTGATCTGGATGCTTTGATCCACCAAATCTGTGATCTGCCTTTTAGTAATGCCAGAGTTATTGGCTGGGAAAGAAAACAGACCATGCGTGAATATTCTGAGTTTAAAAAAAGACCCTTTCAAGGAAAATCTGTTTACTCGGCAGCCATATTTGCAATACCTCCGGGCAGATATTTCAGCATCCAAGACCAAATCCTATCAATTTGAATGAGTAAATCCTGAAATCTCAAAAACTGCTTGCCATACTCACATTTAAATTACATATTTCATATCAGCAACAAAGTCCGACACGAACTGTCCCATAAATGTTGTTTCTTATGCTATTTCAGTCATATATGCAACTGGAGCTTCCAACAGCAGCTGCAATGATGCAATCACTTTACCAATTGGTGATTGGTTCTTTCACTTAGAAAGGCGGGACTTATTCCGCCATATTGCGTGTTGCACTTTCTCCTATTCGTGAGTAATATGAGTATATAATGAGCATGTCTTTGGTTTAAAGACACGCTTTATCAGTCTATCAACTGAAGGAATTTCAGAACTGTCCCTAGTGATGTAAAATGTAAAAACACATGGACACATGACCTGAGAAACTCACCAATCAGAGAGTCCATCTCAATAGGGAGGTGATGAGCCTGTTCTAAGGAATATCCCGGAGCACCTCTGAGACCTGGACAAAACATACCGTTAATCTTGTGTAAAAACAATAACAAATATCCTTAGACGACAGTGTTATGTTGCGACTCACCGACTGTGTTGTGCCAGCGGTTGACGGCGAACAGCCGGCTGCATGTGACCGTGACCGCAGCGGGAATGCTGAGGTGAGGCAGCGTGTTGGCCGCCACGTGCGTGACGGGAGAGTTGGAGGGGAATTTTAGCACCATGATTACATCTTGCTGCATCTGGTCCTTGAACATCAGAGGACTCTGAGGAAGGAAACACTGATGAGCAGAAGAGAGAAAGAGGAGCAGGAAGAGGAAGAGGAAGGGAGGAAGAAGAGGAAAAATAGGGAAGTAAAAGGAGAGAGGAAGGGACAGGGAATTAGACAGGTAAATTACAATGGAGCAAACAAGGTGAAAAGCACAGGGCAGGATTCTGGGTGAGGATATAGTTCAGGATCAGTTTTGGGTTGGTTTGGACTGTCAGGAAGGGGAGGAGTTTGGGTGATGTGTATAACATCCAACCCTAGGCAGCCTCGCTAGGTGTAAAACCAGGTGTGATGTGATAAATCTATTGCATGATAATCTGAATTTTATGTACTACCTGCCAGTGATTAGCGTTTTGCATATATGAGGTAATACAAATTTGGTGCATCGCAACTAGTGAAGACAGCGTAATACTGATCTACATAAAAGGTACATAATAAAGACAAATCAAGATGAAAGATGTAATAAATTAAATAACAAGAGACGATATTGATCTATTTAAGAGATCTAATATAGATAATTGATAAAAGAGATGGAATATAGATCTCAATAAAAGAGTTGTTTTAAAAAAGTCTCACCAGGTGCATGGCGGAGCTGCGTGGAGGATGAGGCTCTATTAGCAGCTGTGATGGAGCCTGTCCAAACGACTGAATCTGAGCCTCCGTGGACTACAGAGAGACAAAAGAGACAAAACAAGCTGTTACATCTTTAGTTGACAGACATCTGAGCTGCCTCACAACAGACAGACATGGAAACGCATGCTGCGTTTAGAAATTAAATACATATTCACTCATTTTGGACGGAGGAGAGAAGGATATTGACAGGGGACACCATTAAAGGGGTGGTAGAATGCCCTTTTCACAAGATGTAAAATAAGTTGTTGATGTCCCCAGAGTGTGTATGTGAAGTTTTAGCTCAAAATACCACACAGATATTTTTATATAGCATGTTACAATTGTCACTTTTTGAGGGTGAGCAAAAACACACCATTTTGTGTCTGTTCCTTTAAATGCAAATGAGCTGCTGCTCCCGGCACAGAGGGCGGAGCAACAACAGCCTGCACTCACACAGGCATGCCTGAAATATTCTACAACTTTTATCCTTTTATGTTCAAACCGGTTTCAGAAAATGATGGAGAGACTCAAGAAGAAGTGACAACATGTAGACAACATTTCGGAATGGTTAGTTGGTGAATTTATGTAGCTTATGTGTAGTTATCTTCTAGTCATTGATAAGCATATTCTGTCTTGATAATCTATAAATCGTGTTCAGGGGGCAGGGTTTATGTAAATTCTAGGGTTGGTGATGTCACTAACCCGTGAGGAATGTTGTGTAGTTCCTACCAGCTGTTTGTTGTAGTCCTTAAAAAGTAATTTCTTTAAAAGCAAATATCTCCCGTTGCTTTGAACTTTGAGTAGTGTAACTTTGCAGATGTTGTTTATGCTCAAACAGAAACATTACACACTAACTAAAGTTAAAAAAGTGAAATCATAATCAACCACCTCTTTAAAGACTGACAATCAAGATTTTTTAACCAATATTCTGTCGGTTCTAATATCAGGTCTACTGATGAATAGCAACAGCACTGCACTTTTGTGTGTTAAACAGGAAACAATGGTGTTCACAGGTAAATTATTTCAATGTTTTAATTTGTTTAATAATAGTAATGTTTAATAACAATACAATATTTTAATTTTATAATAATTGCTTAATAAATTATTAGACTTTTTGGGATGTTAAAAAAAATAAGATTACCATTAAGCAGTTTGTCAATAATTAATCTTTATTATTATTATTAATAAATTATTGAATCTGTAATATTTAGTGCTGTCAAATCGATGAATCGCAATAAATTACATCTAACATAAAAGTTTTTTTTAATACATATACACACACACATAAATATATACATATATAAATATATGTGTGTATATACAGTATACAAACACACACACAGAAACATATATATATATATATATATATATATATATATATATACACATACATACATACATACATATATATATATATAAATATACATACATATACACACACAAATATTGTGTAATCTCGATTAATCGATTTAACAGCACTAGTAATATTCAATCTTATGTTATTATAAAATGTAATACATTTTGTTTTATTTAAATTACTATTTTAACTAAAATAAAAGTCAGTTCTGCATTTAATTCAGAATACATGATTGAAACACTACAATCTTAAAATAAAATAAAACATTAATAAAATAAATAATAAATCTGCATTGGGAAAATCACTATCTTTCAGGAAAAAAAAAACAATACTGGTCAATGTCTAATAGAAACCCATCAAAAACAGCTTAATGTGATTCACACCCGTAGAACAAGTTTGTATATCAACATCCTCCGCTGAATCGATGCTCACTGACCTCTGAGACGAGGGGTCTTACCTCTCTGAGCTGAGGGTCTGTGATGGTGTCCAAGTTCACGGAGCCCTCGTAAGACAAGTAATGGAAAACGTTGAGAGCCCTTATGGCCTCCGGTCCTTTCTGCTTGTAGCCGAAGATGAGATCGATCCACTGGTGCAACTGACAGGACACAAATTCACTCTCCAGCGCCTGACACGGCAGAGGACAACAGGGTTAATACGGGGAACAATCAGGGCTTCAAAAATAAATTACTAGACTTGTAAAGGCTTCATGAGGTTCAAAGTTGATCTAGAGCGGCTCCATTCAGCGAACTGGCCTCATCTGACTTTAATTCTTGACACATTTAAGAAAATCAAAGGTTTTCTCCAAACAAAGGTGCTTCGATGCACACATAATCTTTCCATTCCTCACCATCCGGTTGATGCGAACAAAATCCTCTGGTTTTTTGGCCCAGACTGGTAGTTCCACGTCACACACGGCTGTCCTGTCCTCTCTCAGCCCCAGGTCATATTCGCTGCTGTTCACAAACATCTCAGGGAGGTAGTAGAACTCAGGGATCAATTCCTGTCGTACAAACAAACATGTTGACTTCACAGCACAGAAACACAATCAGTTACAGCACCGTTTTTACCTCACAAACTTTAGCTCACCCGAACGTCAGACGTGTCCCTCTGGCAACTTCGCCAAGAGCGTGCGATGCCAGAAAACGTCCGGTCAGGATGGTCGAACTTGTTGTCATTACAATTCAAGAAAAATGTGGTGAAGGGTTCCTGTGAGATTAAGAAAGTGGGTTAGGGTTTCATAAAGAGCTTTTCGTTAAAACAATCAAGATTTTGAAGTTAAGGGAGACAATACAATGAAAATGAACTATAGTGAGGACTCACTATCCTGAGGAGCCAGAAGAGAGTGGACGCCGCGGTGGAGTAGAGTGATGTGTAATGATGGGGCGGAGTTCCGTCGTCCTCCCATGTCTCATAGCGCTCGGCATAGAACACGGCTCGCTTTGGATTCAGAGCTCCGATTGGCTACATTAACAGGAAAGAGAGAAAGGAATTGTGTTATTATACTTACCAAATGACTAATATATAAACTTGTACATACAAAAGCCATCCTTTTAAACTTTAAAATCCTGGAAAAAGTATCATGGTTTCCACAAAAATATTAAGCAGCACAACTGTTTTCAACACTTATAATAATCAGAAATGTTTCTTGAGCACCAAACCAGCATATTAGAATGAATTCTGAAGGATCATGTGACACTGAAGACTGGAGTAATGATGCTGACAATTCAGCTTTGCCATCACAGGAATAAATTACATTTTAAAATATATTAAAACAGAAAACAGTTATTTTCAATTGTAATAATACTATTTTTGACTGTATTTTTGATCAAATAAATGCAGCCTTGAGATCTTTCAAAACCATTTAAAAAAATCTTACCGACCCCAAACTTTTGAACAGTACTGTATATATAATTCTATAACATTTAAATGTAATTTAATTAAAATTACTAAAACAAACAGTGGGGTAAAAAATCTGAGACCACACTGATCCAAAAACTGGCATTTTGAACGATTTTGTTACGATTCAAACTAAATTCTGGGTGATTTGTGTTGCTTTAAAATTAGTTATGGTAAAAGACAGGAGTGGCACACCTTGGAGAGATCCCGGAAATTCCCAGGCAAGGTGAGATCCAGGTCCTCTGACTCATAGTTAGTCAGGACCCAGGGGAAGACAGGATACTGGTTCAGATCATTATAGGTCCTCCCTGCAAACAAATAACAACCGGGTATGCTGTGTGAGAGTAGGGAACTTAGTACATTTATTATATGAAAATGTTAAGTGCAATTGTAGGAAACTTATTTGTGCAGAAAATAACAATCTTACCTGCAATAGTGTTGAGGAACATGAGATACTCAAAATTTGAAATTTCCCTCCGCTGCCATCTTTGAGTCATATTAGACGATTTAAAGAGCTGTCTTGGCGTCGCCAGAGAGATCCGTCTATGGGAGAAACAGCAAAATAACAAGGACAATCAATTACCATTGGCTAAGAACACATTTACTCTTAGTTAACAGTTAAATGTTTAGTAAAATAATAACCACTCCTAAACTGATCTCATATACAGAACCAGTTTCAATATTGAAAAGACAACATCAAAGACCTTACCTTGCCTGAGGGAGGCCATAGCTGGTGCCAACACCGACCCGAGGTAAACTGTACACTACTTTCTTTACTGTGGCCTGATCTGGGAAGTTGAACATGACGGATGCTGTGGAGATGATGTGATGAAAAAAACAGTGTTATTTAGAAAAAAAAACTTGAATTAAACACCAATTTGACTTTGCTGTTTGGCATGTTGACGTCTTACTCCTGTTGGCCATGAAGACCTCTAATCCAGTGTTTTGGAGAAGGTAGCGTCTGGAAAAAACTGCTCTGATCTCACTGAACATCCATTTCCCATGCAGACCCTCGGTATACGCCAACACCTGACAAACAAACAAAGGAACTGCGGTTAGCAAAGACAGCGTTTGAGACAATAGCAACGGCAATGTATGATCCTGAAATTCTGACTGGATAATATTCATGTCAACTGATAAAATCTTCAATCTCTGTGTAAAAAGAAAAATGAGGCTATAACTCATAGGGTGACATTGGCAGGGGCACATACCTTGGCATCAATCTTTTTGAAAGTTGGATCATCCTCGTCCACCTCAAAATAGATCTCTGTTGTGGTGATTGACAACGTCCCTCTAGCAACAATCACAGGAGCAACGAGCTGGGCCGGCGTGCTCAAAACCACCGGACCTGAAAGAAACCACGCCACACAATGAGAAATTCTACATTTAAAAGTCTTGAGTCTTGGATTAGTGATTACGGTTAGATTTTCCAATAACTTGGGATTTCCAGACCAGTTCTTTCAAGACCAGCAAAGTTTTTAGATCTAAATCAGTTTGATGCCGTAACAACATCCTCTAGTTTTAAAAAGTGTCTTTCACCATTAATTGTCTTTAAAAATGTGCATTTTAATGGTGCCATCAGCTGATTTCTGTTATCAATATGTTATTTTCCTACAGCTTAGAGATTTGTCACATAGCATTTAGAGCTCAGGAGAAAATCTGAGAGCACATGATCAAAGACATTCGAATTTTAACCCACATTTTTCACATTGAGATGAAAAGACATAGACCTCTTTGATCCAACTGACTAATCTAAGGGAAAAACAAGCTTATTCTGTTAATTAAATGATGATTAAATTGCCATAATATGTTAAATACAGTCAACGGCTCATTAAGATAATGAATAAGTGGCTACTTTAAGCGTTAATTGGTTAATTTAGTGATTCAGACATTCAATGTCAAAATCAGATGTAGCACTTCAGCTCATAATCACACTCTTGTGCGGATTCAGCTGAGATCTGCATCAAAAGGCGGAGGGGCTGGAGCTTGTTCTGGGCTGAAACATTAATTAGCATACTCGTTTACTGAAAGACCAGACTTGCCTCTTGAGATAAACACCCTCGGACGAAAAGCCACTAGGAATAAAGTACAGTTGAATACATTAGCACATGCATCAACAATACATCAAAGAACCAGCACACTAATGGTTTCCACATACACAGCTAGAGCGGCGCTGTTGGTGCAGGCTGGTCTTTAAGACTCATTTGTTCAGCAGTGCTATGGCACCCTTACTGTAGGATCTGAGGAGGCAGCGTGTGAGTAACAACCTATTGAGTGCAGCAGTGACGCTGAATACCTGCAAGGTTGTCGATCTCTTTCTCCTGCAGCAAACTGACGGCATCATCATCTCCTTCCAACATCAGCTCCGTCTCAGGGTTCTGACTGACCACCGAATGATTGCGGAACGACTTCTTGGACTTCATGCCTTCTTCTTCCTCAGGGCCTGTCCATACAAAATAAATAAATAAATAAATAAATAACATTTTATCCGTGTTTTTTTTATTTTATTTGTACATATTGTTCACAACTATAAAACGAATAAACAGAAAAATTAAGAAGAATTAATGAAGAATTATTATTAATAATAATAAAACTAAATAGGTAAAAACCCATATATATCTATATATATATGTATATATTTTATTATATTTAAATAGCATGATGCTTGTTTTTTTTACTTAAATTTCTCATTTCATAAATCTATGATAATATCAGACAGTTTCTTTAAAAAATGTCTAGAATTAAAACATATTGCAAATTATTATTCTTTTCTGTCAAGAATGTGACTGTTTTAAAATAAAATATATAATTTAAATATAAAATTATGCAATGTAGTAATGTTTGGACACACATCACTACATTTTAATGTCTATGATCATAGTAAAACAGACATATTTGGACACTGTAAATTAAATTGAGGGGTTAAGGATGTGTTGTGGCTGACCGTATTCCTCCAGAGATTTGAGAGCCACGTCCGGGTGGGTGGAGCCAAAGGCATTGCGTACGAATCTCCGCCTCCTGCGCAAGTCATCCTCCCAGTAGTCCAAACGCCAGAAATCATGCAGCTGACTGAGGTGGTAAAGAGAGAGAGAGGGGCGATGAATGGCCAGAAAGCAAGAGAGAGAAACAGAAATTCCAGTGGTAAAGGTTAACAGGAAACTGTGAGATTGTGAACCTCTGTGACATGGTTCCCCATGCTCCATGTTTATTGGTCAGAATGTTGAGGATCTTCTGTTTCAGCTGGTTTGCAGTCACGTGATCTCTGTGCTTGGCAGCACTGATCAGGTGATCGCACATCTTCTCCTCTTCCCTCCTGTCTGCAGCGTACTGGGCACAGTTGGACTATTGAGGAAGAGCAAAGGAAATTATCTTCACATGGTCGAGTCCCTTTTGCACTTCATGTATGATAAGCTATTAACCATGAACCCATGGCACAGTGATTCACACAGACTGACTGACCTCAAACTCTGCATGTTTGTGAACATCTTCTGCTCTCTGCCTGTTGAGGATAAACTCAGCCTCATTGGCGACACGGACAATGTGATCCTTCATGGCGTGACACAGAAGCCTGAAACAAAAACCACTTGAAATATTTAAATGACACCGATAGCCTTCATTCTAACAGCATAAACCAAAAATTAATCCTCTTATTTTTGTATCATTTTGCATAATGAGCATCTCCTTCCAATATATTGCACCAAATCTCACAGAAATCTGTATGGAAGAAGTGTACATTGTTTATGGTATAACACTTACCGCCCCTCATTAATAAGTTCAATGAACGCAAGTCCTGCGTTCTTCTGTATTGAGTTCTGCCATTCCTGAAACACCACAAAATAACCATTATGGAGCTAAATATGCAAAGTGTAAATTGCTCAAATTCTACTGATTTATGCGTATTTTATTATAATAAAGACATTGTTTGTGTCTCTTTTGTGGATGATATAGGCGCCTGATGTGGTTGCTGAAGAGACTGATTGGCTCTTTGCCACATAAGAGAGCGATTATTGAGAAAGAGAGGCAGAATGCACTTAGCATCAGCTGCAGATGCTTCTAGAAGGACACACCACAGTCAGCTCCCATTACCTTCTGCTTCCTGCCAATCAATATTTAGGGTACAGTTTCGTCCCATGAGCCACTAATGGAGGGCCTGGAGCTTCAGTAATACTATATGTGCTGATGGAGTGATGACGGGAAATAGAGGAGAGGGAGGGGAGAGGAGGATGAGAGGGCATCAAACATTGCATGGGCCACTGCTACACCCTAAACCTCCAACTTTGAAGGCAGAGGAAGCCTGCTGAGATGCTGTAGTCAGAAATCTAGATCTTTTAGGAGAGTTCAGAGGTTCAGTGGGGTTCCTAGTATAAGAATCTGACATCCAGATGTAGCTGTATGATCATTTTGTTTTTAAATGTTTGATTAGTGGTAAGAAAAGTGACATTTCTCCTCACGTAGATTGATGGCAAGTATGGAGCGCAGTGGATTTTCATGGGGTGTCTTAAAGGTAAGTGAAAATTCTTCACTTCTAAACACTGTAAATCATTTCAGACAGTTAGTTAATCATATTCCACATAAAGACTGTGGAAAAAACAACAGGAATGCTTTTAGAATCCTAACAGTTGAAGTTTAGAGGTGTAATTGGAAGCTAAAGCAGCATTTCTGTAGCTCAAACAGTAGAGCATGGTGCAAGTAAAGGTCTTAGGTTCGATTCCAAGGGAATGCATGAACTGCTAAAATGTACAAACTGAATGCAATGTAAGTTGTTTTGTATACAAGCGCCTCTTAAATGCATAAATGTAAGCTAATGGGTTTGGTCTAAAACTATGCAGTGATATCCGCACTGGCATACTGTAGGGTGGGTCTGAAATCGGATCCTGTTTCGGTCCAGCCCAAAGACTAGCTTCAAAAGACTGGCAAAATGTTGCAGCACCGTGACCTTTTCCAAGATTTTAAGCTGTTTAAATACAGTTTATTTTATTTGAAATGTCATGTAGTGATCGTGTTTTGATGTGTAGTGTAGTGGTGATAGAAAATAGTGAAACTTAGTTGCTCTTTGGTGGACTTAAGTCTGAAGAATAAAAGGAAGTATAAACGAAATAGTAGGAGAGAAAAAAGAAGAAAGAAATCTCACCTGTGAGCACAACAGCATGACAAGCTCCACTACCGATGTGCTGGACTTCATACAAACTAAACCTGTAGCAGTGCATTGACAGAAAACAAATTTAAGCATGCATATGTCTAAGAGATGTGAATAAATCTCAGTGGGTTCCAAAAGAAAGACCAAATATGCAAAAAAATTCTACATCATAACATTCATCGTTTTTAATTTGTCTAAAATCCTAAAAGGTTTTAGTGTATTTCTAGGTTTAAATTGAATTTTAAATCCCAGATATTCAGTGCAGACCTTTGAACCCCACTGTACATGTACAAAAACTAACTATAAAGTGATACATTTTATATTTGTTCTAATTTACACATAGTTCTGCTTTAATTAGACAAACAAAAACAGACAAACATTAAACTGTGAGGAGGTCAAGACAAGGTGAGAGCACAGACAATAAAGCCTGACAGGACAACAGGGAGGGCAGGGAGGGAGAGGATTCAATAAAGAGGGAGGAGAGGAGAGGAAGGAAATATAAGGAGACAAAAGACAGTGGTGGAACAAGAAGCAAAAGTCAATCACTCTAGATCTGGATTTTCAGATTTAGGGCTTACGCAGATTTCAGACGAAATGAAGAGAGGGCGTCCTCTCAGGACTCAACAATAAAGATGGCCTGATGGACCAGGCCTGGTGTGAGCAAGCTGTCGTCTATTTGATGGAATTAGCACTTGCCATACTGGGGCAGCTAATATCGCAAATTAAAAACAATTCTTTGTTTGTACGTGTTATTTGTTGCATACATTTTGCTGTAAAGAAAATGCCTAATGAAAAATCTAAATATAGAATCAAATTCAAAAGAATTTAATTCAATTGAAAAAAGGTTGCATTTAGGTCCACCGCAACTTGCTGCAACTATCATGAACTAACAATGAGCAATACATTTGTTACTGTATTTATTATCATTAGTTAAAAAAAAAAGTTGACCTGTGTAACCTTGTATTGTAAGGTTATTTAAGGTTTTTCAGGTAGATCTAACAGTAATTCTCAGGTACAGAAATTGAATTTAAGTAATCAAATGTAAAACAACACTCCATATAATCTTCACTGTACAAATGAAATAAAGGTTAATCCTTATTATAATTTCAAAAATGTTTTCTTTGTATGTTGTAGTTTGATTAACATTAAAAACACAAACAGCAGCAGGAATACTAGACTGTCACTTTAAGACTAATGCACGGATCCAATATAATGATACACATGCGTTCTTTCTCTACTGTTTACGTAAAGCTGAACTAAGTAACTTTTTTCCCTTAACTGAACAGCTTCGGAGTCATTGGAATGGTTATATTACTTTTTTCGGGTTGAATGGTGGTCGTTTTGCACCCCCCTGGTGCCCGTGAGCGGAAAATTCGCACTTGCAACTTTGAGCCGGCGGGCTGCTGCGTCAGGAAGTATCGCGTGATATCAGGTCTTGCGATGTAAACAACTGCTTTACGGCCAAAAGAAATCTGCTAAAATGCTGTCATTATTGCGCTCCCTCACGCTGTTCGAACCCGAATGAAGAAGACGTTTTAAAGAATGTCCCATCTGCTTTGATGTCGTTGATCTACTAGCCTCTGGTGTCTGAGAATCGCCAACGAGTTTTTACAACAGTGTTGTCAAATATCTATTCCGAAGCTGTGGGGGGAGCTCTAGAGAGAAACCTGCGAGCAAAAAGCGAGAATACAGCGAAGAAATCCCGAAACTACTGAGCCCTGCTTTAAGCCATAACCGACTGTGTTTACTTGGATACTCGCCAAGGCGGGAATTTTGAGATGCATTTGTGTGAATTTGACCGTTTAAATGCAGGGAGGGAGACGAGTTCATTTCATTATTTGCACGCCGTCTGAGACACGCACAAGTTCTCTTTCGCTTGAATGCTTAAATTGGCAAGGCTTGACAACGTGTGCAAATGACAAACTTTTGTGACCATAAAGCACTGACCCGATCGAAACAATGACAGTTCACGCTGAAAGGCGCACCTGCATCCGCCATGTTAAGCCCTGAATAAATGGGTCCCACTGTAATATCGTGCAAGGTAAATAAGAGGATGACATCTAGTGGAGAAGACTAGTAATAAGATTAACGGCATTCATATTATGTTTGCAGAAATACATAAGGAAAAAATATAGATTTATGGCTTCTGAGAATCAATATGATTGTCATATGTTGAAATGAATATGAACTAAGATTAATAATTGCTTTAGGACTGTTTTTTATAGTTAACTAATATTAACAAATGGACTTTATTGTACAGTGTTAGAATATAATTTGTATTATGCATTATACAATTGTGTGTGCTATTTATACAATTTAATTTGACAATGCATGTTTTTGTTGTGAGGCCAGTGAAAAATGTGTATATTATAAATCATTATTGTTGAGCCCTGTTGTTTTGGGATCATTTAAAACACTTCCTCAGTGTTGGATTCAGCATGCAATTCTCCCTTCAGTTCCTTCAGTGTGTTAAGGTCTAGTAAGTCGCCGTTTTTTAAACTCTAAGCAGTTCTGTTGTTCTCATACCTGCTCTGGGTCCATGCACTCGCACAATTGTGTGTGTATGAGGCAGCCAGTGGACACACACACAGCAGACAGTGAGGGACTCCACAGAGACACCAGGTAGAGAGGAAAAGGAGCACTATACAGCACCTGTACCTTCTATGAGCAACTCCTGCCCATGACTGCCCAACAGAGTCCGCGAAAGGAAGGGAGCGAAATCCACAAAGATCTCCCTCAGCAAGGGGGCCACCTTCTCTAGCGCACGCTCCAATTTAGTCGTGATACTGCGGGTGGGAAAAGAAAGACAGAAAGAGACAGAAAAGAAGGTCCAATTAGCTCCAAAATACAGAGACCAGTTCAAAAATCACACTTCCTTTCAATTCCAGCTGGTTAGTATGTGACAAAGTCTATGGCGTTACTACTGGGTTAAAGCCATCCTACAGAAATTCAACCACAGGGAGGCAGAGAGAGCAAATGCTTAACTTATCATCCCCCTGTTATATGCACACATCACCCATAAGTGCCACTGCGCTTAGCTACAAGCTGTGTTAACCTGCACTAAGACTACAACTGCAGCGCCAGGGATGCAAATGACACCAGACTAGGGTGAGTGTGAAAGGTTTCATGAGAAAAAGAAGTCAGAGATAAAGGTCTGAGGACAAACGAGGAGTGACTTTATGAATGACAATGTCTTTACTGAAACGGCGAGCTAGCAGGGTTGATTCTGTCAAGTTCTTCGTAAATATAACTGCTGGTTTGAAGCATGTATGCTTTTTATATCAATCATCAAAAAATCCTCACCAGGCGTAATGCAGATACTTTTCAGTATCAGAGCCAATCAGATCATATTTGATGTTTCTGCTGCATTCACATCATGCTTGAGCTATCATACCAGTTGGTTGTAGTAAAAAAAATGTCAATTCTTTGTTGAACCTGTCAACCAAAATGGCAGAAGCTGGAGCTCTTTCTTAGATCAGCTTGTATAGGTCAACTAATTTAAGTGTTTGGCTGCCGACAACAAAGACATGCATGGATCTATTTTTGTGTTGAATATCGCCATAGCAACTTATGTACGGCTCAAAAGTAGAATCCCATCTTTTCATCTTGTAATTACAGTGTATAAATATGTGAACGCAGCAAAAAATACAGAGAAGTGGACCAATGAGATTTCGCATTGGGCGGAGCAACCCAGCATAATGCAATGAAGATAGAAAACAAGCAAAATGTTTAGTTGCACAGAGTTACAGAGTTGTTATTGCTGACTAAAACTGAATACCTAAACTACAATTAAAATGAAATCTGAAAATATAAAATAAAAAGCAAATTTAAAAATGTTAATAAATACTATAATAGTACATAAAAATAGTAAAATAACACAGGCACATTATGACTTGTTTAGGGGAAAAAAACCATTAAAATCGAATATTTTTTTTTCTTTTTAAAGCTTGAAGCTTTATCGTGTCATACCTGGTTTGGACAGTGTAAATATGTACAACAAAGACAGAATCAAATCTAGCAGAACCGTTACGAATGAAAGCAGCAGTGGTGGTGTAGCTGGCCAGCCTGAAAACTCACATCCACCAGGAAAGAGAGAAAAAGAGGCAGAAAGAGAGAGCGAGAGAGAGAGAGAAAAAAGACAGAGAGAAAGGAATGTAAAAGCTGGTAGCACTGGGTAAGGGGGCCAGTTCAAGCTTCCTTGCCTAAGAAACTGTCCTGCATCTCTGGGGGCTGTTTGGAATCCTGTCAGCGAACTAAAGGATTTGAGTTCAGGAGGCGTCAGCCTGGTTCGCAGTGGACACTGGTCCACTTCACAAAAGGCACTGCAATACAAATGGGCACAAACAGACAGTAATGACTGTACAGGCATTCACTGCAGCTCTTAGTCTATAGTGTGACGTAATCCCTGTGTGTTGATCTGTGCCAAATAGAAGGATGATTGAGCCCCAAAGCTTCCGTGTCATACATGCAAAGACACAAAATTGAACAAAATCAATTCTGTTGCATTCAAATTAGAACAGATGAACCCATCCATATTTGGCAGGAAATAGACTTCAAGCTATCAGTACCTCAAAGTGCATCTTTAGAAACGCACAGAGACCTCAGTATGTGTCTGTGTGTGGTGGTTACAAAGATACACTGACAGATGTAGGGAAGTGTAGAGAGGAGGCAAAAGGTAAAGATAGTAAAGAAAAAAATGGATTATGGGAATCATAGGAGGAAGTATGACTGCCAAAAAAAGAGGACAAGGGCAGGAAGTGAGGTCATAATGCATGATTTGGGGTTTTAAGCAACTGGATAAAGTGAGGGAGAGCACGGGGTGGAGGAGGAAAGGCCGAGTGTGTGTGTCTGTGTGTGTGTGTATGTGTGTACCTCATGTTTTCCACTGTATCTTCAGGCATGGGTGCAACGGTCTGCACCGCTGGGAGATTTTTACTTGTGGCACCGTTCACAAAGCTTGATGAAGAGGAGGATGAGGAAGAGGCAGAGTCAGTGGCACCTGTAAGACATAACGGACGAGGCACATTAGAAAGGACTGATTAAGCAAAAGGAAAGTTAACTGACTATCCTAAAGAAAAAATCCCAGGGATTCATCTGTATTTAGTGCAACCAAACGTTACTATATCAAATGGTCACTACAAATAGTCCATGACAGCACCAAATGGAAAAAACATCAACACATCACAAAAAGTAATATCACCGCCTAACCCCCCAAATTAAAGGGTAAACAGACATCACATGAACATTTAACCCGACAAAATTTCATATATACACTCTCGTGTGACTAGTACGTTGTAAGATGATCTTAGGTAATATTCAGGAAGACTCGCCTGTTGTGTTGATCATGCTTTTAGGTGTTGCCGTGGCAGCAGCAAAGATGTTGGGCGTACTTCCTGACGAGGGCACTCCACTGGTGGTGGGTGTACCTACTGTGTTCACAGCCAGGCTTCCTGGAGGGGGCTTCTTAACGGGCACCACCACACTCCTGTGAGTACACACACAAACACACGTTGAGTTTCCATGTTTTACGGGGACTTTCCATTGGCATAATGATTTTTATACTGTGCAAATTGTATATTCAATCCCTAAACCTAGGGATTACCATCTCAAACCCTAAACCTACCATCACAGAAACTTTCTGCATTTTCAAAAAACATCATATAATATGATTTATAAGCCATTTTTCTCTTGGGGACCAAAAAATGTCCCCACAAGGTCAAAGTCTTAAACCTATATAAATCTTAAACAAATACTTGTTTTACACCCAAAATCAAACACTTGTGTATACACTACTGTTACAAGGTTTGGGAAGTAAGTCTCTTATACTCGCATGCATTTATTTGCTCAAAAATACAGTAAAAACAAAAACATTGAAATATTACTACAATTTAAAATAACTGTTTTCTATTTCCTTCAGAAATCATTCTATGCTGATTTGCTTCTCAAGAAACATTTCTTCTTCTTATCAATGTTATACAACAGCATTTATTTAAAATAGAAATCTTTTGCAACGTTACAAATGTCTTTACTGTCACTTTTGATCAGTTTAATGCAACCTTGCAGAATAAAAGTATTAATTTCAAGTGTATACACCTTGTATACACTCAAATCTGTTTGATTGCTATCCGGATATTTGGTGGAGTCAAACCATTTCAGCCCATTCAGGGTGAAAAAAGGATTGTCTGATAATATATTCACCTGTCCTAATGAATTATTGACATTTAAGGAGCCTGTAAATGATGAACAGCATAATCTTATGTATAATTTATTCATCAGGTTCTCTTAATTGGGAAGAACAAAGGGGATCGATGTTCGGAGGGGCTTTAGTTTGTGCCGTAGAGTATCAGTGGATCCCACACACTAAGCCAGTTGGTCTCTTGAGCCCTGAGCACACTATTGCACAGAGCCACTGGCATTTCTGCAGACGCCTGTGCGGTAATGAGGAGCTAGACAGAGAAATGGATTGCATTAATAATGAGAGGAACATCTTGTGCTTTTGTTTGTGTAATTGAGGTGACTTTTTCATTTGTTCTCAGGACGTCTTGACGGACCACATGTAAGTGTAACCGCATTGATGTATGAGTGATTTATTGGTTCAATCGCTCTGTTCCAAAATGTAGCCGCTGCCCCCGTAGGAAGTATTTAAGCACACTTTCTTAGCAAAAGCTGTTTCAAAGGGCAGGTGGCATAAAATATGTAATTTTGGTCGAAGACCATGGCAGAATATATATGCTTCACAGAAAAGTGAACCGAGAATGCATTGCAAAAAGCTCAGAAGAAAACTAATCTAAGAAGGATGACACAGTAAAAGAAATGTAAATATAAATATAAATGTACATCTATGTACAGAAAATTTTAAAACCGGTTTTTGTAGCCAATATATATATATATATATATATATATATATATATATATAGTATCTCACGAAAGTGAGTACACCCCTCACATTTCACCAAACATTCTCAAGGGACAGTACTATAGAAATGAAACGTGGATATATTTTAGAGTAGTCAATGTGCTGCTTGTATAGCAGTATATATTTACTGTACTCTGAAAATAACATACAGCCTGTAATAACAAAAGTGAGTACACCCTAAGTGATAATAGCTGTACGTCGTTTAACCATGCAAAGCCACATGTCCTATTCATCATTTTCATGTTTTTGTCTGCTTGACAGGACCATACAAATTTGTGTATCTTGTATTAGAGCAGTTCAAATTTGTGCTTTGAGTACAATTCTCTCATACTGACCACTGGATGTTCAACATGGCACCTCATGGCAAAGAACTCTCTAAAGATTTGAGAATTAGAATTGTTGCTCTCCACAAAGTTGACCTAGGCCCCCTGAAACTGAGTTACAGTACAGGCCAAGGTCATACAGAGGTTTCCCAAGACGGGTTCTACTTGGAACAGGCCTTGCAAGGGTCGATCAAAGAAGCTGAGTCCTTGTGCTGTGCGTCAGGAGCAGAAGCTGGCTTCAAAAAACAGACGCATAAGTGCTGCCAGCATTGCTTTAGAGGTTGCAGAAGCGGAAGGTCATGTTGGCAGTGCTCAGACCATACGCCACACATTGCAACAAGGTTTGCATGTTCGTCGTCCCAGAAGGAAGCCTCTTCTGAAGCTGGCTCACAAGAAAGCCCGCAAACAGTTTGCTGAAAGCAACCTGTCCAAGAGCATGAATTACTGGAACCATGTCCTGTGGTCTGATGAGACTAAGATAAACTTGTTTGGCTCAAATGGTGTCTAGCATGTGTGGTGACTCCCTGGTGAGGAGTACCTAGAAAATTGTGTCTTGCCTACAGTCAAGCATGGTGGTGGTGGCATCATGGTCTAGGGCTGCATGAGTGCTGCTGGTACTGGGGAGCTGCGCTTCACTGAGGGAAACATGGATTCCAACATGTACTGTGACATTCTGAAGCAGAACATGATGCCCTCCCTTCAGAAACTGGGCCGAACAGCATGATAGCGACCCCAAACACGCCGCCAAGATGATAACTACGTTGCTGAGGAAGCTGAAGGTGAAGGTGATGGAGTGGCCAAGTATGTCTCCAGACCTGAACCCTATTGCGCACCTGTGGGGCGTCCTCAAGCGGAAGGTGGAGAAGCACCATGTGTCTTACATCCAGCAGTTCCATGATGTCATTATGGAGGAGTGGATGAGGATCCCAGCAACAACCTGTGCAGCTCTGGTGAACTCCATGCCCAGGTGGATTAAGGCAGTGCTAAATTACAATGGTGCTCACACAAAACACTGACACTTTGGACACAGTTCTGACATGTTCACTTAGGGTGTACTCACTTTTGTTGCCAGCTATTTTTACAATAATGGCTGTATGTTGAGTTTTCAGAGGACAGTAAATATATACTGCTATACAAGCAGCACATTGACTACTCTAAAATCTATCCAAGTTTCATTTCTATAGTACTGTCCCTTGAGAAGATAAACTAAAATGTTTGCTGAAATGTGAGGGGTGTACTCACTTTTGTGAGATACTGTATATATTTATGTAAATGTATTTATATTATTAAACATTACTGTGTGCTAATAAGGTAATAGGACATGTACATAACAGATAAGAATAATACACCTTGTGCTATTTTGATGTGCTAGACACTAGAGCTGCCCACCTGTCAAACGAGTGGAACTGCATGGGCAGCATAGCCGCAGCTTCCCTCTTTAGGGCAGGGTCAGGGTGGTACGGCTGGGGTTCGGGCCCTGCCTCTGCCCCCTCCACCGGTGCGGCCACCAAACTCTTCAGGATCTCCCTCACATTGATTCCCTTGTTGGATTGGCTGATGCTGGAGATCGATGCGGCCGGTTTCAGAACCTCCACGCCAGGAGGCGACTCCAGCAGGGACTCGCGGGACTTCCTCACCTCCGACGACAGAGTGCACAGCAACTCGCTCATGACGTCTGGGCCTCCAGAGTTCCCGCCCAATCCGCTGGAGTCTACACCCAGCTCGGAGCCATTGAAAGCACTGGTGACTTGCTCCTCCCCGATGCCGGAGTCAGTGTGAGGCAGCGAGCCCTCCAGGGGGAGATCCTCCAGAGGGGTGGCAGCCAGTCGGTCTCCACGAACACCATCTGAGGAGGAGGATGGGTTTTCTGCAGTTTCACACACATACAGTATACTACCAGTCAAAAGTTTGTAATAATTAAGATTTGTTATGTTATTGAAAGAAGCCTTATATGCTCACTAGGGGTGTAACGATACGCTCATGTCACGATTTGATACATATCACGATACTGAGCTCACGATACGATATTATTGCGATACTCAAAGACACATGATAAAAGGTGAACAAGAAAATGTACTGTTGATTAAAATGCTAAATCTGGTATTAGATTGGGGGTGAAAATTAATAGGCTTGGACTTGCTGGTAACGCTGGTAACCCAATGCACAGGACAATGGTGACCCCAGAATAAAAATATTCATCATTCTAAAGCTGAAAATACAGAATTATTTTAGACGAATATGCATGCAGTCTATCACAGAATAGATATATTTAAAATAATGTAGGCCACTTTTTACTGGTAACATAAGACATATGGCATTATCAGAACACACAAATATTACCCCATTGCATTATTATACATTAAATTCAACATTATATATAGCAGTTTAATGTAGTACTGACACTAAAACTCTAATTTTCATTTTGGGTGAATTATACAGAATACAGATTGTCATTATCCACAATACATATTGTTGCATTTTTGTATTGCGATATATTGTGACACTATATATTGTTACACCCTTAATGCTCACCAAAGCTGCATTTATTTGATCAAAAATACAATAAAAATACTGTGAAGTGACAATTTAAATGATCTGTTTTATATTTTAATATATTAAAAAATTTATTTTTGCAGCCTTGGTGAGCGTAAGACTTCTTACAAAACATACACATTTTTATTTTTTTTAATTATTTTTTTAATCACAATTATTCAAAACTTTTGACCAATAGTGTACATGCCAAAATAAGAATTCAATCATCACAGAAACATTTCAGATATGTGCTGCTCACTGCAGCGAATGCCAACCAGTTCTTTCCCACCTGAATATTAATTCAAAATCACACTCAGATAAAGCTTTGCAATAATGTCTTGCACGCTTAAATTGCTGACATCCTCCCTGCGGGAAGCACTGTGAGACTATATAGCGTAGATAATTGGAGACTGTTAAGAAAAGTGGAAGATGTGCGCTTAATAGCATTTGTGGGGTGTTTAAGTGGTAAACGACTAAAAATACATACTACTGAGTGCAACAAGGTCACATACCCGTAATGACTGCAGATGCTAAGTCAGTAAGCTCACCTGTGCTGGTGGGTGAATTAATCTCTTGCCGAATGCTTCTCCCTGATAGGCTGCTGGACCTGCAAATCTCCCGTTGTGGCTCCAGGATGTCCCGGTATTTGGACACCATAAGGACAGAGATGAAGTAGACCACGGCCAGAGCCAGAAACTGAGCCTGTTTACTGTCATCCTATTGAACGCACAGCACAGTTAACAATCATTCTGTTCACGTTAACATGCACGTTTTGCTCCGGCTCAGGTAAGTGAGTGTCTCACCACGTCTCTGAAGACGACGGCTCGGAGACGATTGATGTCCACGTCCTGCAACAGTCTGTCTGGGTCTTTGATGGGGGAAAGGTTACGCGGAACATTTTGTATGACAGTCTGTGGCAGAGAGGGAGAGAAAATCATGCGTTATACTGCAGCACATGCACTTCCTGTTGAATTACATACACAATTGCATACAAGTCACACTATGTGTTTCCGATGAGCTTTTGATGTGTTTTCAGAGACTCTCTAGAATGTGTGTGTGTCGATGTGTGTTTGTGCAGGTGTGTAGTGTATAACCTTGCTGGCGGACGCTGCAGTCTGTAGGTTCTCCTGGGTCTTGCTGATTGGCAGTGAGGTTTTGCTGCCTCTGTCTCTCTGCCTCTGCCTGCACTCCAGACAGTTCCTCACTGCTACACAACATACTGAGAAGAGAAAAACACTTTTACTAGAACCTATGCCTTGATTAAATTCACATCACACATAATATCAAAAGATTGGGGTTGGTAAAATACTTTTTGTTTTTGAACGTTTGTTTTTGCTCACCAAGGCTGTATTTATTTAATAAAAAATACAGTAAAAACTGTGATATTGTGAAAGATTATTACAATTTCAAATAATTGTTCTCTATTTTAATATATTTCACAATTTAATTTATTCCTGTAATGACAAAGCTGAATTTTCAGCATCATTACTCCAGTGTTCAGTGTCACATGATCCTTCAGAAATCATTCTAATATCCTGATTGGGTGCTCAAGAAACGATAATAATTATAATTTTTTTAAAAGTTGGTGTTTAATACTTTTGTGGAAACCGTGATAGATTTTTTTCATGATTCTTTGATGAATAGAAATCATTCTTTTTTATTAAATAGATTTTATTTTGTATTAATGTAAAAGTCTTTACTGTCACAGTTTTACTAAATATAAGCATTCATTTCTTTAAAGGGGTCATCAGATGCATGTTTGTATATAAATGTGTCTTTGCAGTGTGTGGACACAACCACCACACAATGAAAAAAATCACTGTTTAATCCAATTAACTTTTTTTAATCCTCAAAAAGTCCAAAAACACTCAATAATCCAGCCGTTTGGATTTTCTGAGCAATATGATGTCATATTGCTCATGCTCCACCCAAAACCGCTGATGGACTGTCCCGTATTAGCATATTTCCGCCCTTAGCCATTTGTATACTGTCCACCAAGGCAGCACTTTATGCGTCTTGTGTCGACACGCCCCCTGGAAGAAAGGGGTGGGGCGAGCAGTTGCTCATTATCATTTAAAGAGGCATGCACGGAGTATGCAAGGCATGGAGGTTAAAAGGGTGTTGTTTTACACAACCATTGAGGAATTTTAACCAAAGTATGTTACAAACTTTACATGAAGACCCTAAAGAATCATACCAACTTGTGGAAAATGGGCATCCGATGACCCCTTTAAAACAAAACAAAAATCTTACTGAACCCAAACTTTTGAATGGTAGTGCACTGAGATGCACATCCTGGCTTTTTCTTTGTGCTTTGAACCCATTTTAAAGGTGAGGTGTGTATTTTTTAATTCATGTTTAAATACTTTCTCTTATTCGGTCTTAATAATGGAGACAAAAATATAAGTAAGCCATTTGAGCAGGGTAAACACTGCAGGTCTGTTTGTTTGATGTGACTCATATCAATGGTTTGAGTTTTTTTGCCACATAAATTAAACAATTTAGCTTTAAGGTACAAGGACCTTACATTGAAACTACTTGACTCAGTCAAGGGACATATTTGAAATTGCACAAGGGTAAGATTCATCATACATACCTAATCGTAGACACTGGCGCATTAATCCCCCTGACGACATGTTCTTTTCAGCCTCGATCTCGCTGAAATTGAGAGAACTGGCGAACACGAGCACGTCCACCATGGCCATCAGCCTGCTGAGAAACGTGACCGCCGTCTCTGACGACATACCTTGGGTCGCCTCCACATTCTCAAGCTCCGTCTTTGACACAAACACATACACATAATCGAAATCCAGATGTTTAGAAACATATCCCAATTCATTTTTACAAACACGCACACAAACACACCAGGACTAAAACACAGAGTAATGCTCACACCTATAAAGAATTTTACTGTTAAAAATGTGCTGACGGGCAAAAAAATTGTGTGATAACAGCAAATCAATAATGCCAGGCAAACTTCACATGAAACATGCCTCTCAAACACATTTAAATGCCTGTGGTGGGGAGGAAGGTGCTGAGAAAAACACCACACAGAGGGAAGTGTGTTCAAACCAGAGTGACACCCATTTGAGTGTGAACAGGCGGTGTTGATTTTTGCAGTGGTCAAGGAACACATCACCATTTTGCAACATCAATTTCAAAAGTTTGACATAATTACATGGTATATCGAACAGACACCCACTGTTTTGTTTTAAAGAAATGCGGGACCTTTTAAGCAGAGGCAAATATGCTTTTAAACTCTTTGAAAAGCCTCTTTTGAAAAATGATAACTTTTAAATAGGGTGATGGAGATATGACCTACTATCAGACTTATAACCCTAAGTGTTGTGGCCAGAGTTGAGTGCCGAAAATAACACAATTGATGTTGAAAACTGGGAACATGCTCGGTGCTAGGAGACATACTAGTGGTGGATAAAGAGGTCACGCAGCGGTGCATTGTGGGTATGTATAGGAGCAACAGCTCAGACCAACCTCTGCCCCTGTGCCAGAGCTTCCTGGCAGGCTATTAACTTCATTGCTTTTTGCCCCTTTCTGTAAGCAAGAACTTCCTTGTGTCTTTATGATCAACACAGAGGGGAACAAATGAAGTTGACATTTAATAAAGACCCTTATTAACGGACCAATAGAGCTGGGGGGGTTTAGCACAGCACCACAGTGTGTTCATTCATTCAATGAAATTTAACATCAGTATATGTGTCTTTGCGAAGGTTTGTCATGAATAACAGACTATGATGATGAAACACAAACATATGGGAGGTGTGATAAGCTGCTTTTATCAGATATGACCACTAAAATATAGAGCATGTAAAAGATCAATACTGATTAGTTTGCATTATAATATATCCATAATCTCTTATCAATAATCTCAATCCCAAGGTGCATTCAGTTTGTTTTACTAATTAAAAGACATAAATAGCACTTAAATAGTAATAAAATATGTTTAAAATCATGTTCACTAACTACTAACAAGGGGCCATTTTGAAATCACATGACCAGCCAGATACAACTGACTACTTATTGGACACCTTTGCTTACAGAATAAATTAATCATGGCTGACAGCAAATATCGCATTTCTATGTAACTAAAAACTTGCATGATGCTGCACTTCTAATACCTCTATAGTCCAAGAAGATAGGGATATTGGTTAGCACAACATAAACAACTTTAATACACAATTAATAACATTTCTGAGATTCAAATGAATAAAGACATAGTCTGAGTCTGAAAAAGATGGAAATGATCTGAAATGGATGGACCGTGGACTGTGATATTAGTGATATTAAAATGTAACGTTAAAAGATAAATGCTGTGAACATTAGAGAAGAATAAATTAATTGGAACTTACAGGGTTCGCACTAACCTTAGAACTCTGTACATGCAAAACAAAAAAGACAAAAAAGAGAGAAACAGAGAGAGAATTAGAGGGAAGGGGGAAAGTAAGGAATTAGAGATAATACAGACAACAAAAGGAGCACAAAAAGATGGCTAATAAAAAAATAGAGTCAGTAAACAGAGGAAATTTCAGATAAGCTATAAGAATGCTTGCCAGAAATAAAAAGGTTAGGTTGCAGGTAAGATGTCAAAGAACATAGGAGAAGAAAGTGGCAAAATTAGGTTTAGGTGTTCACATTTAAGATAAGTATCTCAGGCCATGGTAAGACACGATTTGCCATCAGCAGCACTCAATGATGTTTCTGTGTGTAAACAAAATACTGATCTGGAGTCAGCACTCTTACTCTTGAAATACGTCCTAGTGATAGCACCTCATAAGTATAAGATGAGACATGCATTGTCACCCTCATTTATAACTTTCAGCGATATTCGGGGACTAGAACAGGAACAACTTTTTTCTTCTAGAAGACTCTAAATGTTCCCATTACATCCCTTTCAACCAAAAAAAAAAGAAAGAAAAACTGCCACTAAAAAGTGGTTTTATAATTCAAAGATGTTGTACTGATGTGAACATCCACTAGGGGGAGATCACGTGCCACTTACAGAGGGGGAGGTGGCAGCAGAGAGCAAGGGCAGGATCCCACCACACGCTATAATGATGTTATCAACCATCTGAGAAATTAGGTGGATGGTGTTGTGGACAAATATAATGTTCTCGTTACTGTTTACGAAGTCCATGACAGATTTTGTAGAATGGCTGAGAGAAAGAGAAAACAAAGAAAGACAGCAGTGAGGCAAGAGCATGTAAAAAGTATGCAACATATTCATCTTTTCAGCATTTTACTGTCAAGTAACTCAAAAGAGGTTTATTAGATTATAACATCCTTGTTGATGGTCCTGGAACAACATTCTTTTCAACCAATCAGGTTTTAAGGATAGGGAAAGGAGTAGGGTTGGGGATGCGGATCAGGAATGTTTTTTCCAGGACCAACTCAAGACGTTCATCTGGGAGCACGCTGTCATTTCTGAAGGCCACAAACCCTCATACCTCCTCCACATGTGTACGTCACTTTCCAGGGCGAACAACAAGTCAGTGAGAAGGCGCTGATGCATGGGCGACCACTTGAATTCTGGGATACGGAACATGGTAGTGCGAGGGCCGGGGCTGAACTGCCGCCTCTGTTCCTCTGTCATCGGCATGCCTCGGAAGCCCAGATCCACACGGAGGTCCCTTTCCATCTGACTCGACATACGTCCATGAAGAGCCTGCAGGAAAGCACCAGTTCAATCATTCATCTAAGCAACTGGCTCTGATTACTTGTTAGTTTATTCCGCCATTAATTTGTTTATTTATTTTTATGGTTCTAAACCAGACTGAGGTTGTGGAAACCTATTTAAAGGGTTAGGTTACTCACCATCATGTTGTTGCAAACCCATTTAACTGTCTATCCTCAGTGGAACACAAAAGGAGATCTTCTAGATCTTCCCCTTGTCTTCAGATCCTAAATCTCAGTTGTGTAAATGTACAGTGTGTCCAATGCTGCTCCTGGAGGGTCACCTTTCAGCAGGGTTTTCGCTCCAGCCCCAATTAAACACACCTGAACCAGCTAATCATGGTCTTCAAGGTCACTAGAAACTTTCAGACAGATGTGCTGGAGCTAAACTCTGCAGGAAGGTGGTTCGCCAGAAGCAGGATTTGGCACCCTGTTTATTGAAGTAAAGCACTTAAAAATGTGTTACGCAAGGTTTGACGACAATAACACTTCATTGAATGTAATGCACCAGTTTTAAAATTCAAAAGTGTGAATGAGATTTCAGTGGATAATTATTTAAATCTCGGCCTGAACCTCACAGAAAGCTATTGTATGATTTCAAAAAACTTGAAAGTCATATCTACTTTACAGTGGGTTTTATGTCATTTAAAGGCCTACAGCATCCATTCACATGTACTTTCATAATATGAAAAAGAGCATCATGAACATCATCTCTTTTTGCTCAGCAGAAGAAAGTAAGTCATACAGGTTTGATGACATGAGGGTGAGTAAACATTTCCAAGAGTTGCCATTTGTGGACAAACTATAAAAATGATAAATCAAAGAGAGAATCAGTGATTTGCACCTGTGTGGTGGCTGTGGTCTGAATTTTCTTCATTTCTTTGTCCTTTCCGTCGTCGGATCTCTCTGTGTCTGAAGTAGTGCTGGCTGCGTCCCCTCCGCTCTTTCCTGCCCTGGCCTCTCCAACCTCCTGCTCCAAACACTCTGCTGCCCTGGCTGCAGCCTGGGCCTCGGCCTCTGCCAGCGTGCTGATGTCCGCCAAGGTGCTCTGCAACTTAAACCCATCATCCTCTGCTAGGCCACTTGGGGTTTGAACCAGGTCTGAACCACAAGAAGTCATGTGAGCCAACAGGCTGAGGTCGTCACTGGCACTTGAAGTATGTGGAGTTGTTGAACAAGGGGGCTGTTCGGGGCTGGGTAGCACCAGGGGCTCTGTTGACGCCAATGAGGGAAGCAGCTTCTCGTCCACCTTGGGGAACAGGAAGCCATTGTTGCTGGGAACACTGTCCTTCTCATCTGCGAGTGTGATCAGAGGCCCCAGGTTCCCATCGTCTTCAGTCAAACCAACCACAACGCTTTCCTCCTCTTTGGGGACAAGGCTCCCATTGAGCTTGTGAACTGCTGCACAGTAGGCGCTGTCTAACAGCGAGTCTACTTCCACCAAGGGGCCATTCTCCATGCCCCCTCCTCCTCCAAGAACCTCCGGGGACAGATCCAGATCGTCTAATTTAACCTCTGTAGCCTCCACCTTCTCTGCTTTTATGTCCACCAGCAAGTCATGGACTTCCACGCGAACCCCTGCGACCGACCGTTCAGCTTCACCCTCTGGGCCTTTGGCTTCAGCCAGCAGGATTCGAGAGTCTGCGTTCTCTCCATAGTCCACCTCACTCTCCGGTGTTTGCGTCTGAGATGTGTCATCAATCTCGCGGATCTCTAGGTTTCCGTTGACAGTGGCGGGTTGGGCAGAAAGGCCGGAGATTGTGCTGACGGAACCTTTTTTCCCTTTCTTGATGTTCTCTTCCTCTTGTCGTTGGTACTCCTCATACATCTTTGCCAGGTACTCCTTGTGCGCTTCGTAGGTCACCTAAAGAGGTCAGGGGTAGTAGCTGTGAGTGTACTTTGGTGTTGGTTTACTTTCCAAGCAGATATTTATCTTAGCATCTCCCCCATTAGATGGAATCATTAGGATCATTGCAATTTATCCAAATAAGCAAAAACAGGCTGATCTGCATTTAACTAAAATCATATGCAATTACCATGAACATGACCAAAAGACAAGGCCAGAGAGTGGAGATATAAAAATAACAACCGTTTCATCCTTCACAGACATAATAAATGCATTAAAACCATTAAATGTGAAATAACGAAACTAAATATGTCAAGAAAAGGGATTAAAGCTGCAGACCTTTGAGTGGGCAATGGAGAGTGTGTCCACCCACACACGCCAGCCTCCCCACTCGTACTTGATGGCATGGTAGAGCAGGATTCGGAATATGTTGTAGACCATTTCGGTGATCTTCTGCTCTTCCGGGTTCTTTGGGTTAATGTAGCCCAGAGAGAACATCCAGTCCTGCCACACTGAACACTGCAGCAGACACCTACACACACACACACACATTACACATTACAATGGTACCACAATGCCAATTTCGATGGAACGGACTAATTATTCAATCCAGCAGAATGTTAACTGAGTTAAAAGCTCTGTTTTTAACAGTGACTATTCTAATGGAAAACTAGTGTTTTTCAGAAGATACTGGATATTGCTAATTTCCTCTATTATACTTTGGGTAATCTAATTGCTTATTTGAAGTTAATATTCCAAAACACTAAATGACATGTAATCTTCAGCAAATTTCTAAATCAATATCCATTTTCATACTGTACATTATAATGTTGCGATTCAATTGGATATTTTGTTTTGTTTTAATAGTGTGTGAAACAGAGCACATAATGCAATTTTAAACATTTTAAACAGTAATAAACTCTATTATTGTCACATGACCTAATTATGACCCCCATGTTTAATTCATTCATGGAACACATTCACTCTTCCTTCACTCTTGCCATCTCAGATTCCCAAAACGTCTGCTCACTTCAGAATGCAGGGCTTGTTATAGAAAAACAAGCAGTCCCACTTCACCAATGCTAAAATATGCATTGCGATTTTGGTATGCAGTTGTAACCATGGCAGCAGCTGACTGAGTGGGCCTGGGTGCATGGTGCGCCACTGGTTTGTTTAGGATAAAAGTGTGTAGACACAAACATACACACCAGTAACTAAAGCTTACTAATGAGCAAATAAGGCAAACCTGAGTTGAAAAAGTGAGAGTCAAGTTTAGTCTCTCTGCAGGAACCCATGAAACAGAACAATGCAGAGAGAATGCCACTTCAAATCTTCATTCCTCAATGCATTAATTATGACACTAATTGATTTAATAGGAGGGAGCGTCTTTCCCACTGAGAGGGAGACGCTAAATGCTTTTGATGTTTGCATACAGCCTGCGTGTGTAAAAATATTGTAATGTCTGCATATGACTGGGTTTCTGTGGGAATGTTTGTATGTAGGAGATTTGTATGGCTGTGTGCTTTATCGTGTGATTTTTTATGCATGTTTATCTATAAATATTTGGGTTTGTTTGTATGTGTCTGGAGTGTTTTCTCAGAGGAGGTAAGGGAGGAATTGCCTTCTCAAATTGGATGAGAAAAATATAAATATAAAATCGAAATATTACAAATTGCAAATATGCTTTTAAAAATAGAATAGAATTGTTTGCTCATTGATATTCTACGCTTAATGTTTTCTACATGAAAAACTGTACATCAAACTTTTACTTTTGACAACAAAAACCCCCCGCAGATTTAGTGATCGCTACTTGTGTGAAAACGGCTTACCGTCTGTTCTCTCTGCTGTTGCTGAAGAGTTTGATCATATCGGACAGGAAGAGGCGTCGCACTTCCATCAGCTCAGCACTGGGGGAAGAGCTTTTAAGCAGCGTAGCCACAACCTTAAGAATCACTGAGAGAATCAAAAAGAAAAAAGAGAGGGGAAGATGTGGAAAGGGACAAGAGTTTGGACATTTAGACCATAGTTTAAACTAAGTACAGAGCAGTACCCTAGAAATGAAACAAACAACAGACACGACACTCACTGGGGTTTTGGATCTTGACTGTAGAATCGGGTTCTGGGTGAGGCTTGTGCACCACCTGAGTGCAAACCTGTTCTGTCAAGATCTATGTCAGACAAAATTCAGTTTGATTAAACCAGAATTCAGTTTTAAACACATTTTATTCAAAAATACAATCATAATTCTTATAAATATATAAGGCAAGGTTTCAGAGAGAAAATTACATAACACGTAATAATAATAATAATAACATAAAAAAAACAATTAAACATATTTTGAAAACAAATTTGATTAGTTATAAAAATATATATATGCATCTAATTAATTATATTTTATTGTTATTATATATTCTGTTCTATATTAATACGACCTATTCTTACATTGCATGAAAATATTATCTGTTTATTAACCGTTTATTAAACATTGGTGTGTTACATAATCCACTTTTTCATGCTTAAAAACACTTTTACTCTAGCTAAAATCACTGCATGGACAGCCTCTTTTGGCTCATTGCTTTAATAACTGTGGCAACAGATATTTATAAAAAGATATAAATGATTACAATGGTTATAATAAGACTTTAAATTGCATTAAATTGCATTTTTTACCATGAATATCAAGGACATGAATATTTCTTGATATTGGATAACTTGCTTCTGGTAAAATTTTATCATGGTGGTTATAATCATACAACCAAACAGATAATTTCTACAACGGCACGGCACTTGTGACTAAAAACGTTTGCAAGATTTTAAATTGCAACATAAACAAAAACAAAAATACTGAATGCACCTTTGGAAATACATTTATAATGCATTACATACAGGCATCATAGGAAGTGTTGCTAAAAATATACACAGACAGGCTAATACCTCGTAGAGTGTGTTGTAGGTGGTGATGGTCACAGTGCTGGTGTGCATCATTAGTCGTTCTCCGAGCAACGTGAAGAGGCTGTGTGTGTGCATGATCTCCACCTTCCTCCTGTACACAGACACACACACAGAGCACAGGGGAAGTGAGATCAGAGGCGCACGTGCCAGGTTGTTTGCGGTCACATCGGCGATGCAAAGGCAGGCAAAAACTCCCTCACGGGTTCAATTTTACCCCCAAGTCTTTCACACCATTAGGATCAATGAGGAGGTGCATGCTACTGGCACACTGATGCGATTAGAAGTGACACCACACTCCTCAAGGGCACACAAACACACAGCTGTCAGTGGCCCTCTTACAGCCTCTCGGAGACATCAGCATTCCCGAGCACATCAGTCAGGGGGAGGGGACGTGACAGCACAAAGACTGCCGGTCAAATGCATTTAATTCACCTCTCAGACACACACAAAAGACTGAATATGCAAATGACAGATTAATATGCAAATAAACGACACCAGTTCTGCAAGTGGGCGTGTCTAACATTAAGCTGAACTTTTGAAAAATATGTAACAACAGAGATATGAACACTGATCTTTTTTTATTATCCTTTATGTATTTTTTAAATAAATGTTGGTTATTTTGACACCTTTACTCCTAGGGAAGTCAAGAAAACAGGAAATGTTAAAGGGAGAAGGATCTGGAAATGACATCAACCAGATTTTATGTACGTTCTGATGATAAACAAGCGCAAACATTTCTTTGATTTTTAAATTTCATTTAATATGTAAGCAGGAAAGTAATGGGTGTCTAAATAATGATGTATAAGCTTCGTAGCATCATCTTCTCTTGTCTAAAGCTCTGCCTTGCCGGACACACGCTCTGTCAGAACGATTATTCTGGCAGCAGCCTGTGCGTTTAACACGTCCTGTCAGCTACAGAACACTGATTCCCTAAATGTGCTCTCTTCCCCTCCTGAAAGGGCAGGTTCATGTTTAAACTACAAAAAAAAACCATGAATGTGGCTGTGTTGTATCGAAGGGAATATTTCTATTAAAGGTAGTACTGTACCAGACTTTCAGAAATATGCGCTGCTGAAGCTCAAGAACTTAAAATAAAGAAAATTAACAGCATGTCTAACAAGATAGAAATAAAGAGCTAAAGTTAGCCATTGCTCAGTGAGACTTCAGATCAATTTGGCATGTTTTTAATAGAACTGTCAAAAATAACGTGTTCAAATTTATAAATATTTAAAGCAAATAAGCATTCATTTTATTCCCTTCTTGTCATTCTTTGGTTAGCGTTACAGTATACAGCATGATCACACTATCTATCTGTTGGTGCGAGAGAGAGAGAGAGAGAGAGAGAGAGAGAGAGAGAGAGAGAGAGAGAGAGAGAGAGAGAGAGAGAGAGAGAGAGAGAGAGAGAGCGAGAGAGCGAGAGAGCGAGAGCGAGAGCGAGAGAGAGAGAGAGAGAGAGAGAGAGAGAGAGAGAGAGAGCGACCAACCGAGGATGGTCCGCATATATGCCTATTCAAAGTCAAGTCAAGTCAAGTCAAGTCAAGTATATTTGTATAGCGCTTTTCACAATACAGATTGTATCAAAGCAGCTTCACAGTATTAAATTAAAATAATACAACAAGGTTTGTTTCTAGTGGAATTTATTGATAAAATCAAATTAGATATCCCCAGAATATCCCCAACTGAGCAAGCCAAAGGCAACAGTGGCAAGGAACCGAAAAACTCCATCAATACCCCTTTTCCACCAAGGCAGAGCTGGTGCTGGTTCGGAGCCAGAGCCTAGTTTCAAATCGGTTCTTTGTTTTTCCACCGCCAAAGCACCAGCTCCGAACCAGTAAAACTGGTTCTTAAGTAGCACCAAATCATTGCAGGGTCTAGAACGGAGCCAAGAAAGAACCGCTTGCGTCAGAGGCTGGGGGCGGGGTTACCGTGGCCAACAAGACTGAAGAGAAACTTGTGACCGCCATTTTTAAATAGCAGCTAGTCGAGCTAATAGCAGCTCGATTATAATATCCGTCTATGTAAGTTACGGCGAGCTGCACGAACGCGTTGGATTCGCCGTGTTTGGATGCCGATTTATTTTCGCAAACCCATGAGCATCCATAGTAACGCAACGTCTATTATTGTTGATGCCTTGTTCGAGATGCATCGGAGCAGCGTGGACCGATCAGAGATTCGGGAGTGTTTGGAGATCATACGACTCCTTGTGCTTTTTGATCGCTTTCGCAGTGCTTTGATTTCATGTGCTGATCGTTCTGCGAGAAGCCGATGCATCTCGAACAAGTCTGGTGTGTTTGTGTTTGGCGCTGCCGCACTAGCGTTGCTGGGCAACATGATACGTATGCAGTGACGTAAGATATAGCTCTGTTATGGCTCTCTGGCCGGTGGAAACGCAAACGGGTTCTTAGTAAGCTCGTCAGTCGAACCAACTCCGAACTGGCAATAGCTCTAGCTCTGAACCAGCACCCGGTTCTTGTTGGTGGAAAAGGGGTATTGTACCCTGGTATTGTATTGTGTCCTAAAACTCCATCAGGTGACCCAATGGAGAAAAAAAAACCTTGGGAGAACCCAGGCTCAGTCGGGGGCCAGTTCTCCTCTGGCGTTTATTAACTAGAGGCCGGATTGTAATTTGAACTGTAAGATTAAAAATATTATATGAATGCCTGGCTGAAGAGATGCGTCTTTAATCTAGTTTTAAACTGGGAGAGCGAGTCTGAGCAACGAACACTATCAGGAAGGCTATTCCAGAGTTTTGGAGCTAAATGTGAAAATGCTCTCCCTCCTTTGGTGGTTCTGGATATCCTAGGTATGACCAAAAGCCTTAAATTAAGTGATCTTAAAGAGCGCGATGGATTATAGGGCGATAGAAGATCCGTTAAATAGACTGGAGCTAAGCCGTTTAGGGCTTTATAAGTAAGTAGCAATACCTTGTAATTAATACGGAACTTTATAGGTAACCAATGCAGTGATGATAAAATCGGTGTTATATGATCATATTTTCTTGATCTAGTAAGAACTCTAGCGGCAGCATTCTGGACTAACTGTAGCTTGTTAATTGAGGATGCAGGACAACCGGCTAATAAAGCATTACAGTAATCTAGTCTCGAGGTCATGAATGCATGAACTAACTTTTATGCATCAGAAACTGATAGCATATTACGTAGCTTAGCAATGTTTCTCAGGTGGAAAAAGGCGGTTTTTCAAAGATCTGGTTTCCTTTCTCAGTTTTTGATCCTGTCAGTAACGTGCTTGTCTCAATGATTAAGACATGCAGGTGTAAGTGCAAAAATAAGTGTAAATACTTGTGATACTGTCGTTGTATCAAGAGGATCGATCGACACATAAAAACTAGGGTCACACTTTAGTTTAGGGTCCATTTCTCACTATTAACTAACTATTAACTATGACTTTTGCATCAATAAACTTAGTAAGGTAGTTGTGTTAAGGTCAGGTACTAATAAACCGCCAATATCATAGTAATATGCATGCTAATAAGCAACTAGTTAATAGTGAGAATTGCACTCTAAACTAAAGTGTTACCAAAACGCCAAAAAGTACAGTCCCTGGAGGATGATGTCATTAAGGAACTGGCTTTTGTTATTTAAAGGGATTGTACAAAAGACTTGCATGCTGAAAAAATATTTTGGCACAAAAAAATCATAATAATTTGATTTCAAATTACTAAGAGAACATATTGTTTAAAAAACATTTCAATTAGAAAAAAAGAAAACTTTTTTTAATTTTTTATAAATGTATGAAATAAATAGCAAAAAAAGATAATGATTTCAAAATAAAAAAAAGATTTCTAAATACCTCGCCAGTTTTTCATGTTAGAAGGCAGCCGGGGACAAAAGAAAAAATCTGTCCCCGGCATCATCTGTTCAAACCAGATGTAGTAAGACCATAATGAAGTAAAAAATGTAGTGAGGTGGAGGTTTCCACCTTCAAATTGTGAGCGTAATATTTTACAAAATATATTAAGACATACAGTACGACGGGGTCATGAAAAATAACCATAAAGTAGGAATGACCCAGCCAAGGTCTCTTTGCATGCTAACATTCAACATACAGCTTTGTATGCTCATATACAAGTCAAAATAGCCACACATCCTTCACACAAATGTTTTGATCATTAATACGCACTTGTGTCCAAGATGTTTCAGGAAGTAGCCAAGAACTTTTAGCGCTTGGACTCGTATACTCTCACTTTTGGAGGCCAGGAGCTTGTAGATGACTCTGAAAAGGAAATAGCAAAGATTCATAAATTGCAGTTTAATGTGTACTATCCCTTTAACCCTTTGGTTTTGGCACTTGCTATGTGAACACACACACACCAAACAAATGTACTCCTCATGGTCAAAAATGACCGCATTGGAAATGAATGGGAAACTAATTTCATCTAGTGGAAACCTTTGGTACTTCACCCAAACAAAATCTTACTGAAATCTTACCGAAATTTTCGTGCATTTTTCATAACAAGCGTAAAATTCTAAAGTTCACTTTTTTTCGCTTCAGTAACAATCTGCCAAGTGTCATCTTTAAAAAGAGACCAAACTGAAGTGTGTGCTCCAAAGCATTCAATATTTTGTTTAAGTTGTAAAATTCATTTTCAGGTCTATCCTCAAAAAGATGAGAATAACTGTGATTACATATCTGAATCGATTGGCAGCCCTAGTAATAAAATGTTATAAGGGGAGGGCAGATCAAACAAGAATTCACAGGGAAGGCAGTTCAAATAAGCACTTAGGTCCCTTGTGATCGGTTGTGAGGCAAGAGGAAATGCGATTGATGCAGCTGTGACAGACCAAATCTATTTCAGTTACATAACCAGACCGTGCAAGAGCCGTTTGTCCCTGAGGCCTCACCGTATTCCATTCCTCTGGTCGAAGGCAGGGATCATGGAGGCGGGGTGTTCAGACATGAGTGCGACCAAGAGCTGAAGCACATCATGGATGTTTTCGTCCTATAGGAGAGAAAAATGAACAAACAGACATTGAACCACACCAGAGTAGACGGTAATGATCCACTAGATACCCTTCAAATGTCTGGGTGTTATATAATCCTGCACTTAACTAGCAGTTTTCAGGATTCATTTGGTGTTTTCAATCAAATGGCTGCAGTACAGCAATTTCATGGGACTCGATCAAAACATTAATGCAGCTTTCAGGATAATACTAGCGCCTTCCTGATGGACTCAAAGACGTCTGCACTTCTGACACCTGAGGTGAACATTTCAGCCTTCCAGACTGATTAAAGCAGCTTGTTTTTCATCAAGAACATGGAGCATGGCCTGTTTGATAAAGGCTAAAGAAAAAGAGCCCATAAGACCTTTTGCTCTGTTTATTCATCGGTTTTACCTCATGCATGGTTAGCAGGTAGTTCAGTATACTCTGCAACTCATCTTCCTTCACTCCTCGGTCCTAAAAAAAAAAAAAAAAAAAAAAAAAAAAAGAGTAATTGTAACCACAGTTATATTACATTATAATACTTACAGTATCCATTCATTGTTACACCTTTGAAAAGTATAATGTATTAAACACATGACAAACAAGCCATTTTAGATGTAACGAGGAATCAGCGAAAAACTGCATTTTAACTTTGGTTGCAAATACTTATCAAAAGATATACTGCATTCAAATTTTGAAAATGTATAAACGAATGCAAACACGTATCAAACATATGAAAAATATAAACAACATACAACAAGCGTTACTAGGTTGTGAATTATTTTATCAATAAAGAAATGAATAATAGTAATTTAAAAAATAGAAATATCCACATTTTCAATTTGAACATTTCCACTGTTTTGCTTTGTTGATATTTGAGGTTTAAGGCACGCTTACATGCTATGCATATTGGCTTTGAAATATTCTATTATTTTTTTGCCTTTTGAAGACATACTTACATTTTTCTGTTTTCTGTAATTTCTGTTAATTAAGTTGGGTATTTTAACAAAAAGGCAGCGGCTAAATGAATAAAACGTGCTGCTTGGCGACCACATTGTGCTTCCCAAAACAGGACAATAGCCTAGAGTTCACACAAAACGCATATTTCTTTGTGTCGAGAGATGATCCATAATGCAACTCTCTCAAGTGTTGGCCCCATCAGGCCGTTTGTGTTGTTTAAAAAAAAAAAAAAAAATCAATAATTGCATTAAAATACATAAAATGCACAATTAAAAATAGTGATATACATATATACATACATATATAAAACATACAGTATACACACACACATACTGTATATATGTATATACACACACACACACACACACACACACACACACACACACACATTTTTAATATGTACAAATTGAAATAAAAATATAAAAAAATACTTAAAACGAAAATCTATAGTGATTTTGTACAGTCTCACCTTGAGAATGAGCTGTTTGAGGAAAAGCAGCATGAACGCCCGCAGGGATATAATTTCCTTCTGAGAGGGCCGTGGACCATCTGTAAGAAAACACAGTAATTTACAACAATAGACTACTTGCACAACTACTTCCCCATTCTAGTTAGTACATATCGGGAGTTTCCGGTTAGAGCGTTCAGCGTACCTACATACATGAGAATGCAGATTATCACTGTTTTATGGCTGCCAAAACAATACATAATGATCTCTGTATTAATTATCTTGAGCCTGCTGAAATGTTACTATAAATATATTTTCTTTCCAACTGTGCATTATGAATAATAAATAGGCTAAATATATTTATCCACTAATCTGCAGCAGTCCTATATGCCCGTCTTCTCATTAAGTTTTTTCTCTGACATTTCATTCCTGTTGGGTTTACATTTTTAAATGAAATTGACTATTAAAAGGATAAATGTTGACCATTAAAATGTTTGTGGTTCGTACTGATGTTATTCATCTGTTCTCATACACTTCAGCGTCGCGGTCACTAGTTTAGATGAACACTGACACTCTGTGGTGAAATAATGGCATATTTTTAACACCCGCTGCTTCTCAGATCCGCTTGGGTTGGATTAAAAACGTCATGTTCCGATAAGTCTGGAAAATTCTGCACACAGTAAACATCAGAATATACCTTCTCCCGTCAATAAAAATTGCCACATTTTTAAATCGTATTGTGGACACTCATTTTAGGTGGCGTTTGTTCAACTCATTGACCACAGTACATTGAAAGTAAACATAACTGGAAATAAGTGAGACGTACTATTTCCAAACAGAAGTGCGTCACGAAGCTCAGTGCAAGTGGTCCATTACATCGGTTGCACACATCTAAACTCTTAAGAAACACCTGCGTATGGCATTTATATAAACCTGAGATGCTTAAAGAGGTGGTTGATTATGATTTCACTTTTCTAACTTTAGTTAGTGTGTAATGTTGCTGTTTGAGCATAAACAACATCTGCTAAGCTACAATGCTCAAAGTTCAAAGCAAAGGGAGATATTTGCTTTTAAAGAAAATGCTTTTTAAGGACTACAACAAACAGCTGGTAGGGACTACACGACATTCCTCTCGGGTTAGTGACATCACCAACCCTGGAATTTACATAAACTCCGCCCCCTGAACACGATTTATAGATTATCAAGACAGAATATGGTAATCAATGACTAGAAGATAACTACACATAAGCTACATAAATTCACCAACTAACCATTCAGAAATGTTGTTTACATGTTGTCTCTTCTTGAGTCTCTCCATCTTTCTGACTTCGGTTTGAACATAAAAGGCTGAAAGTGTTTGAAATGTTCAGTGCATGTCTGTGTGAGGTAAAAGGACACGAGCTCTTGAAGCTCCGCCCACTGTGCCAGGAGCAGCAGCTCATTTGCATTTAAAGGAACAGACACAAAAAGGTGCGTTTTTGCTCACCCTCAAAAAGTGACAACTTTAACATGCTATATAAAAATATCTGTGAGGTATTTTGAGCTAAAACTTCACACACACACTCTGGGGACATCAAAGTCTTATTTTTCATCTTGAATGAAAAGGGCATTATACCACCCCTTTAAAATGTGCTATTAGTCATCATCAATGAACCAAAAAACAAGCAAAATGCCTTATGCAATTTTTATTCCTAAGCTAATGGTGAAAAAAAACATATTTAACAGAGCTGACGTTATAAAATGTGTCACTCTCTTTGAATATTTCCCAAAACTGACAAAAACAAAACAAAAAAACTAACATGTTTTTCTAGTGACTCATATTAATGAACAAACTAAAACCCGGAGCTTGTAAGGAATTACTTGTTTCATTTTTCAGGGACGAGGGAAAAGCCGCAGTTCAAAGCTGCAAGTTTCTTACGATGGGTTCAAACTGAATATAGCACAGTGACACACAACACACAAGAAAAACAGCACTTAAGACACAGCTTAGGGAATACAAGCCCCTAAACGACACACCAACCCCATTTCCAAACCACACAACCATCTATTTCTCTTACAATCCCTCACTATCTTTCTCAAACAGACACAAACGCACTCCTCATCTTTTATTGAACACGCGGTGCACAGACGCTACAAAGCTGCCATAAAAAATTCACATCGCTTCCTATATGAAAAGCCGCAGATCAGTGCATGCGTGTGATGTAATGAAGCAGGTCAGCGGCTTTTCCCATCTCAAGCCATGTTCATCCCCACATCAAGTGTGTGTTGGTGTGTGTCGTCATTGTCCTTGTGCTGCAGTTCAGTACTCTGTGTGTAGTTACATATACAAGTGCTCTGTGGCAGTGAGGATTTGTACGCTATGAACGTGGTCAAGGTCTATTTGTAGCCAGGTATATCCCTTGACCTTTCCCAGCTGCAGTGATTTGGTGCAGTGAGAGAATTGATGACCGGGTGTGTAGACTGTGCTCTTCTAGAGATCTGGAAGGACAGATCTGTTTTGGGTCAGTGCATGTGTGTCTCACAGCATTCAGCGTGATGACCACCACACAGCATCACAAGGGTCAAAGCAAGGTCAGTTAAGAAGATCAATCAATGCTTCCTGTTATCATCACAGATCTGTGGCATTTGCAAGAACACGACAAAATATACGCTGTAAAAAAATTGCTTCCTTATTTTTAAGTACAATCTACATGGATATTTAAGTCATTTCAACTTAAATCACATTAAACTGACTTAAAAAATAGTTGAATCTTGTATAACTTATAAAAAAAAGTTGAAATTACTTATTTTGATGAGTTAAAGCAATGTAAAAACATGTGTTGTCATAACTTATTGATCATATAATTTTTTACAGTGTATGTCAATGACTTTGAATCCATGTAACAGTTATGCAAATTAATCCTTTGTGAAATGCAATTAGAATTAGATTAAGGCTGTTTTTGTTGACCAAAAGTTTGTTAATTTACATTTAAACTTTTACATCGCCTGGATTTATTAATCCAATTAAGACTTAGCAGATTAAAAGGAGTCAAAATTAACACTTCAGTACATCACATGGAAACAAACACACTCTACAATGTGACAGACCCATGCAGCATCATGGGAAGGGCAACGGGGTTGCCATGGTGACACTGGCTCTGCATCTAACCGAGATAAGCAGCCACAAGTCACAGTGCTATCTGAAGTACACAGGGAGGGGAAGAAAGAAATGCAACTACAGGCTTGTCTAAATGGATCAACACATCCGCTATATAAATATAATAGAAGAGAATGGACAACATCCAAAAAACTGAAAAACACGCACAGCTTTTATGCACACAGCATATCAAAGAGTGATTTACCCTATTTTTACATTAAAATGACTTTTGCCGTTATCTTATGTTCATCTTTAAAAGCATTCTAAATGTAATACTTGGCAAATCTGAAAATTAATATCCATTTCTCATCCTGAATGTTATAATGTTGTGATGACTAAATTCACATTTAAAAAACACATTTTTGATTTGTGTTTTCCTTTTAATTTACATGCATTGACCAGAATTTTAATATCAGTGCATACTATTATATAAAATATAAAGTATATAAATAAAGTATATTTTATATAAGTATTAAGTATATAAGTTTTAAATTCAACTAAATTATGTTCATTTGAATTTTCTATTCAACAAGTAATTTTTTTTTTTATCTCAGTTTCCACAAAAATATTAAGGAGCACAACTGTTTTCAACATTAATAATAACAAGAAATGATTCTTGAGCAGCAAACCAGCATATTAGAATGATTTCTGAAGGATCATGTGACACTGAAGACTGGGAGTAATGATGCTGAAAATTCAGCTTGCCATTACAGGAATAATTCACAAAAGTTGTTTTAAGCTGTAATAATATTTCACAAATTAATTGTGTATTGTATTTTTGTAGCTTTGGTGAGTATAAGAGACTACTTTCAAAAACACAACAAGTCTTACAGACTTTTGAACATTAGCCGCCATCTTGTGATGCCTAAATTTACATTTAAAACAATTGATTTTATTTCTCAGTGTTTTGTTTTTAATTTATTTATTTAGAAAAAAATAAACTGTATAGAACTGTAATATTGCCCATTTATTGGTTATTGGCCATGACATATACAAAAATAACTATAGGCTTATTTGCATTGGCAAGACGTTTAATATCAGTGCATCTTAATATACAATAAAATGTTATATGCTTGGTTAAACAAGGAGATGATTGAGATCATCTGTATTGGGAAGCTAATGAGCAATTCTTATGATGTCAGATAATTACTGCTGCAGCTGACAGTAAAACACCTCATGATGCTGTTAGACATGTTGGATGCAACAAATCATTCAATTCACTACACCATCTATCTAACTCAGAGACTCACCTCTGGGAATGACAGCCCAGGAAGGAGAAAGAGAGAGATGGCAAACAGATGGAAAAACTGACAGATTTTGCATGTGGCATTTGGGAAAACAGTAAAAAATGAAGGAGAAACAAGTGAAAGAAAAACTACAGCGCGTGAGAAAATTAGACAAGTAAGAGACTGATAAAATGGGAAAGGGAGAGAAAAATGGAAAACAAGAGTGAGACAGAGAGAAAGTAATCTTGAGAGAAAAACAAGATTTACAATGAAGAGAGAACAGAAGTCTGAGGCACAAAAGTGCACAGGATACGAAAATAGACTGAGACAGAGGGGGGGAAATGGAGTGGGCTGTGTTTCAAGATTCATTCACACTTAATATTGCTAGCTGTCTTTCTGTAGACACACGCTCCACCCTGCCATAACCGGCTAGCATGTGTGAGGACTTCTGAACCGCTGAGCTGTTCCCAGAACGTGTATCTCCTCTGTGGTATATTGTTTTGTTCAAATCAAAATGAACATGAGATCTCAATATCTAGGGATTCATTTAGGCCAATGTTGGTACCTGACCCTGCCAGCAAAGTGCAACTGTTCAGAATCCACATATGGCTGTAAACACTGCAAGTTGATGCATGTTTGAGCACTCACCGAGGCCTTTAGGGGTGATACCGCTGCTTTCCAGAGGGTTGCTGGCCCAGTAGTAGTATTTGAGGGTGTGCATGAGCTGCAGGACCGTGCCCACTCTGCGGATGGTGCTGTAGATGGTGGCAGTGCCAATGAATTCGGCCGACAGGTACGTGTAGAGGGAAAGCTGAACCTGAGATATGGAAAACACACAGTGGATCACAATTTAAAATGGGCTGAAAGGGTAATAGTAAAAAGGAACGTTCCAGTCTTAGATGCTGATTGGTCAATACAGACTTACTAAAATACAAAGAGCTGTTCTACTGGAAGGATGACACTTAGTTTTCTTTTACGAATATTATAAAATAAAATAAAATAATAATTTTTTAAATTACAAAATAAAAAATATATATTTTTAATGTATTAAAATAATTAGCTAAATAAAACATTTTAATACACTTTTTGTCTTTAATATTATAATATATTGTTAAAAAAAATTGTTAATTTTTTTTTATTTTTAAACAAAACAATGATATTTTAAAATATATTTTAGCAATAAGGCATTCAAGGCTGTTGTGAATATGCTATATTGTGAATAACACCTTAAAATATAGTCACCACATTCACTATCATTCAAAAGTTTGGAGTCGGTAGGATAATTTTATGTTTTTGAAATAAGCCTCACCAAGGATAAAAATACAGTGACATTTGAATATATTTTAAAATATAATTTATTCCTGTGCTGGGAAAGCTGAATTTTCTCATTATTATCAATATTAATAATCTGTGATACATTTTTTCATAATTGTTTGATGAAAAGAACATTCATAAGAACAACATGTATATGAAATATAAATTTGTTGTTACATTATCAATGCCTTTACTGCCACTTTTACTGCGTCTTTGCTGAATAAAAGTGATTTACCTAAAAATTAAATTCTTTAACCCCAAACATTTGAATGGTAGTGTATATTATCCTACTCTTCCTTTAGCTGGAACAACTGATAAACTTTCCAAGAGTCAACAAATATGTATGAAAAACACATCTGGGTTACAGATAAAAAAATAAAAAAACGATTATCTTAAAGCCATCCCTTTGGGAACCTCACACATACATACACACACACACTTATTACACAAAGTCACTTCTTACACTGATCAACATGGACATGCTACTGTAATTAGGCTCAGGCTTAATGATGCTGCCGTGGAAACCACATTTTATCAGTGCGTTTAATCTCATGTTGACCCAGCCTGCTGATTCAGGTCAATATCATGGGGACATTTCCCCTCAAACTAAATTACAGCTTTATATGCAAGCAGGTCAAAGAGAAAGCAAGACCACGAGGACCTCTTTATGACAAGCTGAATCCACTTTAACATTTTCTTAAGGAAAATATAAGAAGTGCCTGAGCTAAAATCGCTGCAATGCATTTGCTAAGGTGTTATGGGTGGGTTTTTAATGAATTGTGAGGGATTTGAAAAAAAAATTCTTCAGAACAAGTTAGAACATTAAAAAGTGTGAAATCTGCCTCAATCCGAAAAACCTGAGCTATAACTTCTTTACCAATAACCTCTTTCTTTTTTCTATAGAAATAATCTTTCATATATCTGCTTCCTGTACTCCAACGTTCACTTTATCTCTCTCTTTTTCATTCCCTCTGGATGTTTCTTCGTTCTCTCTATCATAAAGGGCTGTAGTCGCTGTGGGATATTCACTCCTCCGCATGGAAGGGTGAGGGAACAAAAGCGGACGATCGTTTCATCCTGCGGTCATGTTTCCCAGGTCATTATCCAATAATTGAGCCTGCCTGCTTTTGTAGAGGAAAGGCACTTTTTTCCAAATAAGTAAATCAAGTGCCTTTGAATGCAAAGCTTTCTCACACACTTCACACCCAGTAAGCTTGGTGGATAAAAATATCTAGCTACATATGCTTTGAGCAATCATCAAGTTCTGCATGCATAATGTAAGTGACTGACTGTGTTACAATGTCATTAACACCTCACTTACAAGACCTTTAGTAGTTCCATTGTACACAGATGGTCTCAAGACTATATATCGCATCTATTGCAATGTTCACTTGTTTCTCTTACTGAAACAAAAAAATAATTATTATGTGGAAAATCTATACATTTATTTGAAAATGTAATTAAAACACTGATCCTTTGCATTTAAATACAATGTGAAAATACATGTAAAATACATGTATACTACCATTGAAAGGTTTAGCGTAAGATGCTAAGTTTAAATTACAATAACAAAAAAAATACATTTATTAATTTATTATTTATCATAGAGTAGTTACAAAATGTCTATTTTGAATAAATATTTTTCTACTGAACTTTCTATTCATCAATAAATACTGAAAAAAAGTGTCAATTTCCAAAAAAACATTAAGCATCACAACTGTTTTCAACATTGATAATAAGAAGAAATGTTTTTTTTACGTGGAAATGAAGCAGTCTGTCAACAGGTTGAAGTACAGCAACAAAAGCTATAGCAAAACATCTCTTTTTTTTCTTTTAAATGGTTACATTTATCGTGTTTGTTGAATAATTTTTGATTAGAGTGGAAATCCATTTACTAAATAATGTTAATTAGACCGCTTCATTTCCACTTTAAGCACCAAATCAACATTACAGTTAATGAAGACTGATAATGGCTGCTGATAATTCAGCTTTGCCATCACAGGAATACATTACATATACTGTATTATAATATATAGAATAGAAAACTGCTATTTTAAATTGTAATAATATTACAAAATATTACACTTTTTACTGTTTAATGCAGCCTTTGTGAGCATAAGAGACTTCTTTCAAAACTTTCAAATCTTACAGACTTTTGGAAGCTAGTGTAACATACTGCAATCCTTTGAAATATTATTTAAAAAGTAACACCAATGGCTAATCCATGGGGATTGCAACATTTAACAACAATGGACAGATGTGAAACGTGACTCTTCACGTGTGGGACGAGCTCACCTTAGCTGGTGTATGGATCCAGATGGCAGCATTAAACAAAACGTGATCACATAGCTGCTTCAGTAAAGGAGCTCCATGTGTCAACCCATCTAGATACTTGGCAAAGGACAGAAACTGCTCCAAAACCGCCCTGGTGATGTGCATCCGAGAAGACTGATGAAGAGAGAGAGAGAGAGAGAGAGAGAGAGAGACAGCATGGGAGATGAGACAGATAGTGTATTTCAGGCTTTTAACACTAACAGAAATGCTAGACAGGGGACAAAAGATTTTGGTTATGTGACAAGGCCACGATGCAAGCTATACTCAACCCTGTATCATACAAGCAGTGCAAGTTTGAATCAGACACAATTTTGGCCATAAGTAATTATAACTTTTATTGAGTGGGCGACTATCTTACCTTCTCTAGCAAATAGCCAATGACCAGGAAGCCTTTTCCGCCCAACATCTGCTCCTGCATGGCTACTGAACTCTTCAACAACTCCACTAGGAAAGCGAGGAGAGTGGCACTGCAAGAGTAAATGAAAAAAATGTATTTAAATATGTAGCTTTTGTGAGAGAATGGGATTAGAATACAATGTGTAATGAGTTTGAACCTGCATCTCTAACATGAGCACCAAGGCTCAACATATCTGCAGGACAGCAACTAAATCACAGCTCCAATATTCATTACATCTCATATGGTAGATAAATGTTTAGGGACACCTCAAGGACAAACTAATATATATTTATACATAAAAATGTACAGCACACACACACACACTCATAATGATGGTTCCCCTCCCTAGAAGCGATATAAACAACGAGCACGAAATGTCTAGGTTTCTTAAATGATGTTGTTGAGGTGATGAGATTGCTGATGAAATGTCTCTTTCTGAACTGCCATAAGCCGACGGATGGGCCGGTGACCTCACCCATCTCCCCGCAGACTGTAAACCCCAGCGGGGAACATTACCACTGATCGATACCCCACAGACCTCTGCTCCGATGATTATGCCTGCCAGCTCACTGCTGATCTCTAATCTACTCGCCATGCCTATGAGCTCACAGAGCAGAACCACACGGCGACCTGAGAAATGAGGGTACGGCCACACCAGCCTCCCATCCCTCCTTGAGCGGTCTAGTGTCTATATGAACATAAATCTCTCAAAATCCAACATTCTTTCTGTCACGCTCTATTTCTATCCGAGAATGACAGATTCTATTTATAATTCATGGCAGACGTTCCTGACAGTGACTGACTTGAGTTTCAGTCTGCATTATGGCACTAACTTATTATCAAATGCAAAACTAGAAGCTTTGGACTCAAGTTTTGAGTGGGCCATGTAGACATTACTTCAACATTTACAATACAAATAATGACTGTTTTCAAACAGGTTTCTCAATAACGACTGGTTGAGTTTTTGAGATATTGGTAGCTCCCCAAACTCACACAACTGGTTAAGCCAATGTTTCTGTGTTGGTGTGGTTTGGATGATCAAAACAAACAGATTCAACAGAACAAACAAAGAACAAACAAACAGAAAAAGGCTTAGAAAATCATTCTTTTGTAACATTATAAATATCTTTACTGTCACTTTTGATCAATTTAATGCGTCCTTGAATCTTAAAATGAATTTTACTGGCCCCAAACTTTGAACAGTAGTGTATTTAGTATACTGTAGTAAAGCCTCTGATTATTACAAATTAGAATATTCTCTTTAAGATATAAATGTCATTTTATAAATATAAGTAAAAAAAAATAAAAAAAAAGATCTACTGAACCCTGAGTATTGAAATTCTAAATTTAGCTCAGTGGATCTGCAGTCTGTATGGTCGACACTCACCAGACGGTTGTCTCCACAGGGCTGTCGTTGGGTTGCCTGTAGTCCAGCTGAGAGAAGAGCGGGAAAAGAACTTGGATTCCTCCAATGGAGTGGATGGCGCTGTGGATGGAGTGAGTGACGATAGCCTTCACATCCTGCATACACAAGCAAAAATGACTTATTAGAAAACTGAATATAAAGCGTTTTCTGGAAAATCTTCATAGAAGGCCATAATGCATTATATATATGAATACAGTATACAATATAATGTACATTATAATCAACATGTTGAGCCTAAAAAAGCCATTTAGCCTTACAATATAGCACATTTCACACAATATAGCACAGTCTCTCATACCATTGTGCTTATATTTTCTGTGTTACAACCATAATGTCAATGCCATTAACCAAATTATAAATATACTTACTTGGAATTATAAATATGTTTGGAATTCTTAGATAATTTGCCTAATTTTAAGAGTGTCCTAAATAAATGTGTGATTAAATGGCTATTTTTCAACATTTAAACACTTTTCACAAAAAAAAAAGAAAAAAGAAAAGAAAAGAGGAACAGGAAGTTACACCGAAACCGAAATACACATTTTGTTTAATGAATTATTCCAAACCATTCCCTCTCTACATAAATATTTTTTTTCAGGTCTATTCAGGTTTTTTTTTTTCCTCAAGAATCAGTGAACAACAGCAGTGATAAACATGATGTTATTTCTGTGTAAGAGAAACAACCGACCTGCAGCATTAGGGCATGTGGCGAGTGCACAAATATGGAGGAGTTTTCCCTGGGCGAGGACTCCAGGCACAGCTGTGCGTCGGTGGCTTTAGCGTTGTAGGTGAAGGCAATGCTGCTGGCCAACTTCCCATCATACAAAACCTGCTTATGGTGCTCAGCCAGGTGGATGTCGCTTTCTGACTTGAACTTAAACGTGCTCTGTGAAAAAAAGACAATTCAAGTTTGGTAAATGAGTAACATCCTTCAAACAAAGTTCTCTCACATTTTGCTTCTCTTTCAGCTTCTCTTGGCAGCGGGCTTGTGGAAAGCACCAGGGACTGGGCTGCATCCAAGAGGACTGATACTAATAATAATAATAATAATAATAAAAAAGCTTTAATTACTGAGGCACAGAGCAGCCACACACACAGGCGTACATTATCTTAATGAAGCTCTGGCTGCAGAAATGTGCCATTTCACTAATGGCTCTGAGCGTGAGTGTATGCCGGTATGAGCATGTGTGTGTAAATGTGCATGTATCTGCAAAATCTCTCTCATGTGAAGCACTTTGTGCCACTAGTCATCTATTCAACTGAGGGAGTGAATGAGGGACTTACATAAGATCATGCAGAATTTCCTGACTGTGCATGACAGGATTTTCAACTCACCATTTAATTTGCTTTTCCCTCAAGATTTTATATATGGGATGTTTGGAAACTATTTATTTTGATCTTATTAGGATTTTTTAAAATGCATTTTACCCAGTGAACAGCCTTTGTGTAAGTGTTTTACTCCGATAAATGTGTAATTTAAAGGCATCCATCCATCCATTTTCCAAACCAAATGTCATATTGAGGAAGCTGGAGCCTATCCCAGCATTTCAAGCCATAGGCAGGGAAAAATCCTGGACATGTGGCCAATTTAAAGACATGTAACAACAAATATACTGGATAGTCTAGTTATAAATAAATAAATACACAATAAATAGTATTGTTAAAAATTCATCCTCAAATAAATATTAATATACAAAAGTAATACTCATATAAATAAATAGATAAATAAATAAAATGTAATAAAATAATATTTTAATATAAAAAAGTATATTTGTAAAAACCATCTTAAAGGGGTCATGACATGATATTTTAATATGTTTTGAGGTTCACTTATAAAGCTAATACGTTTTTTTTGCACACAAAAACAAATATATATTCTGACCTTCTGTCTGAAATGATCTGTTTTTAAGAGGCGGCTCCTTTAAGGCTGGTCAGTAACCGGCCACTGTTATGATTGGCTAACGCCATTATATAGGAAACAGTATCAATGCCTAATCGCTATAGCATGCAATTAAGTATTTTGAAAACATTGTCCATATAAAAACCGTCATTTACATACAAAGCATGATGAAATCATTTATTTGCGTTTTTCGATGAAGCTGCTGTCAGATTTAATACAGCTGACTGCTTCACATCAACAAAAGTTCTTTGCAAACTCTCCATTACACTGTGCCTCATTTACAAAACAAAATGCTCCGAACAAACATATAAACCTCTGACGCTATTAAAATAAACCATCTGATGCTGGGATCCTTCTGAAATCTACAGAGACACCAAAGAGCTGTTTAAACGGGACGCGTCGAAGCGAATGTTCTTTCACTCTTACATTTGTCCTGTTGTCGACAGACTCAAGAGGCGTAGAGTATGTCAGAAAATAAACGCACATCTGTTTACTGTATCCAGTGTAGACAGCGACAGTGATTATAATGGAGTCTATTTGCTTTTGACACAACACTCATATCCAATATAGGCAAATGTCAGCCGTTAAGTGACTGAATGCCAGTGGGCGGGGTCTATGGTGCCATGATCTATTCGTCAATGTCTTTCTAGAGGCCGTCTTATGCAAATATATTTGCCAGTGTGACGTCACAGATCCCGCAATATCCAAATGAGATATTTTTGGAGCTTGATTAAATAAACTAGAGTGGTGGACACAGAAATGTTGACGATGGGTCCTGTCTCGACTTTTTGACTCGTTTAGAATCGCCTTTGACCGCTTCAGAGTGGCTGGCCACGGGCATGCACGAACATGTCCTTAAAACAACCCTTAACGTTCGTTTTCAAAGCTGTGCAACTCACCGAGTGGTTAGTGGTGTTCGTTGATGTTCCAAAACAAGTAGCTTAGCGAAATACAGTTTCTGTCGTGTTTTATTTGGCATTTTGTAAAATCCCATTGATTTCTGTTGGAGGACTCATTGCTCGTTGATATTACCGCGCTACCGGAAACGGAAAAGACGCTTCAGACTCAAATATCGAGCGGAAGTTTATACGCGGTTGTGAGGTATCTGAAAAAATAGTTCCACTATAGAAAATAACACGGATTGAAATCATACATTGCACCGGTATATTTGTTTTTAATCATCAACGAACACCACTAACCACTCGGTGAGTTGCACAGTTTTGAAAACGAACGTTAAGGGTTGTTTTAAGGACATGTTCGTGCATGCCCATAGCCAGCCACTCTGAAGCGGTCAAAGGCGATTCTAAACGAGTCAAAAAGTCGAGACAGGACCCAACGTCAAAATTTCTGTGTCCACCACTCTAGTTCATCCAAAACAAACCAGAAAAGAGACTCAAAGTGCTAAATACCAGCATTATAGGCAATAATATAGGCATGCACATAAGCAATACAATCTGCAACATCTAACTGCCTCATGAGTCTACAGCAGCACTTCTGAACAGGAATGACAGATGTATTAGTAATGAGACCAAACACAGTCACACACACACACACAGAGCAATTTTTCAAAGAACAGTACGATGCAAATAAGCCCTTGCACTGGCACTGAGATTCGCTGCAGTTTCGTCAGGACTAGTGCCAATGTGTCCACTTAGCAACACACTGACTGGCACTGAACACAGCATCAAAACTTATCTACCAGACACGCCTCACACACTCACTCCGGACCAAAACACACACAAACAACTAGCTTAAGTTTAACTAGCTCTCTAAATAGGGACATATCTTAGCCTTCTATTATTCATTAACATTATTAAGAACAGCATGAGAAGTTTAACCGTGCAAAGAGTCTAGCAGATAAAGCACAGCATGCTATCAGCACATTAATTAAAGCATCAAAACTAAAACTAAAATCTAAATATGTTCAAAAATCAGAACCATGTAAGAGGGGAAAATATTAACCAATAATTTCAATATGGTTCTCTTTCCCGGTGTCATCCAAAGACTAATCGCATTGTATAAAATAATCTAAAATAATAACCAGAGATAAAGCACATCATGCTGTCAGCATGCTAATTAAAGCATGAAAAAGAAAAAAATATAAATATAAAAAAATATAGGCTATACAGTATCTAAAATAAATATTTTTACAATATAAAACTAAATAAATAAATTATAAATAAGGATTTAAAAATAAATAAATATATATACAATAGTCAACTTAATTATTTTGACTAGTCAGTGGTTTTATGCCCTTGATATCCACCATCATGACTCATCTCTAAAAGTAATTTGTTCCCCCTGAGAACATTCCAGAAAGAACTTCTGAAGACATATTGCATCAAATTTGCCTCCAAACCACAACTACTATAGGTCAGAATCACATACACTATGGAAAAAAGACATACGAGATATCTCCTTTATTGTATCAACTCAATTTTTTTTATTTCAATGAACTTAAAACTTCAAGGCAACCAGGTTGCTCACTTTAAGTTAAACCACCGATAATTGTTTCCAGTGTGGGAGCAGTGAGTAGTGAACACACACTGCAAACAGTGGACACTCACACCCGATGGCGCCCAGGGAGCGTTTAGGTGTCTTCCTCAAGGGCACCTCAGTTGTTTCCTGCCTGTATTGAGAATCAAACCTGTGACCTTCGGGTTACAAGTTTGACTCTCAAACCATTAGGCCACAACTGCCCCATGAATATAAACCTGCTGCTGTAATCTCATCCAGCATTTGACATATGCCATTCATCTTGAGTCACGGAGGGCACAGCAGCACTGGCAAACTCAACCAGCTGTCTGGTTAATGGGTCACTGCCTTGACACCCTATGGCAGATATCCGATGCTGCAAAGCCAGCACACTTTTTCCTTGCCGTCTCTCTCTCTCTCTCTCTTTTGCCCGTTGCAATCCCATGAGAGGACAGCCACACCAGCAGCAGTGACAGAGACTAACAGCACTGGAATCCAGCAGAGCTTTCATACACTCTGATGAATGATGATCTATATAACTTAAACACACACAAAGGCGCCAGTCCAGACGGCTCTCTTTGCGACAATGCCAAGTGCCCCATACCTCACATGCTAATTACCACGGCAACACACAGCCAGAGAGCAGCTTGTTGGCTAACACATGCTGACCAGACATCTGGACTTCCTCTGGTACCAGGACCATATCAACTGGCTGCAGCAGCAATACACACTCGCACCCAGACTTTCACAGACAAACAGACAGCTAAGGACACAAATGAGCACACATTTTCCACAGAAATGATATGCATGTCATATAAACAAAATGATCCACTACATACTACACATACCAGTTTTGCAGTATGTGTGCTGTGCAGAATCTGTATATTTTACACATGCAGTATACAGAGCTTGACCTTTATTTGAAGTGTGACTAATCAACCATGATTTTTACCATCTTTTCCTTGACTCATAATTTGATCAGACTTCCAAAAGTTGACATTTTCACACAAAATGTTATTAATAATGCAAAATAGTTGCTTATCACCAGATGGTGTTTATTCCAAAATGCAATCTATTGAGGTAATGTGACAACAATGTAGCATGCTATTATTTGAAACGTTCATCTCTGCATAATGCGTACTGTTTCATATACAAGGAATTGAACTGAAAAAGCAATAAAATCAGCAATATTGAACACTAATTACAGTATCTGTAACATTTATTGTTGCATGCTGCATACTTTCTCAGATCAAAAGATTTTTTTCTTTTAAAAGAAATGAATACATTTATTCAGCAAAGACAGATTAAATTTGCATTAAAGACTTTTATATTGTCACAAAAGATTTGTAATTCCAATTAATGCTGTTCTTTTGAACTTTCTATTCATCAAAGAATCCTGACAAAATCTATCACAGTTTCCACAAATATATTAAGCAGCACAACTGTGTTCAACACTGATAATAATAATAATAATAATAAATGTTTCTTGAGCAGCAAATCAGCATATTAGAATGACTTATGAAGGAGCAATGATGCTAAAAATTCAGCTTTGCATCACATGAATATTTTAAATTTTAAAATATATGAAAATAGAAAACAGTTACATAAAAATAGTTATTTTAATTTAAATAGTAAAAATACTGGTTACATTTTGTAGGTGTGCAATTCCTATCATATACTACTATTTAAAAATGTTGGGTAGTACAATAGTAATCAATGCACATAATGCAGCGAAAAGCATTCCATTATGTATCCATAGTATTCCGTTATGAACAAGCAATTTGTTGCAATGAAGCAGCATCTTAAAGGTAGGGTAGGCAATTTCGAAGCAGCTAGCAATAGCAAGCTAGCTTTGAAAGCCAGAGACCCCACCCTCCCCAGAACAACAAAAAGTGTTGCCTACCCTACCTTTAACAAGAGCTGTAAGAGATTTTTGCATTAAAAATCCAAATCAACTTCTATATCAATAATGTAAAACATTCACTGCATATATCAGGTCTCTCTCTCCATCTTCATGACAGAGCATCAGAGCGTTGTACACACATCAGAGAACGTACACACACACACACACACACATCCCATGAATAATCCACACTCTCTGCTCTCTTGATTTTTCTTCTATCGCTAAAGTGAGCTGCAATCAGGCGCCGGGGAACTTCTAGCCGCGTGGGTCCAAGGATTAATAATTAAAAATCCCTCAATAAGTCCAGATGCAGTTAACTCTCTGTGCCAATAGAGAGAGAGAGAGAGCGGGGGAGAGAGACAGTATGACATGCTTTCGTTTTTAATTCTCAGATTTAATGTAGACTTTCTGTCCCTGTTATCCTGGTTTAATTTAAAGGGTAAGTTCGCCCAAAAATGGTCATCAATTAATCACCCTTTTGTCGTTCCAAACCATGTAAGACTTTCGTTCATTTTCTAAACTCAAATGAAGATCTTTAAAATGAAATCTGAGAGATTTCTGTCCCTCCATTGACGGTCTACGCAACTACCGCTTTGACGCTTCAAAAAGTTCATAAAGATCCTGGTTACATGTGACAGGTTCATAATCTATTCTTAAAATAACCTGCTGGTTAGGCTAATAATCAGAGCCCTGTTAACTTAACTGTAAGGCTGTACAAGTGGGCAATAAATAGTTAAATATTAAAAAATATATACAAATATTTCGCAGTTTTTTGATGATATTATCACTTTTATTTATACAAACTAATATAACAATAAAAGCAATATTTACCCAAATATTGTTGTTGTTGTTATAATAATTATTACGTACCTTAATATTATTAGTCAAATAAACATTACTAAACAAAAAAGTATTTACTTATTTTAATAAAAACTTGTAAAAGAAATATTTCCATTTTTTTTATCGATTCACTGAAATGGACTGTTAGAACTGATTCATGGAAACAAAATCAAACTTTTATGACTTTCATTTATATGGACAAACATAACAATACACAGCAATATTTACCTAAATATTACTAATTAACTAAATAAAATATGAATCAAATAAATATTACTAAACAAAAAATATTAATCATGTTTTTACTAAAAATATTTAGTAAATGTCACACATTTTTGAGTGAGGATTTAAATGAACTGTCAAAGTTTTGAATCAATTCACTGACACGGATGGTTTGAACTGATTCGTGGAAATGAATCAAACTGAAATGAACCAACGCAGTTTCTGCTACTGAAGTTTAAATCAAAGAGGTTATTAAAACATAGTCTAATGAGATAGACTAATAAAAACATACCTAAATTAAATGAATAAACTTTGTCAAATAAAAGCACATTGAGATATACATCATTTTGCTTAATTTGAATACATTGTGAATATTAGAAATATCGGCCTGTCCTGTTAGGCAGCAGCCAAAACAAGCTGTGCTTTGCCTGATGAAAAAACAACGCAAAGATTAGAACTGAGAGATGCTGTTAATCATCTGTCCATTAAGCCATAATGTACAATAACATCATCTGACTGAAGTAAACAAAAGCTGCTTATCATCAGATCATCTGACTCGGGTAAACAAGCTCTGTCCGCACACTTCCTGTGAGCTTAGCTTAAATTAGGGAGCCTTGCGCTTGGCTGGACGGAAACATCGTGCGGGAGATTTTTCAGTTAAGGGAGAAAAATCAAACTTGACGGCTTGGATTTCCCCTCAACGCTCTTCTCTGAAATACAGCTATTAACTGGTCAACCAGAAAGATGAGACAGCGATTAACATCACTTATCCATCCTTTACTCTTCGTTTTTATTCCAAGGAGGGATTTTCCAAGGGTTCATCTACTTTAAGCGCTGCTTTGGCATAAACACTTCACCCCATCAAGCAGAAGCCGCAATCGGTTCCCACATGCAAATAGACCCGTGAGCCAGGCCCGTCTGAGAGGTGAGAGTCTGGTTAATGAACGAGAAGAGAGAAGAGAGTGGAACATCAGGTATTATTAACAGATCTGTCAGGGAAATGTAGAGCCGGTGTAATGAGAAAGTACTTTAGCACGGCACACGTTTCAGGAATAGCTTTCTCAGCCCAATGTCCGATCACTGAACTTCTTCACAAAAATGGAAAGCACACAAAACAGATTGAGAAAATGCACTGCAACAGTCCGGGCTTTTATCAGTTCACCTGGAAACACAACCAAAAAACACATTCTCCAATTCATAGGTGCACTCCTGACATGACAGCATCTGTTAACATTAGTTATTGCACTGTTTTTACTAACATTAACAAAGACTAATAAATGCTGTAAGAAAATATTGTTCATTGTTGTTAGTTCATCAATAGCTCCATCTAAACTATTTTTATTTCAAATAATTTTTCCAGCTTATTGCATTATTAGCAAAATGTGAAAACTCTATGCCAAACTCTACTGAATCATCCCAGTGTTATTTTAGAATTATTTATATATTTATGTACTATAATAGTATGTATTCATACTTTTACATTTTCAGTTTTCATTTTAGTAATTTGTATGGCTGGGTACCGAGTTCGATACTTTTTAGGTACCGACCGAATTGCCTCGATACTATCGAGTATCGAAAAATTACTTGTTCGGTACCAGATTTCGATACCTAAGGGGTTAACTCGTCAACGTCAGTGCTCAAACAAATACATATGAAATGCACAACGACACACCTAAAGTCGCTCACGCACATACACGCAAACTCTACACACACGAGACGCGCGGAACTCTCCGCGCGGAACTCTCCGCGCACATACTCATATGAGACGCGCGCGCGCACACACACACACACACATGATAATACTATTTCACAATGTTACAGTGTTACAAGTTTTACTGTATTTTTGATCAAACAAATTCAGCTTTGGTGAGCGTGAGCTCTTTATATTAAAAAAAAGTGTTCCTTTGTGCACTGTCAAACTGAAAAAATAAAACCAAAGTTTTTCTGAGGTAATGTGTTATGTAATCTTGTTAAAATTGGTATCGAAAAAAGTATCGTTCAGGAACCGGTATCGAAATTTTTTGAACGATACCCAGCCCTAGTAATTTGTAATGTGCTTTTGTCATTTATATATATATATATATATTTTTTTTTTTACTATTATTTAGCTTTATTTTTATTTCAGTTTTAGACATTTTGGTATTTCAACTTATTTTATTTTAGTTAGTTGTTGTAATGGCAACATTTCTAACTAAAAGCTGGAATACACTACACGACTTGTAAAATCGGATCCAATTTTAGAACACTAGGCATCATAAACTTGCCAACTTTGTAAATGGTCACAGAGGAAAATCTGTTATGCATGTTCTGTTCATTTAATTGGAACACTGGTAGTAGGACAGCTTGGTTTCAGTAGCGATGCGTCATATGCTACGATGTGTGTTCTAAAATTGGCTCATAATATCGAACATGTTTTGACATCCTCCAACTGGATGGAATCATAGGCTCCGTTTACACTAATGCGTTTTCGTTTTAACACTGCGTTTTAAAATGAAAACAATACTTGTCCATAATGCCGTTTCAGAAACGATCTCCGTACACACTAAATGGCTGAAAACGCATGTCACATGATCGTTCATGCGCACTGGGCACGCGCGTACAAGTCTAAACAGTTGCCGATTGCTCTAATAATAGCTTGCCTCTTGCACAGTATTATTAAATGCAGAGTTTAACTGCACAATGGCTGCTAAAATGGACAACAAAGTCAGCAAAGCTTGCGGTTCCGTCTCCATGTGATTGTTTACATGGTCGTCAAGGCTGGTCTATTACAAAGCCGTTGAGAGAGACGGATCTGGTCTGTTATTGTCGTGTTCAAAACTACGTGTGGTAGTTTTCAAAAGTCTCAGTTTTGGTCCGTTTACACTGAAACGCAACTCCGGTTTTCAAACTAAACCGGGGTCTGCAGCGTTTCTAAAAGTCTGCGTTTTCGAGAGTCGACAACTCTGGAGAAGTGAAGACGCCAGGCGTAACCGTAGCAAAAGCTATGCGTTTTTTAAAACAAAAACACACTAGTGTAAACAGGGCCATAGTCTGAAGCTAAAAAAAATCTGAAAAATCTGCAGACTGGCACAGACTTTCGCCACCATCTAGTTAACAAAAAACAAGCCTGAATCCCCTGCTAAGTGTCTCTTTATCTGAGGAGCTGCATTCAAATGACATTTGAGTGACTTAAGACTTTAACTTTAGTACATACATTATCATAGAAACCAAGTGTCTAATGTTTAATGCAATTTAATGTTACACCGTATAACAATTGTTAAAGGCTCAGGGAATGAGGCGGGAACCTGCGAACACTCAACGTAACTTTAATAATAAAATAAACAAACAACAAAACGAAAGTAAAGCGGCAGCCCCTCAAGGTCGACTGCCACATAAATGAAAACAAAACACCAACGTAAAGTCCCATGCAGGTCCTCTCTCATCCTTTACTGTCATCAGCCTTCTTTTTATGCTTCTGGAGTGACACGCAGGTGACGCTCATTAACACTCACACTCCGTTCCCACGGGTCTCTGCCCTGCCTGCTTCTCGCCACACACTGCCTGTCAGTTTCAGAACTAATCCATCTGAATGTTCTCAGCATAGAGTGTAATTACGGCATAAAGTAATTGGTCACAAAACGCTAATTTTGTACTTCAACAATCAAGCAGCAAAGATGGAGGAGTTTCCTCACAGCAGCGCAGCACTCTCCCTGTACAACTGATGACCATTATACATTCAGACAATCTCTCAGAAGTGATCGCAGGGGTTGTACCTTATATCCGGGTCCGAGCTGATGAATGGCAAAGATCTGTGCGGGGTTCAGCGCCTCACTGAAGACATAGACAGCTCCGAGCTGCCCACAGAACACCCGGTTAGCATCCGCAGTCTCTGAAGAGCCCAGGAAACATTTATCATAACTCTGCAGGATGGGAGAGAGGAAGAGAAAATAATAAAGATAAAGGAAGAAAAAAAACAGGAAGACAGACACCGAAAGTGGTTCAACGGATTGGGAGTTTTCTTAAAAGGCCCTCTGGAGCAGTTTACTTGCTATCTTCTTGCTATCATCTTGTTCTGATTAACTTTAGCTAGTCTAGTCACAATGTACTTTAAAGGTTTGCCTTAGGGAAAGAGGGACACTATGGCTTTTCCACATCTCTTTGATCCATAGAGACAAGTGCTTATCTGAACACGTATCATTTGGACCCTTCAGGTGCAATATTTTTTAAAGCTGAGGAAAAAAAGTTCATGATTTTGGCAACGTCGAGACGGTCCTGTGCTTCTCGAGGCTGTGTACCGGAAAAATGAGAACGGTGGGAAAGCTGCTCGCAGCACAAACACTTACATCATTGGTGTTGACGTGCCACGCCATGTCGCCGTAGGAAACCAGCTGGCCATTGACATAGCAACGGATTTCACTATTCCTCCAACGGTTGTAGATGTGCACTATGCTGATCATGTACCACTGCAGGAGAGGACAGGAAGTAGAAATAGGTATTCGATATTCACACAGCCAAGCATGAAAGGTCATTTACTTCAAATTCTTAAAGGTACAGTAGCAAACATAGTGTTCTTTATGCAAGAACATTTCCACCACAGAACAAGAAAACGTAATAAAAAGGTAACAGAGTCAAACAGTGCCCGCCCCCTTTTTCAGCAGCACTGGTTTTATAAGTATATTTTTCCAATAGGGATTTAAAAAAAAAGTCCTCATAAAGAGTTATAAGCAATGAAATTAGCCAATCAGCAACGAGGTGATTCATAACATTTGGCACTTTGAATTTGAAGTAAAAAAGTTATTGAAAATCCGACAAAAAGACAAAGGTACAAGACTGTGTACTTAACAGCTTTACTGAGGGAAAGAACTACAATCCCATAAAGCATTGCGAACAGCAGAATCAAATGGTGATGGATTACAAATGTTGAATTTATTTATAAAAACAATGTATTTTAAGTTTATCGCAAATAAATATTTAAGTATTTTGAGAGTGTAGAGAGATCGACATGATTACGCCGTTCGCAGTGCTTCATGGGGATGGGCGGAGCTACAGAGCTATTTTGGTGTGTGTTGCTTTTTTTGACTCTCTGATAAGTATAATTCTCTGTACAGCATCATGGGTAATGCAGTTTTTCACCAGGAATTCCACTGTTAAACAATTATTTAAAAAAATAACACCTTGTCTACACAAGAGGTGAGCGACTTGCGATTAGTGTATTGCGACTTTTCTGTCACAATGTCTGGCAATTTTGAGTTAACAATTGCGATTGTTTTGCACACAATTCTCACTTCATTTCTCACAGTTTTGAGTTTATAATACTTTGGTGCATTGGTGCGTAATTTTGTGGATGAAAGGATCAGTCAATATCATGAAATGCTTATTTCAGTATTTAATAATGCTGAACCATTCCTTCAAGCTTTGGACCAAGAAAATTCAGTGGAAATGACCCGGCCCCAAAATGAATATGTTCAAATAGATCAAGCACATAAAACATAATCTCATTACATGCTTCTAAACTGAGAGCTAAATTTACTAAAACAGAATCATTCTGTTTGATTGCAGCAATGCTAAAAGCTGTTTTGGCATATGAATTAAAGATCAGAGCCCTGACGTTTGAAAGCTCTCCAGCGAGGAATACAACAGCACGGATCACGTAAAAGTGTCAACCATGTGTCGTAATTCAAATAAATAACTGTGGCTTGTCACAGATCAGGAGATTTAGATAATGCAAACTTCCTCAAAAGGCCTAATTTCCCAAATATCCTCTCCACCTTCCGAGCATGTTATTAAAACGTAAGGCGATATTAGCTGGGGTGACGGGGGGGGGGGATAAGCCAAAATCTGCTAGACTGAAAATCCATCCCATAACTGAGATTTCATAGCTTTTAATGCCAGTTAAGATTTTACATAAATCCAAGAGAGGACTGTCTTTGTCTAGACTAGGCTTTGAATTTTGCAAATGCACTATATTAAATCACAGCCCTAGAGTAGTCCATTGCTGAACCTTTCCTCTGACCCCTTGGTGTCTATTGACCAATAACAAGCTGTGAACAACTGTGCTATTTAAGTTCTGGACAGATCTTTTAGCTCAGTTCAATTCAATTACATTTCTTTTTTGTTCACATCTCTGATCCTCTGTGATCCCTTGTTTTCTTCCCCTCTTTAATATCTAAGGAAGCTTAATATAAATCTAAGAGTGACTAACAAAGTGGTTGATTAAAATCCAGCCTTTTTGTCCCACCGCACTGTTTCAATAACAGAACAAAGTGCTGACTAATTGGGTTGGGTTGTGAAGTTCATTGTTACGCCGAGTACACATTTTCTCACACTGGCGTGTGTGTTTCTGGGCGAAGGGGGTATAGCTTGCATTCTAATTGGCACACAACCCTCCCTTGCCGTCCTCCTCGGTGAGCAGACAGGATGAGGTATCATATTCAAACATCCCTTGCCAAACTGATTTTCATTTGTCGTTTAACAACTCGTGCCACTGAGCCGAATTCATCCCACTGGGACAGTAAGAGGAGCCAAGTTATCAAAAACCAGATGTTGCTGTATCAGCCCACTCTGAGTGAGAAAAAAAAAAAAAAAAAAGAGAAAAGAAGAAAGAAAAGAGCGATAAATAGGCAGATCTTGTGTGCTAAAGGGGAAAAAGGTGGTATGGGAATAAATCCCTCTGGAATTCCCTTTGTTCCTTAAATGCAGAAGCTATCAAATCAGAAGGGCTTTATGTATGGCTGACTCAGTGGACATCAAATTTGTGCAAAGATAAAGACAGAGAGCCAGAGAGAGAGAGAGAGAGAGAGAGAGACAGAGATAAAGACAGAGCCAGAGAGAGAGAGAGAGAGAGAGAGAGAGAGAGAGAGAGAGAGAGAGAGAGAGAGAGAGAGAGAGAGAGAGAGAGAGAGAGAGAGAGAGAGAGAGAGAGAGGGGTGTGGTTTTATACAGCTGCTGCTGCCAAGGGGCTCAAACAGTTATTTGTGCTGATCACCTGATCATTCACTTCCCAGATATTCCCAGAGAAATAACTTTCAGGACAATGTTTTTCATATTGAATCACCATTTTAAGAAGAAAAAAAAATTTGAATGTGGGCTTGCAGTTGATTACTCCACTTATGAAAAATAGTAATAGTTTATGTCACCAATGAAAGAAAAGACCATACATTTGTACTGTAGTCTAGTTACGTCTACTTATGTGTGTAGACAGGCCAAAACTCACCTTCCTGGGCTGGAAGTCGTACTTCACACAGTGTTGAAAGCCTTTCCCCTTCGACTTCAATGATGTCACAATTAAACAGTTCCCCACAAAGTGCGCGGAGTAGCCAATCCCTTTGCTGGTTCGAAAACTAGGGGACAAAGAAAAGAGGAAAAAAGTGATTTTAGGGGAAAAAAACACAATGCTCGATGCTTGAAAAAAACACAATGCTTGATGCTTAAAAATAACTAAAAATAACAGCAATATGAACCAATATTTCAACATTTTTAAAGGCAACTTGCCCCCTCCACAGGGTTTCATTCAATATGAATCACCAAAAACAAACTCTAATTATATTCACAACATTCTCCCTGCCTCAAACAACTCAAAAACCTCGTTATTCAGTCCATGCTACAGAATAATCTGATTTCAAAAATGAATTGCACTTTTATAGTCAGACATGGAAACTCATTGAAAATATGGAGGGAGGATGTCAGGCTTTATTCTTGGCGGGAAAACAAACATGGCTGACTGAGTCATTGGCAGCAGTGATTGCTGGGAGCGCTGGCTGCTGTCGATAAGGTGACTTGCTATCAGTCGGTGCCGTTTCTCTCGCTCCGCGCCTGCACGGCTACATAATTCTATGCTGAGCTCACCACGGTAACATAGAAACAGGATTACATGCTGATTTAGCTGAGGTCAGTGGCCCTCAGACTTCTGAAGTGGTAATCTATACCTTCAATGTCTCAGCCTCAATACAGTGCAACCGCTGCTGCCCCAACATGGAGGATATACAGTACATCATTCGCTGTTACAAATATTAAAAAAGACCACCTGGTGGTAATGCTGTTGCCATGGTGATGTTGTAGAACATTATCGCCTGAGGTGCGCTGCTAATGCTAGGAGGACTGGACAAGATATATGTATACTGTATGTGTGTGTGTGTATATACATGACATATTACACCGTGTCATTATTTATTTAACAAAAATAAAGCCAAAATGGAGAAGCCATGGGTGACAAACTAAGTACACCTTATGATTAAATTGCTTGTAGAACTCTCTTACCCCGCAATAAGTTGAAGGAATCATTTTCTGTATGACTTTATCAGTCTCTTACATCATTCTGGAGGAATTTTGACCTGCTCTTCTTTACAACGTTGCTTCAGTTCTTTGAGGTTTGTGGGCATTTGTTTACACAGCTCTCTTAAGGTCCCGCCACAACATTTCAGTTGGGTTGAGGTCTGGACTTTGACTGGGCCATTGCTGCTGTAAGATCATTGCTGATGTCTTTCCTCATTGGCATTGTGTTAACACACACCTGAAGGCTTCAGGACCAGCAAACTGCCCAAACTTCTGCTGTTATAGAGGTGATCACGCTCGCTGATGATCAATTCATCAAAGGCATTTGATTAGCAGTGCCTGACTGCTACTCACCCTCTTAATTCCTATGGAAGAGTGTACTTAGTTTGTCACCAGTGGCTTCTCCATTTTGGCCTCTTTTTTGTTAAATAAATAATGACACGGTGTAATATGTCATGTGTTGTTGTTCATCTGAGGTTGTATTTACCTATAAGACCTGCCAAGGACCAGATGATTTTTTATTATGCCCCGATACTTAAAACCACAGAATTCAATAGGGTGTCCTTTCTTTTTCACATGACTGTATACTGTATACTATATATTTCTATTCATGTAAAAAGGAACACTGCATAACATAATTATATATATGTGTGTGTAAATTCCTTTTGAAGAACTGCTGTTAGAGCCATATAGATATTCATTTTATTTATAAGCATGTGACTTATACATTTATATACAAGTCACATTTATATATACAGTAATAATTCAGTGCTTCCTTAAGGCCAATATATTCAGTGTATTCAAGTCACACATCTACAGTATGTCTCTTTTCTTGGAATCAAAATCGTGACCTTGGCACTGTTAGTGGCACACTCTATCAGTTGAGCTACAGGAAATGATCATGTAAAATTAAATTATAACTGTATACTACTGTAACTCATTCTGCAGCCTTCGATACAGTGCATCGACAGATCATCCCATCTGTTCTCTTGACACCAAGCATAATGGGAACTGCACTCCACAAGTACTATAGGTCCTTCAGGGTATCTTGAAGGGGATTACCAATGCTTTTGTGCAAGAAAACACGAGTAACATTAAACCCAGACTAAAGAATAAAATGCTACAGAAGTGTAGAATATAGGCCTTTTAACTTAGCACTGACATTAAACTAAAGGTCAAAACTAACAAGGATCCTCAGAGTTACTCTGCAAGGCATCTTCAGTTTACGCTACTGGTTTCTAAAAAAACAACCAGAGGTTCTTCAGACATTCTCTTATGACATTTAGGAATTTTGTGCATTTCTCTAGTTTGCCCTCTGGTACGGCAGGCTTTTTTTGGTAACTGGAAAATAGGGCAGGGCTCATCACTCCTAAATTAGCAGTCTCTTCTTGTGGGCCAGCCCTGTAGAGACACTTACCACTTCAAACAGAAATGGTAATATAATATTTCCTATGCACAGATCTCCCGTTTCTACCACGCTGAGAATCTTGTGGCTCACAGGTGTAGGTCTAAGTCGCTCAGAGCTTCTGCAGTCTTGGCATTTACATTATAATGACTGACGACTGGTCAGCATTAAGCCATACTAGTACCTCTGCTCTTCCTTAATGTAGCATACACATCATACTCACCAGTATAAGTATGGTTTATCCTTGTCTACATTGATATTATTGAGTGGGTCCATTCGGAACCAAGTGTTGAGAGTGAATCCGTTCTGGTAAGGCCACTTAGCAATGGGCGGCAAAGCAATGGCCTGCCGGGGGGCAAAACACAAGGGAATTAGAAGCTGCATACTTGCACAATTAAAACAGCATTTGCAGAACAAGCTGGCATATAATCAACTGACCATTTTGTACAAATTTGACCTTGGTAAGATGGTATTTAATACATACAATTACATACAATTTGCACTCTAATAACAGCATCTGTGGTGTAGTGTTGATTACCACGGACAATATTTTCAGATCATTTGAGATAACTCATTTCTCAGTTTGTACGAAACAAAGAAAAACATTTACACACTTTACAGTGGAAGTCTGTAGTTGGAAATGTGAAGCTTCTATTTGTAACATGAATATGATTCAATAAAAATGATTTTATATTAATAATTATTCATTATTTAACATTTACATAATTTAAATTAGTGCTGCACGATTAACTTAATCATATCGCAATCGCGATGTCAAGACTACGCGATTATATGATGCAAAATGCTGCGATTTTATATTAAATAAACAAACTAGCGCTGTTAACGCAGCATTTTGCCATCCTTTGGCTAGTGTTACATGATCCCGCTCTTATTCAAGCAAATGCTTTTAAACCATTCATGCGCGATAAGACAAAAATGAACGCGCTGCCTGTGAATGTCCTGACTGACACACAGAAAGACTCGCGCTAATATCGTGCGTGCGCACAAAACAGCATGCCAAAATACAGTTCTCTTTCGAGCTTGAACGAACAATAACACACACAATTGACCCTTCGCTAAGCCACGCCCGAAAACCGCCACTGGCCAATCATGGCTTAGCAACCGTAACTAGGCGCGGGAGGTCTGGCAAGCTTTCGAGCGATTGAAACATGCCCAAGCGTTATGCGTAAAAATTGTGCATATCCTAAAAGTTTGGACGGGGTGGTGGATTTTGTTCCCTTCCCGAAACCTAAAACCCAAGGGGAGAAATGCCGGGCGTCATCTTTATTTATATAGCGTTTTTAACAATGTAGATTGTTCCAAAGCAGCTTTACATTGATAATAGGAAATTAAAAGTAAAGTGTTTTGGCTTTATAGCAGCTCTAGAATAAAGTTATTGTCCAGCTCGTGGATCAAGCAGTGTGATTAAAGGCAAGACGGAGGCTCACTGACATAACTTAACGTTACTTAAAAATATATTTCAGCATTTTGTTAATCGACGGCTAAACTAGTACCCCAATCCGATCGCGACTCTCCCGGTGTTAGTTCTAGTATAAGTAAAAGGTAGTTAGTAAAAGGAGGGAACATCAGGGGGCTTGCCGGAGATCTCCAAGGAAAAGGTTGGTATGCAAACTTAATCAGTTCATAACAGTAACGTTAGTCACTTATGTGACCCACGACGTGTGAGCAGTAGCCTGGCGCACTAAAAATATAAGCGGGAGAATGTTATCATTGCAAAGTGGTCAGGCTAATGTCTTGTGTTTATTCCACAATACTTATGGATAAGCTGTTTGATTTATAAATATTAGATTTTCAAATTTCACTCACCCTGCTGTGCATGCACATAGCTGTTCCTCAATTTGTGTGTTTCCCATTTGAATGGTCAGCGTATGAGGCGTCTGCTGCTTGCGCTGGGACCTAACGATCTAGGCTTTAGCTTCAATTTTGATGAAATTATTCTCTAATAGTTTGCATATTATGTCGTGGATATATCCCTCGAATGCATACTGCAGTCCCTTTTGTCTTGCTCTCTCAGATATTCACCTGTTCGCCAAAAATGACTAATTATCTCCTTGGGAATGTCTGAAACCGGTGCATACATACTGTAATAGACGTGCCAGGCGCAAAAGCTTGACAGGCGTAGCAACAGTAACTAAGGAGGGCGGGGCTTAGCGAAGGGTCAATTATGCCAAAATGTATTTTTGTCGAGTATCTTCATAACATAAGAGTAGTCTTATGATGAACGTGAAGAGTTGTGACTCGTGAGAGAATGAGGCGCGTGTGAGATCCGCGTCTCTGACAGGAGCGACTGGTCTTAAAGGGACAGTACACAGCAGCCACTAATTATATCTGTCGTTAAAGTTAATCAAAGAACAAAGAGAACAGAGAAAAACACTCACTGCTCTTGACTAAAGAACTTTTTTCTTTAGGCAGATTATCACTTATCTGTGTGTGCATTTATTTTCCTTGAGAACCAAGCAAGTTGACTCATGAAACCATTTGTTTATTATATCGCAATCGCAATTGTTGATTTGGTGATCAAAAAAACATTTCTTATTATTATCAATGTTGAAAACCGTGTTGAAAGTTCAAAAGAACAGCATTTATTTGAAATATAAAACTTTTGTAACATTATAAATGTCTTTACTGTCACTTTTGATCAAATAATGGATCCTTGTTGAACAAATATATCAATTTATAAAAAAAAAAATCTTACTGATTTTGTACAGTAGTGTAAAGAAGTGTATACATATAGTATAGTATAGTCCCTGCATATTAACCTGGGTAAGGAAAGTGTAGTTTAGAAAAAAAAAGGTAAAATATTCCCTAAGAAATAAACAGCATGATAAGTTATTATTGTTGTTGTTGTTTTTGTAGTTGGTGTTTTATAATCATAACACACTAGTCTCATGCTAACATTTATAATGTCTGGAATGATTCTACAAAAGCTTTATTGTAAAAGGAGTGGGAGAGTCTCACCGCCGCACTGCGTCCTGGGAAGTTGAAGAAGGTGTCAGGGCCGTGCCGCTGAGGCATCTGATTCAGCACTGATAGGAGCTTAATGGCGTGTCTTGGCTAAGGGAAACAGGACACAAGAAGGAAGAGAACAATTAAGAGAACATTGTAATTAGTGAGAGAGAGAGAGTGATGAAAGGAAATTATAATGAGAGAAGACTTTGACAACGGAGGAAAAGATGTATATGTTCATGACAGTCAAAAAAGAAATAAAATAATTAATGGTAACCATCATCAACGAGTAAACGACCCAAAAAACCCCCCACCTCTAATTCAGCCAATCAATAGCCTGTCCATCAGTCTTAACCACGGCAGCACAGTTGAAAATCGATTCGTAGGCAACCTCAAACAGATGTGTCCGTGGAGAGGACTGGCGGACAGGAGATCGTTGGCTGGGCTTGGAAGTCTCTAAAGGGAGCTGGCTAATGATCTGCACATATCAGATTTTTATGACTTTTAAGAACATATTTTAACATTCATAGTTTGATTCCCAATCTTCATCCCAATCTTTACGGTCACAAGTTATTAACCCTATAACAAATAAAATTTATAGCAGCCATTTTTTTTCATGAATCATTAATAATTAAAGGCCCACTGAAGTGCCTTGGAACGCGCAGCTTTGTATGATGCGTTGATGTAATTTCCACTGAAACAGGAAGCTAAGGGCGGGCGTACACGGTGCGAGTTCGGACACTCGGGAGGTCGTGAGATATTGCACACGTTGCGAGTCAGTTTAACTGATAATCGCGTCAAAGCAGCTGGTACACGGCACGACTGTCCTGCACAAATTTTATCCGGCAGCAATCACGTGAGCTTCCGCGCTAAACACAGAGACCGTCAATGTATTGCATGCAGGCAAAGTTTCAGATAGAAAAATGACAGAAATGTGTGTGCAAATGACTTGTTGAAAAGCAGAGAACAGTAGCCATTCCTTTCAACATAAAAACTTGAGAGAGAGAGAGAGAGAGAGAGAGAGAGAGAGAGAGAGAGAGAGAGAGAAAAAAGTGTGTGTGTGTGTGTGTGTGTGTGTGTGTGTGTATGCATGCGTGTATGTATGTATGTGTGTGTGTGTGTGTGTGTGTGTGTATGTGTGTATGAGACAGTATGTGCACGCTGTATGGTTGCTGCCACTGAGGTATAGCCCCATCGACGTTGTGTATGATTTGGGGGACAGCTGGTGAAAATCGGGCCGACTCCCCGAATTTTTTAAACATGTTTAAAAGTTATCGGGAGGTGCTCGTAACGTGCTCGGCTCGGCTCGTAATTCCTCTCACACGCTGCGAGCCGCGACCATGCGAGCATCACCGATTCCACTCGATTTCTCCCAAGTGAAAAAAATAATCTGCGAGCTTGTAAAAACAGCAAAAATCGCACGTGTTCGCCCGCCTTTAGGCGGGATATATTGAATGGCTCCGCCCCCTTTTCAAATAGCCAATAGCGTTTAGTTTACCTCACAGACTGCAAGTCGTACTTGCCAGCACCATGGAAGCGAATCAGAGCGCTGATGATGCTCTGGATTCAATAGTAGATGTGTGAATTAATTCTAGCCATTTCATTCTTAACCAACGTACATTTGGAAAACGGAATAAAACTCGAGCGTTTGAGCAACCGAACACACATCTCCAACCCATATCGCTCAGTGACGTGTCAGAGGTATTTATAGCATAGGGACCGGGACGCTTTCGATTCTAGAAAGCATTTGATTGGACAGAAGATGCGATGAGAAGCTGAAAATCCTAAAAATCCGTGATCCATTTTAGCGGAAGTGCGAGACTAAGTTTTGAATGCTTATATCTCCTAAATGCAAATCTTGTCATTGTTTTGGAACACACCATCTTATTCATAACCTTAAGGCTAACATATTCATACTTAAAGCTAAAAAAAACGTACATTTTGATTTCAGGGGACCTTTAACCAATGAAAAGTTTAAAAAGAGCTTTTGACTAAACCTCATATCCCTATAGGATCTTCATAATGTCTGTCAAACCTCATAACTCCAACCGCCTCTATCGTGAATGAAGAAGTCCAGAACATTAGAAGTTAGCTGCTTTCAGTGGCCACTGAAACTGAACGGCATCCAGTAAGTGTAAAAGGGGCAAGAAAACTCACCCACATGCCTCCGTCCCCCCTCAGCATGCTGAATAACAGCTTCAGTTCCTTCACTGTGATACTATAGCTGGCCAAAACCCCCAGCATGTCCACTAGGAGATCTGAGAAAGACAGAAAGAAGAGAATGAAATGACTCAGCATTATCGGTGCAACAGAATTGCAGACTCATGAGGATGATGTCACTCGGGGGGCAAGAAGCCAATCGTTATCTTTCTGCTGGAACATTATCTACAGCAAGTTCTCCTGAGATCGTGGCTCTCAACGGCATGGAAACCCAAGTCTATTCATTCACATATCGGCTGTTATGGCTCGGTGTCAAACCCTCTGCTGATGTAATTTGCGAAACATCTGCGTTATGAATTTAGAAGCTCTTTAAAACGTTGCGCGAGACATGAAATAATCTAATTTCGAGAAAAATAACAACCCCTTAGCAGTGATGTTTGTCGTGGCTTAATATCATTGTAATTTGATTTTCAAAATAACCCAGTTACACGCCATTCACTCAAAGGCCACAAATTTGGTCAAAAAAGGACAGAAGCTGGAAGCGCATAAGAACTAATTGTCTGATTAGCAGTGGAATTTTCTAACACGCGGATCTGTCTAAAGAACAGTTAGAGAGAAGCTTTCTCCCAAATGTGTTCACAGAGCCAATTTTACACATTACCCCTGCAATAAACGACGGCCATGGTCCACTGATCGTAATTACACAGAAATATTGGACGCAGAATGCACAATGAGGGGTTTAGCGAGACAGTGGAACCTGTTTTTCTGAAACGTAACGGAGCCAAATCATAGAGGATTGGAACATATGGACAAGCATGTGATACAACAAAGATTATCACAGACATTACTGATTCTTTTCTCTTCGGTGAATTGGATTTTCATTTGACTGAAGTTTTTGAACCGAAGGCACTGGTGTAAACAATAGACACGAGGGCCCACAACAAAATGTGGGGTCTTTACACTGCTATTTACCACAAAAAGGTGAGTTTACATAGACATGACATAAACAGTTTTAAACAGGAATAAGAATGGTGGGGAACAATTCACTTAAAATCACTGCACACTTACAAGATCACACACAGAACCAAAATCCAAATGCTGCAATACTGCAAAATAATGTTTATTTTATTATGAATTCATTATTAGTATTAATTTATTATAATCATTATGAATTTATTAGGAATTAACAAATTCATTATTATCAGTTATTATCAATAAAAATAATAGTACTAATAATCTTTCACACAGAACCAAAACCACCAAAAGATACTGCAAAACAATGCTTATTTTATTATGGATACTAACAATGCTATTATTATCAATAATAATAATAATGATAATACTAATAATGATGATGATGATAATAAAAAGTTATTTTTCCACACAGAACCAAAACCACCAAAAGTTTAACCAAATGTTTATTTTTATTATTATAATATAATACTTATAATATAATTATGATGGTAATTATTATTACATTATATAAATTATAATATATAATATAAAAATTGCCTTATTATTATTGTTGTTGTTGTTTATTTTAATATAATTTAGTAGTAGTAGTAGCAGCATCAATAATAATAATAATTAATAACAAATAATAATTATTATTTTTATTATAAGGCATTTATTTTGCAAAGAACCAAAACCACAAAAAGATGCTGCAATACTGCAAACTAATGTTTACTTTTATTTATTATTAGTAGTATTATATAATTATAATATAATGATGATGAAAGTTATTATTATATAAATGCCTTATTATTATGATGTTTATTTTATTATTATTATTAATAATAATAATAATAATAATAATAATAATAATAATAACAATATTATTATTATTATTATTAAATATATACTTTTTTTCAATGCTCCCAGGACAGCGTTTCTGGTTATCCCACCTATTGAGGGCATTGGCCAGACATTTTCTCTTTATCTATAACCGTTTATTTGAATGTACAAGCCAGACATTGACTTCGAACTTTTCATGTCAAGTTTGGATCCTGCACTCTACGCTTTCCTTCAGCGCTCACCAGCAATCATGTCGTCGACGGAGCTCATCTTCTGCAGCACCTGCTGGATGAGCCCCACCTCTGTGCTGGTCTGTAGGTTGCGAACGCTCTTCCGCAGGATCGCTGTGAACATGCTCCAGATCTCCGCCTGGCAGGTGACGTCACAGTGCTCCAGCAGCTCCACCATGCAGGCGATGCTTTCGGCATCCTGGATGATGAAGTTCATCTCCAGGTCAAACTCTCCACCCACCAGCTGAGAAAGAGAGAGAGAGAGAGAGAGAGAGAGAGAGCCAGGATTATTCTCAAATGAAATCACTGAGGATATGCTCATTGTATATTTTCCACCATAATGATGAAGAAAAATGCACATCATGGTGATAATTTTACTGTTAACTCTTTTCATGCCATTGATTTTCTCTCATTTATGACAACACCCCCCCACCTTTGACAAGTTTTCCAGCAATCGACCATGTTTTCACTGTTACGGTAGGGGGCGCTATTACAGATTTTTTTTTCTCTGGATCCAAAATCAAGCAAAGAAAACGATCTGCGTGAATCAGGAGTGGATAAGTAAGCTGAAGTGATCATCAAACATTCAACAATATATAAATCAAAACGTCTAACGTTATAGAGAAAAAATGTCGAACCCAGGAAGAGGTACAGGACTGTGAAAAGTTTGATGAAATAGTTGATGTACGCGATCTATACTGAGTCTATGTTTTGATTATCATTCTGAATCCTATCCGGACAGAGTTTTCTCTGATTTTTATTCGAAATGTTGTTGTTGTTGTTTTTTAAATGAAATATTCAAGTGTTGATTTAAAAAAAATAATGAAGGTAGAATTATGAAGCTTTAGCAGAGGCTCTGTTCTTTCTTTTGATATGACTGCTCACATATTCATACAACAAAATAATCTGGGGGCCATGAACATTTTGTGAATATGATTGAAAAAAAATTGCCGCTGGCTGGCAACTTAATATGGTAATATATATTACTGCAAAAAAAAAAGTAATTTAAAATGTTTAATGTCAGAGTAAAATTGTCTAAAATTAATAAATGCAATATTGACAAACTTTCATTAAAAAAAAAAAAGAATTATGATGACAAACTACTAACTAAACACATAAACAAATTAATAAATTGGATGGGAGTAGGTCAAGTATATTTATATAGCATTATTATGCAATGCAGATTGCTTCAAAGCAGCTTTACAGTAATGGAAAGGAAAAACAACATCAGTGTTCCAAACTTCCAATTAAAATAATTTGAATTATAGTTACAACTTAAATTTGACCTTTAAAGCAGCTCTACAGAAGACAATATACAGTAGCGTCATTATTCAGCTCAGTTTAATTCAATTATTCAGTGATCTGATTCGACAGGTGTTGGTAAGATTGACGTAGGACACAAGGTGGATGAGATGGTCACAGCAATGTAATAAGGACATAAAAATAATGCAATTAGAGAATACATTAATTTGAACAGAAAAGGGAATTGGAAAGTTTGTGCAAGTGAAGTGAATAAGGGAAAAAGCAAAGGAAACAAATAATATATAGAGAAAAAAGGAGCAGTTTTGAGGTTGCTACCGTAGAGAGCAGCACTCTGTCTGATAAATAATGATTTAGATTTGAGAGGGTCATTTAATTCTGGGGTAGAAAGAACACAATGACCTCACGCACACGCTTGCCCTCTATGACTCAAACAACACACTGGAAAGGAGAGGAATGGACAAACCAATCAGAGATTGTTCCTGCTCTGCAGCAAACAATAATCAATGGCATCAGTCTTGGAGTTCAACAGGCATGAAATTGGCCAGCTTTTGGCCATGCAAACTCCAAACCTAGCAGGTGATTTGGAAAATAAAGGCTGAAATTCCTGAAAATCACATTTTGGTGAGAAAGAGAGCGTAGAGAAGGCGAGGTGCTGGGAAAACTATTGATTTTCACTCTTTGTCTGATACAGTCAAATTGGGAATGCTCTGGAGCTTTAGAACATTTTGTAATTGGGCCGTCGATAACCTTAGCATGTGTAATTTGTCCATGCCACTCACCTTGATTATTTGTAATATCCATGTGAGGACCTTAAACATGACTTTGCAACCATTAAATAAGGTCTTCAATTTAATTCAGATAATCAGGATAACCTACTCAATACTGGCACAGGGGTGTCCAATCCTGCTTTTGGAGGGCCACTTTCCTGCAGATTTTAGCTCCAACACACATGCCTGGAAGTTTCTTGTGATCCTAAAGGCCTTAAAGGGTTAGTTCACCCCAAAAATGTAATTCTGTCATCATTTACTCACCTTCATGTCGTTTCACACCCGTAAAACTTTCGAAATAAGATATTTGAATGAAATCTGAAAGCTTTCTGTCTCTCCATTGACAGTCCATGCAACTACCACTTGTACACTTAAAGTTCATAAAGAGATTGTAAAACACGATCGCTTTATATGATGAACAGATTTAATTTAAGCTGTTATTCACATTTAAACATTCATCAACTCGCGTTCAACAAAGTGGTAGTTGTGTGGACCGTCAATGGAGGAACAGAAAGCTCTCAGATTTCATTAAACATATCTTCATTTGTGTTTCAAGGATGAATGAAAGTTTAGAAAGACATGAGGGTGAGTAATTGATGACAATTTTTTCTTTTTTTGGGTGAACTCAACCTTTAATTAGCTGGTTCAGGTGCGTTTAATCAACATGCACAACTGCCAAATGTTCTATATATTTTAATCACAACTTGTAATGACTGCTTTATTGAGATCATCGTTTCTGCCTAAATGAATACGTGATGTTAGCTAACTACATGATTTGTATTATCTTAGAACTGTACATTTCTGAACATATGGACATTACTTTGACACACACACACCTCTAAATTGTAATGTAGAAACATGCATTTTCAGTAAAGCTGCTTTGAAACGATATGTATTGGGTAAAGCGCTATGCAAATAAATGTGAATTGAGCTGAATTGAATTAGGTCTAGAGTTAACCTCAGCTGGATAGTGGCCCTGCAGGAGCAGGATTGGACAGCAATGCACTAGCCTGAACAATACTCTATGCACGTACTTGAAGGCTCCTAGCTATGCAAATTTGATTTCACGCATCACTGTGTTCCAAAATGTGTCAGAATGCATTGCATTGTATTCTCAGTGCCGCAAGGTTGCTGTAGCCGGCATTACTACAAAATTGTCTTCTACGTTCATTTTGCTCCTTTAGGTCATCTGCTGTCGTGATGAAAAACAGTCTGATGAGAATCTTGCTGAGGAAGTGAGCTATAATTAGTGAATGCTTCTGATAATAAATAGGTTTCTAGCTGGTCAAATCTGGTCTGACTGAGGTAGATAACACAGTCTGCTTTCTTAAACTGGTATGATCTGTTTTTCTCCAGGAGGGTGAAACAGGATTAGTTGGAAAGTGTTACCACGGTATCATCCCATTGAACTATTTACAATCCATACAGTGCAAAAAGAAGGACAGCGGGGATGAAATCCTATTGATTTGTCATGGTTCATCACTCCCAGTGGCCTTTAGTGAATAGATGATTAATTACGAGACGTTTACTCGTCAATAATTGCCTTTGAAACCCAGAGAGACCAGGGGTTGTTTTTTGTGAACAACCAAAAACGCAATTAAGCTTTCAAACTAATGGTTTGTAGGAGGGCTACAAAATGAACATGTGATCTTGCACGTTGAAATCCATAACATTTAGAGACATTGGCGGTCCAATAACAAGTCTTTATGTAAAAATAAAGCTGATAAACATACACACTAAATTATTGTGAAATCAGTAGAATACTTCATATAACAAGAATAGACTTTTTTACCTCCTACACACAATGCTTATGAGATAAAACAGACTTGCACAAACACAAAAAGAAAGCATAAGAGTTTCTTTTTGACCCTTGAACACTGACAGTGGTGTCAAACATTATTTTTAAACAACAGCAGAAAGCAGAAGCTGTAAAAAGAGATCAGACGAAAGAGCAGTACAGCCTCCAGCACATTAGCTCACAATCTCCTCACCACTTCGCTCATGTTTTATTACAGTGGGAACATACTTTATCTGTTTAAGTTAATCATGGCAGATATGGCGGATGGGATCAGGAAACAATCCGAGCCAGATGCGTTACACGCCACGCTAAATCTCTGACCGATGTGTCGATTTTATCTGGAAAATGTAATTCAGCAGATGTTCTGAGACATTGCGATTTAGTATATTTCTGATTCCTTAAAAAATGTTTATCATATAGGTTCAAAAGGCTCAAAACGCTGCAGCGAGATTATTAACGAATATTAAGAACCGTGAACACATCACGTCCTTGGTCTCTTTACATTGGCTCCCTGTACAAAATAGGAGGATTGATTTTAAACTTCTTTAATTGGTGTATAAATCTCTTCATGGCCTTGCACCGACTTATTTATCAGATCTGGGGTATCAGACAGGAAGAACTTTGAGATCATCAACTCAAAATGTGCTGAAAATTTGTTTGCCATGGCCTATTCATCCTTTTGATGATAATTTTTTATTCTTTTTATTCTATTACTATTTTGTCTATCTTACTGAGATGATGTAAAGCACATTGGTCAGCATGTGTTGTTTTAATAGTGCTATACAAATAAAAGTGACACTGACATATATTTGTACACTATAATGATGCTGTATTTGTGTGGCAATAGAAAGACTATTAGATTTAAAAACAGCCCCTTAATGTATGAGTTCTCCAAACTCAAAAGACTCTTAGAAGAAGAGCTGTTATCTTGGGAAAAGGACATTGCAATAATTGGGTGCCAATCATTGTGGCCAAAGTGAAATAGAGAAAAAACATTTAGTTCATAATGTGAGCTTCCCCCCCACTTTCAATTGTTCTACTTCAATGAAAGGTTCGAATTTTGTGAATTTTTTAATGAAAGATCAAAAGGATATGCAATGCAGATTTATTTTCACAGCTGCCTTTGCTCATATTTACCAAGGACACTGATATATAGTGTGTCTACCGGTCAAAAGCTTGGAAACATTACTATTTTAAATGTTTTTGAAAGAAGTCTCTTATGCTCATCAAGCCTGCAAAAATATTGTGAAATATTTTTACAATTTAAAATAATGTTGTTTTATTTGAATATACTTTAAATTATCATTTATTTCTCTGATGCAAAGCTGAATTTTCATCAGCCATTACTTCAGTGTCACATGATCCTTCAGAAATCAATTCTAAAAGGCTTATGCTGAAATGCTGTTCTTTTTTAACTTTTAATTAATCAAAGAATCCTGAAAAAAGTATCACAGGTTATTAAAATATATATATATATTTATATTAAGCAGCATAACTGTTATATATATGCTGGGTTAGGGTTATGGCTATACCATACACTTAAAAAAAAAGAATAAGGCACAATATGTTCTGACAAACGTGCTAACTGGGAATGCTAATTCCCATCCCTCACTTCAGAGAATAACAGCTGTAGTACATAATGTATAACACACTAACTCATTGTCTGAGATTACACTCTGCGAAGCACTAAAGCAGTTAGCAACAAATTATTTTTCCACATGGGTCTCTTCCTCTACTCCCACTCCACATAATCAATTACATTCCAGACAGACAGTTGTGTTTGGAAGCTGGCTAATTCCTCTCGAAACGAAACAAGCCACAAGCCCAATAATGAAAGGGGTAGAATCTGATTTGCACAGGCTTTTCCAGAGCTGAAAAACAACTGTGGGAAAATAAAGCGAATCACAAGTGTTCTTAAGTGCTAAATCACTCAATAACACGATAAACGGAGTAAACCCCTTGTTAGCGACAGATGAACCTCTCCAAAGTTGGTGCATTTCTTGATCAATTTTTCTTTAGGTTGGAGGTTTGAAGGGTGGCTTTTGGGAGAACATTTGTATTTAAAGGGGTACAGAATAAATTATTCGAAGACCAAAAAGCCTGGAAGTGAACTAATCCGTGCTTGCCCACACATTCATGCAAAGGCAGGGCCAGTTCACAAGCATTGATTCCCTCCATACAGAATCCATTAGCCAAAATTAGGCCAAAGCCTTAAGGTAGCGAGCTGCATGGGAAGAATTAATTCTCCTCGTATTGAATTTCTCTTTTCCATTGAGGATTCCAATTAGAGCACGGGACAACACCTCCTCACAAGCTAATACTTCGACATCTTAATTTTCCTGGACGAACAGACAAATTCAAATCATGCCTTTAATTAGGAGCTCTGATTACATGCTGACAAATACAATAGAAGGGGCAACTGTGAAGGACTGAAAATTACTGATGGTACAATGCCTGACATATCAGGTTTCCTGGCAACCATCTATTCTACAATACACCATGAAGTCCATGTCCATTTTGAGAATGTGAGTACCATGCTAAATATATGACATCGCAGGAAGAAAGGAGAGCAGGTACTGATCAAGACTGAAGAACAGAGGCCTCACTATATCCAACTGGAGAAATCGGCTGTAGGAGTTATGTGGGTCTGGAGCTACTGCAAGATTGTTTTACCATGACGCAAACACAGAGCAATCTGATGTGTGTGTGAGAGAGAGAGAGAGAAATATCGCTAAGCCACCCCTCAACCAGCCCTCCACTTTAACATCTCTATACAAACATCACAAAGCCTATATGTTCTGGATGCTGTTGTACCGTGAACAAGCCTATTTGTTCTTTGAGTTTCAATCTGAAGAAGATCCAGTTCTGTAACCCTGAAAAAAGAATAACAGGATGGATTGCGACAAGTGTAAAAAAGCAACGAATCATTTTACTCAGCAAGGACTCATTAATTTGTGAAAAAAAAGACATTTGTAACATTATAAAAGATTTCCATTTCAAATAAATGCTGTTCTTTTTTACTTTCTTTTCATCAAAAAAATAGCAGTTTTCAAAAAACATATTAGGCTGCACGACTGCTTTTAACACTGATAATAAGAAGACATGTTTCTTGAGCAGCAAATCGGCATATTAGAATGATTTCTGAAGGATCATGTGACACTGAAGACTGGAGTAATGATGCTGAAAATTCAGCTTTGTCATCACAGGATTAAATTACATTTTAAAATATATTCAAAAAGAACACACTTATTTACAGTTATTTTATATTTTAATAATATTTCACAATACTACTATTATTATCATTGTATTTTTGATCAAATAAATGCAGCCTTGGTGAACATAATAGCCTTTTTCAAAATTCTGAACAGTAGTGTTTCTACAAAATAGGAATAAAAGTGGACTATTTCATTTGATTAGGCCATCTTAGTTTTGGATGGAGGAGTAGTAATCTTTAATCCTGTTTTTCTAATCAGTAAATCACATACACCATGTAGGAACATGGAAGGTAATAGGTTTTGTGGTGTGACGGTACCTTACGAAAGAGGTGGAACTGACTTGAGCATATCATGTATTAAACAGCAGGAGACTTTCATCTGTCATGTTACTTACACACACACACAGTACTGGGTTGGACACAGTACCCTTTTGGGCAGGACAGTCCCAGCTCACACCCAGCACAACACAACCGCTGCAATTAGCACTGCGGTCTGTTGAATAGAGGCATAAACTGCCTGAGGTACTGGCAGGGACAGCCTCACTTCACAGTTGGTCTGTTAAGCACACTGCTTCTCAGGACAGTGAATGATGTTCTCTCAAGTGCATAAGGCAAGCCTCAGTATTACAATCGCTCAAAAATAAAGACATATTTCATCATGTAACTCAGTCAACCCAGTCAGATTTACATCAGATGGGATCCAAGCCATATCTATGCACTTAAGAGTTAGAATATATTGATCAAGCAATCATTTAGCAACCAAATCCTAATATTTACATAATTAAATACTGCATATTTACATCTGAACATCTTTAAACGCAGCAGTGATTAAGAATGTTTGACAAGAAATAAATAAATAAATAGAACAGCAAGTTATGCAAGTTAATTTATTGGAACGCTGCAGTCTCCCGCCGTTAGATTGAGGACGGGGATTCTGTGACCTTACTGAGAAAACTATACCTCTGACATTCACTTAGGTCACTCCTGAAATTACTCAGCAGTTGATGTTATTTTAGTAATACTGGGATATTATTGTAGTTTTCATTTTAATTGTAGTTAATGTTTTAGTAATTTTGTTGTGTTTCTGTCATTTCAAATAATTAATTTATAGTCCTAGCTTGTATTTATTTTATTTCAGTTGTAGTTATTTTAGTACATCAAGTTAAATTAAATGGCAACTAGCTAAAATATATATAAAATTTAGTTCTTTTTTTTTTCAATTATAGAAAGTTTTGGTGCAGTTTTAGTTAACTATAATAACCCTGGTTCCAAAAACATTACAAAATCACTCAAATTAAAAAAATTAATTTACTTTTTTTTTCTTCTGTGAGTAGCACAACACAAAGGAAGATATTTTGAAGAATGTTTCAACTGTTTCGGTCCATTAAATTAAAGTCAATGGGGTCCAAAACAACACTGAACATCACTGACTTAAAAAATAACATGGAGACATTTTTCAAAACCATGACAGTGTGTAAATGATGACAGAATTTACATTTTTATGTGCACTATCGCTTTATCAAAACAGTTTTATGAAATTATGATAGAGACGTGCCACTTAATAATAAGATGTCAGCATGGAAAACCAAGGGACTGTCTAATCTCGGAAACATACCGTAATCCTCGCATCAACATTCTTAAATTGGCAGTTTTCCATTTGGAAGCTCTAGCAGAGGAGCAAGTTCAAACAACAAGTATTTCTAAAGTAGGAAAAGCAAAAAAAAAAATAATGAGGTTGTAAACATTACAGATCAGAGTGAGTTATCTTCTGCTAGTCTGGAAGTCTTATCGGAGTTTGTTTACTTGTGCTGTGGCTGGGAGATATCCTTCAGTAGAGCAGAGCAGTCACTGTGAGGCCACTCATTTTCAGATTCACTTTTCTCATTGCGGTTTTCAATTGCTTGCACTTGAGATCTTAGAAGGATTACTGCGGCCTTGCCATCTGTTGTGCGGTGCAGCTGTTTCGGTTTTACACTCTCTCCCTCTTAGCCACTCGCTGAATGCATTTGTTATTTCATATAATGCCGCGTTCGAGATTGCGGCTTCCTCGCCACGGCCTCATCACACCAGGTCACCCGCTCTTCATCAAAGCCTGCCACAAAAGGTCACCAATCCATTTCTCTGGGTTAGGCCTTCAATGTAAATTCTCCAAGGGATATATGACTTTCCTTGGCTGGTTCTTATACTGTAGGTGGCACACGAGGCTTTTTTGGAAATGGGAAGAGAATTTCAAAAGAGACTAATGTGCGATATCTATGTTTGGACGGCTGGGACAGAGCGATGAGAGAGACTAGAGAGATAGGCATGACTGAAATTGGTGACTTCGAGCCAGTAGGACGCACTCTGCGGAAAGAATATATAATTTCAGCTCAGCAGGACGGGCAACTTCAGAGATAAAAAGATGCCAGAGGAAGGTGATTTAATGAGGCATTCAGAATGAATAAACTTGAACGTTGATAAATCATCGGAGACGGGGAATACAGAATTTGTGTGTAAACAAGAAACGCCATGCTGAGAGGACAGCTGTCAGTGGAGTGACAGCTTTAATAATAAACAAACACGCTTGTCTTGAGACTAACTTCCTGCAGAAGCACCTAGAATGACAATGAGGGACAACAGACATATGGGAAAGAGTCATATGCTCAATGCATTTCCCTTCCACATTTAAAAATGCATGTTAGAAGTAGTAAAATTGAGCAATTCAGAGGTAAAGAAACTGTAAATAAATAAATAAATAAATACATAAATAAATAAAAAAATAATAAAAAAAACAAACAATTTTTTTTAAAACCTTTTTTTTTTTTTTACTTTTATTTCTATAAAACATAAGTAAAATACATACATTTAAAAATATTTATTTAGGAGGTAAAAACTAAAAAGAAAAAAAAAGAAAAAAAGAAAAAAAAGAGAAGGACCCCCCCCCCCCCAAAAAAAACAACAACAACAACAACAACAACAACAAACAATAAAAAAACTTAAACTTAAAACAAACAAAACACAAAATAAATATTAAACATTTTTAAATAGATATATACAATATTTAAAGTAAATATCAAATAAAATATCAAATAAGCAAAGTAAAACAAAAAACAAATAGATAGACCATGTTGATTATTATGTTCTAGTCTGAAATCTGTTTATCTGGTGTATTAATTCAGTAATTGATCCAGTAAGTGTGTGCATCCAAGCTGGCATGCTCACCTTGTGCACACTGGTCATAGGTGAGAGGACACCAGCGTACGGCTGGTTAGCCATTAGCGAGCATTAGCCTGTGGATGGGACAAAGGTCCATTGAAGGGCTGCATTATTAATCTAGGCCTTCAAAGGCCCGAGCAGCTGAGTGTCATGGCAGAGAGGGCTAATTACGTATTCGTTTGCCTGGGGTAATTTGCACCCATTGTGCTGTTCAGGCTGAATCAAGACATGAGATCACAGATTAAACACTTAACGCCAGAGGAGATGAGCTTCTCAGAACCAAAGTGCAGTAGGAAGAGGAGGTGGAGGTGGAGGGGAACAAGTACAAGAGGTAATGATACAGTCCTTCACATGCATAATATTGTCTTTATTTGGTGTTGGTCCAGGCCTAAGGTACATAACAAAACTGTATTGTGCATCAATGTTATTAATAGTGTTTGAAGTCCGCAGTGAGACTAGAAAATCAGAGTGGTATCTGCCCATGCAAACCTCAAAGTCACGAAGCAAGGGTGCTGTGGGTGGCGGCAAAGGCATTGCTAAACAACTGGCTATTCTGTGTCAATTGGCGGATGGAAAGAAGAACAAGCAGACGCAGAGCAGACGCAGTTCAAACAGACTAGGGTTTAGACGAGAAGGCCAAAACGTAATTTAGCTAGTTATTCATCGGTTCTGATGGGTTCACGTGTGCTGTGTGTTTGAACTGAAGCGATATGTCACGCCACATTAAAGAGCATCCAAATGACATGTATAGTTTGAAATATTGTGATATAAATTGACAGAATTTGAAAGCTGAGCCTTTATTTTATTTCAAAAGTTACAAAGCATAAAGATTATTGTGATAATTGGATAGGAGCGCTGCCAATAATGTTTAGTGAAGTTTTGTTCACGCATCAACTGAAAACAGAAAGATAGCCTATATTCTTGGGATTCAATAAGTAATCTTCAATATCAAAATGAGGATTGATTCAAATGGAAATATTGTCAAAATGTCAACTCGGCTTTAGCGTCCACACAGCTGACGTTTACCTGTTGTATCTTATCCATATTGTGTGCATGAAATAGACACTGATAATGATTTCAGCTCGCCAAAACCAAAAATTCATTTTTTTTGCTGTTTCGGACTCATATTTTTGGTTGACGATATCTGGGTGCATCACTACATATGGCTCTATAATTTGTTGTCTATCTCTGAAAACCGCCATGTAGAGAAGGCAGACAGTTCAACAGTTAGTGATACATAACCCAATTTCCTATGTGTTTGCACATCAGATTAACTTTGTTTGCCTGCCTGATCTTGCGTCCCTCTGCACATCTTCCAGTAAGACTCCTTTTCCCGTCTCAGCCAATGCAGATTCATCTCTTTGCGCTCTTCACAGCTGCCTAACCCAACCGATAACCTCTTGGCCTGTCATGGGGGACATGGCGCGTTTCAGTCTGAACAGTTCCCTGGCTCTCCAGTTGGTCCCTTGGCACCTCCCGCAAACGCAGAGTGTCAACACCCGCAAGCCGTCAGAGGCCGAGGACAAACAGAGGAGCCAATCTCCTGCTGTCAGACCAACACACACACTCACGCTCTGATCAATGAGGAAGGCAGAGTGTCTTTGTTATCTATGATTAGGTTTTCATGAGCAGAAGCCGCATCCTGTCTGGATGACCATCTGGTCGTTTACTTGCTCTCAAAGCGCACCGGGAAATGCAGTCCTTGGGTCCCGTGAGCTCCCACCATTTCTGCTTTGCTTTCAAGTATAGCCGCAGTCAATCAATATGCCACAGTTGATCACCGTCATGAGTGAAATAGAGAGTGGGAAGCTAAATCTAGGACTGAGCATCTCTCATTCACAAACAAACCTGGAAATGATAATAATCCAGTGCAATATTTGAGCTTTTAGGGGAGTAAGCACCACTATTACTATTGCTCATACTTAATGAAAATGATGCCATCATTTATACCTCATGTCATTCCAAACCTCTATGTAGTGTTATTAATACACTATTAGGCCGTGTGTCCACCGAAACGTTCTTAGCCATCTGAAAACACCCATCTGTGGGAGCTTGAGAGGACTTCGGCAGCGCAGCGTTTTTATTTCAGTTGAGACGCTTTGCTTGCTATGATACGGAATATCCGAGGAAGTGTCACTAGCATCTCATTTTACAGATAGTTAGTTTCTATATAAAAATATCGATACAATATAAAGTATTTGCTCTGGCTCTTGTTTTAAATAATTGTGTTCAGTTATTATGCTGCTTGTCGTCGTCTGTTGATGTTGTGCAAGCAGAATGTGGCAGTTGGTTGGTGTGGTATTTGTCCCGCCCCTCCTCCACTGTGATTGGACGGCTGGGTAAAAAGTGATAGTGATGAGCACTGCGTTTTACCCAAAGGTAAAAAAACATAGCGCTTAGCGCCTCATCACGCTGTTGCCGTTTTAAAAACGTAGCGCTCCCATTGAAACAATTGGGAAAATACACTAGCTTTGGGAAAAATACCCTTTGGTGGACACACAGCCTTAGTTTTAGTTCTTTCAAAATATTTAAGTTCTTCAAAATATCTTATTTGTGTTTCAGAAAAGATAGAAATTGTGAAATAGATAGAAATAGTATTGGTGAAACAATTTAAATTTTTGGGTGAACTATCCCTTTTAATGCATCCCTGACCCTGACACCACGTCCCTATCCAGGGACTAGAATATAATAGATCCAGCAACATGCTAAAATACTTTTATTCAAGACGGCAAGTTTTGTGCAGGCGAACACAACTCATACTTTCCTCTGAAAATGTCAAAATCTAGTTGAAGATAAACCAAAAACAATACATTGTACCAAGACAAAAAAAAAAAAAAAGGGAAAACTGCCAAAACTCAGTCGACGAGCCACGAACACCTTGTGTTCTCAAAGTAATAGAAACCGCTCTTGGCCCAAACCTCAAGTAGACTGTGCTCCAACATCAAGGTTAATTACCTTCTTCTCCAACTCTTTGCTTTTGTGGCTTTATGAATGCCTGCCCTGCACCCTCATCTACTGTGTATTACAAGCAAACACACACAATGTTTCTGCCATTGCTGGTGCTGTGTCAACATTTCTCAGATTAAGAGGAAAGAATGTCCTTCCTGATGATCGCTGAATACCGCAGTAATGTATCAGCAGGGGACAGAAGGAAATCACAGAAAGACAGAGAGAGGAATTCCCAATAGAAATGTGTGTTTGTGAGAGTGCAGTATTTTCAGAGAAAGCTTGATGAGCCTTGCAAGCAAAAATGTATTATGATAAAATCCTGCTTGATTTATTCAGAATACAAAATAAAAAAAGGAAAAAAAAAAAGGTAATTTGTCATCATGTGGATTCCTTTAGACATGAATGGATGTTGCCCACGAAAAATCATGGAACAACGCTGTATGACTGCACATTTACAGTGTGCATTTACAATGGATGTGAATGGGACCATTGAAACTCCCTGTTTCAATAGTATAGCAACAATATGAGCATCTAAAGAAAAAAAATCGAATCACTTACTAACATTCTGTGTAAAGTTATATCCAATTTTACAACGTCATCACCAAAACTATGCAAAACTACCCTAGAATTGCTCAAATATACAACACGTTGTTATAGAAGTATTAATGTAAGAGCTTTACATTTCTGCTTTTAAATCCTTCGGATGGCCCAATTGACTTCTATTGTGCCTCACGATAACCTCAATTTTAGCTTCTTGTAAAAAGAAAAAGAAAACACACAACAAGTTTCCTGAATAACAGATTCTGACAACAGTGAAGCAATGCATTATTTCACAAAAACACGAAAATACACAAGCTGTTTATGGACAGAAGCATGTGATTCTCTCTCTCTCTCTCTCTCTCTAATTGGTCTTCTGAGTTGCCCAGAGGTGGGTCATGTATATTAAGCACACCTGTTCATTACATCTGCAGTAGGCCTGTTGAGTTCAGCATGCAGAATAAGACCACAGTAATTACTGAACATTCACACTTGCACGGCCCACACGCCTCAGAACACTTGTACAAACACTTTTTTTGAAACTTTTTTTGTTTTAATACTTCAATAATAATAATGGAGGCCAAGGAATAATACAATTATATATACTGTATATAGCTCTGTTACAGATTTCACATAACAGTGTCAACTTACAGTAAATATCATCCACATCTGTATTCAGCACATGTCTTATGTGATGCATTTACAATGCTGAGTTAGATCTTCAAAGGAGAATTCTCAATCGCATATGAACAAGCGCACACTCACCCACAAACACACATGTCTATATTCCGCAGTAAATCCTTTTTGAAGAGGAAAGCATGAAATTACAGTAGATACGTTGGACAGAAAACAGAGGAATGTATGAGGATGACTCACTAAGATGAAGACGAAGAGAAGGCCAAGAGGATCTACCCACACACTCTTCTATCACCATCTCCAGGCCCCAATCAGGCCCGATTACACACCGAGCACAGGACGCCTGCCCTCCAGGCATGAGAACACACCTGTCAATCACGCCCAAGACCCCAAACTGAGCCAGGCATGCATAACTGAACACAAATCGACATGGAGGAAGGGGAGGGGGTATACTGCACAATTATGTTTGTAACCCCTCAGGTCCTACTCTATGCCCCGCTCTTGAGCTCAAGGGAGTGAAAATGAATTTGATTCTCTCCCAATGAAGCTTTTTGATATTTTATATACTACATTCCCCAAGATAAAATAATAACATAGCATCCCATTCCAACAACTACATAACCCATGTTTTCCCTCTTTGAGCATCAATGACTGTTTGCAGCCTTCTGTATTGTGCTAGTAGTGCTAAAGCTACTGTACATTTTTTGGTTTCCCAGCATGCCTTGCACATTTGATGCCTTCCCCACAGTGACTATATGATTTTGAGATCCAGCTTTGCCACTTAGGACAGTTTTGCAAACAATAAAAAAAAAAAAAAGGCTGCAAACAATCACTGATGCCCCAGAGGCAACAGACAATATTAGGAACCAAGAGTATGTATGGTTTTGAACAGGATCATTTATCTTTGGAATATATTTAAATATATAACTTTTGTGTTGTGGAATGTAGGCCTACTTAAATATCCATTATGCAGCTTCTTCGGGCAGTTAAAAAAAAAAAATACAATAAAAATAAAATAAATAAAATTACTAAACATCCAACAGATTCTCCAAAGGGTATATCAACTTATGAGCACTGTATATCAGAGAGGATGTGAGACTGTGTACAGTATGTGTGTGTATAAGACCTGCAGAAAAGAGACCTGAGTGTGTGTCCATTATGCAAAGATATGGCATACTAGATTAAGAGCATCATACTGAGCTCCATAACCTTCATACAATTGGAATTGTATTTGAGGATGTGGGCCTGGAAAAAAGGGATGGAAAAAAATAGCAGGGAGAGAGAAGATGAAGAAAAAGAGAGAGGGGGGTGATAGGATGAAAAAGAGGGGAACTTATACTTTGATGCATTGTATAAATTTCCATTAATTAAGGCCCCAAACCGCAAGCTTCAGTCATTCCTTTAATGCACCACAGTAATCATAACCTTCACCCTAAAACTACCCACAACCCCCTTTTAATAAAGCACAAGATATGATTATAATGCATAACAAAACATAAAAAAATGTATACACCAAAACACACCATCTACCGTGGGTGTGTAACACCGTTTTTTTGGGGATCTTTGAGGAGTGTTTTAGTCAGTGGTCAACCCCTCAGCAATATTTGCCATTTTTTTTAGTTATCAGCATCAGCCAATACGTTAAGTGTGGGAAGCAGGACTTTTATTTTAACAGCATCGGGACATTTATTTTGACAGTGACAACACCAGCACATGCACGTTTGCCTTTCTACTATTAGTAACAGAGAGGCAAACGCTATGATACTTTGTCATATACTTTCAGCATTCAGCAACTATTTAGCATCTCTTAATGAAGTTGTGTGATATATCTTTGTAAAGACACAATCCGAAAGCCTCGATCTTATGTATCATATTCTATCACTATGGTTACAGACATTATTAGAAAGTTAGAGAATAGGAGTGACTTTGGTTGCCAGTTCATTTTGACTTTATTTGACTGTTATTAAAGTCACCATGAAAAAAATTAAATAAAAATAGTTTTATTCATGTGCCCTCAACATTTAATCAAAATAAGTTCCCCTCCCTCTTGCAGAGACTTCTCTTCTCTGATGATGTGTTTACAGGCACAAGGGCGGGACAACCTGTCACTCACATGACATCATAGCAATAGCAAACCACAATTATCCAATCAATTCCCAGTTAACAAAATCAAGTCCCGCCCGCCCTACATTTTTCTTCTTCAAGATGCTATTTCTCTTGGATATACGTCACAACAGGGAAGAAAAGACCATTGAAACTTCCGTTTCATGCCAACTTGAAGTACGGTTATCTGTCCTAATCACTGTGAGTTTACAGTTAATGTCAATTAGTCAATATTTAACCTTTTCAAGACATTAAAGAAAGATCACGTCCTCCAGCCAGAATAGAACAGACTTTAGAGATTAACAAGTGATGACTGACTTACTCTAAATATGGTGTTTTGCTATCCAAGCCCGCCCTTAAACCCGTAGTCTGCGTGCAAAGGTGACTGTGCAAGCGTGCAGCTGGATCTATTTGGAGGCGTAATTAAAGCGTAAATTGCTGGTTATCACCCAGTGGGGCTAGCAGGACGCTTGCTGCAGTAGTCGATGGCGATGCTCGCTTTCATTTGCAGGCTCTGAAAACACGTATTCTTTCCCCCATTACATGCACTGTTGAGCTTCCTCTGAGACTGCAGCGAGGCGACGTCTCTCTCTCTTTCTCTCTTTTACACATCTGTCTGTCCCAATTCTCCACTCCAAACAAAATTCTAGTTTCTTCTCTTCCCCTCCTTTGGGTCTCGAGGCTGTTTGCGCTGTCGCCTGGATGTGATCTCGTACAGTGTGTCAGCAGGAACACACAGAACGACAACACACAGGTGAAACGCAGAGAAGAAACCACATCACATCAGCTGCAGCGGTGGAACGCCTGTCTCGCAGAAACACACCTACGCCAAGTGAAAAAATCTGGTCTTTTCGCACAGCTACTTCTATACGGTCGGGCTTTTAGGCACCGGTGAGCTCTCTCAAGCTCTGGATCAAAGGTGCTCCGAAAAACACACGAGCTCCTGAGATGTGGGAAAACATCAAAGGCGTCTTGAAGGGCTGTGAATGGACTATAAGAGGGACGTGTGAAGACGCTGTCTGTCGCTCGCTGTCTTCATTCTCGACTGGGGACTGAGTTGCGGATACAACTGATGGTTTGGGGTTATTTACCGTTGAGAAGTTGCACAATTAATGCATTTAATGTATCTTCAATGAATGTATCAGTGTTGAACTATTGAAATTGAATTGATATAAAGCTGAAATAAAAACTTTTTATAAATGTTTCCTTGGCAACTCACTGAAATAAAAGCCATCTAGAGAGTTAATATGGCCGACTGATCAAGTACTAGGAAATGACAGGAATGTCTTAGAAACACAATTGGTCTCTTTTTGAACAGTTATTTTTCTCATTTCATGTTGCTCAAATTTAAGTAACACACGAAAATGTCAAAAGAGCTTGACTTTGAATACTTAGATTAGTTTTGCTGTGATTTTCAGTGGTACATTGGTACAATTTCAGCAAAGAGCAATTTGTACTTTCAGTCCAAGAAAGACGTCGTTCACACAGGATGACGCCTTCCTTTCAAGAACAAGTACATGGAGCATAATTGAATAGAGCTGGGGTGTAAAGCTATTTTCAACCTCACACTGCACCGTGAATGCCTGTAAAGCTCAGTGACTGTGTGAATTTGGTGCGAGACACAATGCAATGGCACAGACCAACAACAGTAGTAGAAATTGCTTTCCAAATTAGACAAAATGACCATTCCTAATTGTGATCATTGTGTAAATTGCTTTTTGCAGTGTAATTCACAAGAGCCAGATTCATGCAGTCACTGAGCATTATGCTTTGACCCATTCATGCTTAGGTGATATAAAGAACAAAATAAAATAATACAAAAAGTAAAACGTAAAAAATGAAGAAAACATATATCATTAAATATTAAAATTGCATTAATGCATAATGCATGTCTTTTTATTGATGTAGTACAATATTTTTTTATTTTATACTGTATATATAAGGTATTTTTGTGTTATACTTTTATATGGCCTCTCACACACATGCACACTCACAAAATTGAAGTGCAAGCGATCTGTTTTAGTTTGCAGAGATCACTTCTTTCTAACCCTCTTTTATTGTGTTACTCCCCACAATCAAATCATGAGCATCTAAAAAGCCGGTGGAATTAGCACAATGACGCAATCGCCTGTAGACAACCTCCGCCAGCTCTTAACCCCCCTCTCTACCCCATCCAGCTCCGAGCCGCTGCTGTAACCATGGTGACGGGGCAGTGAAGGGCTAGAACAAGTTTCAAGGTGAGCCGGTGCGTAGCAGTGAACTGTGGAGAGATGGATTGTGGTGTCTCCACGCTACACGGGTGACTTGGACGCGTCTTACGTGCCTGGGAACACATGCAGGTGCACAGATGAAGGAAAGTACAGCAGGTGGAGTGATGGGGCTTCAGATGTGGAGCGGCTTCCCAAATCCCTCTGCTGGGTTGTGACGGGAAGCTGATTACTGTGTTTCCAGCTCACACTCTGTTGCTGCATCGCTCCGTCCCCGCGGCTCTACTGCAGGACAGGAAAGCCTAGTGAAACCGTGTCCTCTGTAAAACAGAGTACGGAGCGCTCACTCGGCTGACTGTTTTTGCGGCAGGGAACGGTCATTTTCTCTCTCATAAGAGTTCTAATATTTCACGCTGTGTAAAGGTCAGTTAATGCTCACTTCGTCTTAATGTCCATCAACTAAAGAGATCTTTTCCGCCACATTGCGCCGCACAACGTGGATCCTGTCTCTTTTCTATGCTTTAACTGTTTATGGACGAAACACATTACCTTATAGCGTCCTTGAGCATCGTAAATTCGTCTGCAGGCAAATAATGTGACCGAACATGAATTACTGAATGATTACAGAGGCATTGCCCTGAATACAAAACGACTCTGCACGGTTTTAAATGACCCTATAATTAAACCTCGCATGTTTTGCTTACACCTGAGGGGGGAAATGTCTTGGAACTACAACTAATTACTCAAGCAAACAATCCATAAATTAATTCAAAATAAGAATGAGATTTCAGGTGAAAGCGAATGCTGTAATAGAGAGAGTTGGGCACAGACTAGAAACAAAAGCCCTATTCGCACTGGATTAGTATTACCTGGTGACCTCTAGTCATTTGTAATAATTGCGAAGGTTGTCTGTGATCTTAATCCCGTGCGAATCGGCCATGTCTGTCATTTGTAAAGTAAAAATTCCCCTGCAAATGACCTACCATATTTCGCCAAACACAGAGGTCCTGTGATAATATTAGTCCCGTGCGAATGGGCATCTCTGTGATTTGGCGGGGTCGTATATAATTAGGGGTTCAAGCACGAAATGCTGAAACCCTATTGTAATTGTAAGAATTTGTAAAACGCATCGTGCAGGACAAACCGTAAGGCCTAGAGACTTGGGGACAACCTATCAGAGTATGACCCCGATTGGCCCATAGGTGGCGCTACAGCAACCAAAAGTACAAAATCGCTCATAACTCTTAGACCGTCCAATTTCGATTTAGGCAGAAAAAAAATTCTGCTATGTCGAATTTTGTCCAAAACCTACTTTTGCGAACTAGTCCCTGGTTTTTCGCCCGATCGGAACCAGACCAGTCAGACAATTCTCCGGACTCTCTAGATCAATAGTTATCGAAAAAAACTTGAACTTTTGAATTTGGCTGGCTGTAACAGGGTCATTTAGAAAAGGGGCGTGACAAAATACACTCAAAAGCCTATAAATCCTAAAGGAAAACTCAGACCTTCACAAACATTGATGAGCATATGTGTCATAACGTGGTGAGGAAGCATGCAGAGTTTCATGCAGATCGGACCATAGGTGGCGCTATAACTGGCAAAAAGCTTTTTTTTATCATTCTTATTAGGGGTTCAAGCATGAAATGCTGAAACCCTGTTGTAATTGTGAGGATTTGTAAAACGCTTAAAGGCCTTAAATGCTTGAACCCCGATAAATGCTGCTTGCAGCTTTAATTTTTTCAAGGTTTTTGTTTCCTGTGCGCCTTTTTATCCATCTTTCGCGAGGCTGAGTTGGAGTGTTTTGATAGTATTTTGGGTGCTGGGTCATATCGCTATACACCATACAACTATACAATGTGCAGAAAGAGAAAGCTGAAAACCATCAGAAGCGCGAAAACACAGAGAATGATTCGATGAAGATAGATGACGTGTATAGCAGTATGCAGTAAGGAACATTCTTCTGTTTATGATATATCATACAGCTAGACATATAATGACAAGACATTTCCAAGCAATAGCCTATTGACATCATATTCAGGAGATAAGTCAGTAAATTCGAGTAAAACCACAGGCTTCGCTTATCCCGTACGAATGCGCCACACGAAATTCAGATGGGTGGGTAATTTCTAAATCACACAAGGTCCCCAGATAACACTAATATATAGGGATTATAGGGATAGGGATTTAGGCTCATTTGGTCATTCCTGCCCTGGTCGAGTCCTCGATTGCCTGATCCAATGGGATTTTGCACCAAAAAAAAACAGGCCATACAACTTGAGCACTGTGTTGAAAATGTTTTGAAACCATATGATAGCTTTGAATGAGGAACATACTGAAATGTCATTCATAAAATGAAAGGTAGTAGTAGTAGTGTTATATTGATCACATGTCATGAAATGAAAAAGTAAAATATGGTGCCAGTAGCCAAATATAACATCAAATCTATGGTTAATTTTATTCTGTTAATTTTTGGGTGAACTATCCCTTTAAGTCACTAAACAAGAAAATAGACTAGAGATAATCCTGGAGATTTTTGGTGTCAAACAAACAAACAAAAACAAAATGAATATATCTTGCATGTATATACTGTATTTATACATAATTTATATTAAATATAAATATTTTATATATAAATAACACATTTTTCTTAAATATATACAGTACATAGTACATGTGTGTGTAATGTATTTACAAAATAATTATACACAGTACACACACATATATGATGTAAACACAAACTTTTATTTTGGATGCGATTAATCGTTGCCCAGCACAAAATTATATATATATATTATTATTGAAAAATGACAAGTTAAACTGCAAGTTGCACACACAAGCCCAAAGAGTATTTCGACACAGACACTTCCATTTATACTTACCATTTATACATTTATAAAACCTTGAAGGGCAAGCAGAAAATCTATCTTGCTATTTTAGCATTGAAAATGTTGAAGGAAGCCAATGAAATTTATGAGACGCAACAAATCAGCCGTTTGCCGCCTGTCGTCTCCATTAGACAGTAAACGAGGTCCGTGTATCCTTGAGAAGCCGACCTCAGCTGAGAAACGCAAAATATATTTCAGCGCTTTAAAACTCATTGACCGCTAAATCAAAACAATGCCTGAGTATGTGAACAAGTGGCTTGTCATTCTCAAGTAAAAATAACGAAAAGGCTTGTACAATTACCTCAAGGCACACACAAATGTCAAGCTGTCTGTCTACGACCTGCGGTGATTGTAATCTGGTAAGAAAGGGTTTTAAAAGATCTTAGCATCTATCATCATTAAAGCTCCAGGCCTACAGTTTCAAAATGCCAATTTAGATCATGTTTAATTGACTTCTATAAGAACGGCAGGTTAATAAATAGTGATAAGTGTTCCGCCTCAGGCTGACAGTGCCAAGGACTGAAGATCACCTTGTGAAGGGAATTTGATCCCAAAGCCCTTCTTATATTGTTATTAAATTTTGCATTCATTATTGCGATTACTTTAGGGTTTCCACCTTTCCACTAAAGCTCTCTGGGGGATTTGTCATTGGAGTCAGTGATTCACTGTAACGCAGCAACACAATGTGAACTGATGGGTGCTATAAATCCGCACGGTTCTATTTCTATGCGGCCAATTCTAATGCGTCCTACTTATCAACTGTAAAAATAGATGAGGCGATATAAATGGCTTCAAACAAATTGTGATGAAAGGAATGTAGCATAATTGTGCCAGTTAAGAAACAAACAGCAAACTAACAATAGAGTCGTCTTAAAAAAAAAAAAAAATCCAGACTAAGAGGAAAGGAAAAAAAATTACAGCCAGACAGGTTTAAACGGAGCGTGTTTATCTGGAAGATTGCATAACTCGGACTTTGACGTGCTTTAATATGGTTAATATCATGATAAAAATATTTTAAAAAAAATCTCTTAAAAATAAAAATAAATGTTTTATATATTCAAAGTTCAAAAAGAACTGGTAATTAAAACAAAATCTGGGCTTTTAAGCAATACTGTTGCCATCACTGGTGTCAAAACAAATAATAATTTATTATTAATAATTCTTTTTTCAAGTTTTGGAATTTTGGCCAGTAAGCATCAATTCAACTCACTCAACTCTTTCACTCAGTTATACCTGCAGGCCAAAATTTAATAAAAAATAAATAAAAAATAAATTATCAATCACAATAACAATAATAAAATAAATTAATGTACATGAATAAATATTATCTTAAGTCTGATTGCTTAGAAACAACAGTTTCACTGAAAAAAAATGCATGACCAGAGGTTTATTCATATTCGTGGCACAAACAATACAGAAAAAGTGCTTTAAAGTTTAAACCAGTGCATGGGGTTAAGGGGTTGTTCAAACTCATAACCCTAATCATGAGCAATAATAATAGAGGACACCATAAAAAGCAACAATAATAGAGATGCTAGCTAAACAAAAAACCACTAATGATTAAACCTTTGCCACCTTGTGGTTAGAGAGTGCTTCACATAACTAGAGAGTACTTCACATAACGAGAGAGAGAGAGAGAGAGAGAGAGAGAGAGAGAGAGAGAGAGAGAGGAGAGAGAGAGAGAGAGAGAGAGAGAGAGAGAGAGAGAGAGAGAGAGAGATGATAATAGGAAGTTAGTCATTATTTACTGCAGGTATGACTAGTTTCTACTCTTGAAAAACATGCATGTTTGCTCATGGCACCAACCCACATGACTCAGACTTGTGAAAAAAAGCATTTCAAGGAAGAACGATGTAAACAACCTCTTCAAATACTCTACAGCCAGTTGCCTAATCATTATAGAGATGTAAAAAAACAAAAAAACAAGCAGGTAAAAAGGCCCCAAGACTCTCATCTGACTGTTCTGAACCCAGAGGAAACATCTGCTTTCTCAAAGAGAGAGAAAACTACACACACAAAAAATCCACACTTGATTCGGAGGGGAGCAGACAGTCAGTCTAGACTAGAGGCCAGCCTCAGTTTCAGGACCTTGGAGAGCACACACAGTCTATGTTTTCCACCTTTACAAAGCATAGTGTCGGTAAATATGTCTGCTTTGTTCAAATGTTGTATGGATTATGATGACATATCTAGTGCGCCTAGTCTTCAGGGGCCCCTTTCCCCCTCCCTGCGGTCCCGTACTCCCCCTCTCTTTGGTTTTAACAGTACGTTTGCCAGTCCTGGTGGAAACGAGAGGCATGCGTGGTGTTCCTCATCCAGTGATACGCGATTACGGGCAGAGCAACGGCTGCGGCCAATCGAATTACAGCAGAACAAGGAGAGGAACAAAGCAGCCTGTGCTCTAAACTCTAAATGCACTTCAAAGCCTCCAAGCCTGCCATGCAGGACAGACCCCGGCACCGGCAGAAGGGGGGATGGACAGAAATGTAGAGAGAAGAGAGGGTGGAATAAGACCGTCTGAGATGAAAAGAACAAAAGAAGCTCTTGAGGCCGCAGAGAATGGATAGACGGAGAATGGAATACAGACATCGAAGTGTAATCATCTATAAGCATCAAAAAAAGTCGATAACAGCCTTATTACAGTCCATTGACAGGTATCTCCTCTGTGATAAGACTGGAGCTGTTCTAGAAAGATCAGATTGGGCCTTAATTAAGACTAAAAGCCATCATACAACTAAAAGCAGTGTTTAGGCTGAAAGCAACATCAGAGACTCAGGCTCTTAGTAGTGGACTCCAAATGCATTTCTGGGCAGGTCAGGAAATCGTTCAACAGTATATGAACCTTCAGCCAGTTATTAACCCTAACGTATGAAATAATAATCTGAAAAATATAAAAATGTTATTCAACATTCAGACAAAAAAACAAAAAAAAGCAGCTTGCAAATGTATTTTTTTGTTGCTGTTGAGTATCATATCTAATACAGTGCATCAGGCTTTTATGGCTCACATAGTATGATATGGGAGAATATAAAGCTCACACTCAAGGAGGAAAAAAACAGTTTAACTTCATCCAGAGACCCAAACGGAGCAAAAATGCAAAATTTGGTACAGTTGCTGATATTTATATGGTCAAACAGTAAGATTAAATTCTTATAGCGTGTAATGTAAATCATTGAGATCTTGATGAGAACAGTATAGCAGACTACTTACATGAAATGCATATAAATATCGGTTGTCATTCTATATCTCCCAATAATATGTCTTAAATGCTTAGTTTTATGATCAAAGCCCTGTAGTTTTTTTGGTTTTGTTTTTATCATGGGAACAAAACATATAATGCAATGCAATACAATGATGACTGAGAGATGTACAAGGAAATGTTCCTCAAAACCTGATGTATCATATTTGATACTCACATTTTAACATAAAATTTCCAAAACTTTGTGTGGATAATCACGTAAACCTAAGCTGCTCTGTCTAGTATGCATTCATCTTGAAATATTACAAACAACTTAATATTTATTCTTATGTTTACTTTACAAAAATCAGTAAAGATTAGTAAAGTTTTCACAGCAAAAAGACACGTTTACCACAAACTAAAGGGGGACATTTATAGAATTATACTAAAAGACCCTTTCACTTGCTTAAAAGTATAAACTATCAATCAGACGACAGAAGGCACGTAGAAGATTGTGTTATCATCACACGCCTTAGAGATGTGCGTATCAAATATGATCCTGTAGGCTTTACAGAGTTAAATTCACCCAGCACTGTGAACCAAACCACTGTGCCATCAGACCCTTCTCTAATGTAAGCATGCGACATCTAAATATTACTATGATCTAAATGTTAATATGCAGAAAACAGAAAACATTTATTTTAATTAGTAATGATATTTCACAGTAATACTGCTTAACTGTTTTACATGATCAAATAAACGCAGCTTTGGTGGGAATATTACCAGAGTATCACATCCAAAGAGTGTGTCTCAGTGGCTGATGGCATTCCACTAGACCCTCTCAAAGAGTTAAACGTCTCAGGAATGGACCATAAGCCCAATCACATGCCTATCTCTCTCTCCTACGCCCCCTCCAGACACATGACAAGGCTTTTCTTTCTGCTGCACTGCGAGACTCAAACTCTCTCCTGAGATTCTTGCACCCTCTACAGTGGAAAACAAAACAGTTGCCATCTCAGACCTCTGCAAATATCACAACGCTTATTAATAATTGATGTGTTTTACAGAGCTCTGGACAGTTTTAAAGTAAACTACGAGGCTTTTAAAAGGGATAGTTCACCCAAAATAACACTCTGGGAAAGAGCATCCTGAACATCAATCTTCAAGTAGAAGGAACTGGATAAAATATTCTGAATGATACCAATCCAGAATCTGACATGGATCAAGCCTGGAATCATAACCACACCATGTTGGTTTGTTTGGCCAGAGGAGATCTGGTCCCCCCGACTGAGCTTGGTTTCTCCCAAGGTTTTGTTTTCTTCTCCATTCTGTCACCAATGGAGATTGGGTTTCTTGCCACTGTCGCCTCAAGCTTGCTTAGTTGGGGATATGTAATATTCAGCAATATTATTGATTTGACTGCACTGACACTATTGGATAAGAACTGAACTGAGCTGGACATCACTGTTTTCTACATAGCTGCTTTATAGCAGAATCGAACTCATTTCATATTTGATGATCTTTACACAGTAATTAAATGGAACTGACCTCAGCTGAACAATGACACTTTCTTTTTAGGGCTGCTTTATTGAAGAATTGAATTTAGGGCAGAATTGAACTCTGTTTGCATCATTGACTCCTTATTTTTCTGTTTATCCCTGTAAAGCTGCTTTGAAACAATCGGTATTGTATAAAGCGCTAAAAAATAAAGGTGACCTGACCGGCTCCCGCTAAATAACTTTGTGATCCAAAGATGAAAAAAAAAAAAAGTCAGTTTGGAATGGCATATAGAGATAGCAAATGACAGACTTTTCATTTTTGGGTGAACTATCCATTTAAATTAGGTTAACTCCAGAGCCATTAAAACATCCAGAGACTTGTAGGGGAAACCCAATTTATGCCGCCACCAAAAAAAGGAAGAAAGGAAAACTTCACAAATGAGGACACAGAGGAGGCCAATGTTTCTTAGAACTGCTGTGAGATATGACTGAGGTTTATATAAACGGTGTTATACAAATCCTGTATGTATCATGTAAAAGGTTTGTGTGTTTGTCTGAGGTACAGTCGTAGCTGCAAGGAGCTGAGATAACAACCTGTGCGAGCTTGTTAAACTAAATGCCATTGTTTTCGTTCAGCCTGTGGTTCTAGTTCGCAATGACCTCTGATGTAAATGAGCGTTTTATTCTGCGGCTAAATTTAAACTTCATTAAAAGTAGAAGGACTCGCAACACACAATAACGTACATTGAACACCAGCAAGGTGCATTTGTGGATGTCATGTGAATGAGACTGACCAGGGTCAATTACTCTTGACGAAATTAAAATTTCGCTCATAGTTTGAATCCATAAAGCTCAATGACTCCTTATGAACTGTTATCAATCATATAATTAAAAGTATTTTGTTTTATACAGATTAAATGTCTGGCAACAATATCAAAATTGACATCCATTTTCATCCAATCTTTGTAGTAATAACTATTTTTTAAGTTAGCTACACCTTTCACTGACCATTTGACTTTATATATTTTTTATATTTTTCAGCTGTATATTTTTTACCCTATTCAAGTCCCCATTATTTTGAAAGGCTAAATAGGAGAGAGAGAGAGGGATACTCATTAAAATGCGAAATATCCATCAGTCTCTGAATCAGACACAAAGGTAATAAAGGCAGAGTCAGACTCCCCCAGACAGAGCTAAACACACACACACACACACACACACACACACACAGTCGTCAGTAATGAATGCATCCTAGAGCCTCAGCTTCCTGTGCGAGTCTGAGAGCACACGCGGAGCTTCAATTGTCTTCTCTCAGCGTCAGCAGAAGTCTTCTACGACACTTCTCTCTAATCCACCCCCTCATTTTCTCTTTCTCTGTATTTAGCAACGTTCCCTGTTTCGCTCCAGTACGCCATCCTAGAGCAGAGAACTAAGATGGAACCTCTCCTGCCTGATCTCCACAGAGACAGATACACTCCCCACAACCGCTAGGACTGAAGAGGAGAGGAGGAAAGATATGTCGCTGAACTGACAGCTAGAATTCCAGTTGGAAATGCTTCACAGGTTCTTTTATAGACTTCATAATTTACTTTCAAGTGTCAGTGTCAGGAGTACAGGATCCCAGAAATTCCAAAACATAATCGGTTCACTAAAATAAAACGGTATGAATTAAAATACAATAAAATTAAATAAATAAATCTGATTTTATTTCATCTGAAAGTTACATATTTCAAATATATTGTCCCTTAAATAGCATAGTCAGCTATTTTCTTGTGTAGCTGTCTACCTAAAAAGGAACGTTAGACTGTAGTTTAACTACTTAGAATGAGCACAAAATACTACGGCTTCAAAGCAGCTTCCCCAACACTTGTGAGAACCATAATGAAGACTCATTTGCGGTTTCAAGCCAGCAGGTGTGACAAAATTAAAGGTAGGGTAGGCAATTCCGGAGAGGCTAACATTAGCAATCCAGCTTTGAAAGCATGAGATCCCACCCTCCCTTCAGAGCGTCTCCAAAGCTACACATCCTTCAAAACACAAACGCACAGCAGCGTCTGCAAAGCGTCGCGAGAGACGGCGTTAAATTACATCAACACTCAAAGACGTTTTACAAAACCATTACAACAACAATGAATGGAAACAACCTACAGAGCTCTTACTTGTACAACCTGACTTGATTTTGTTGACATAGAAACGCATAAATCCAAGTCTGAGGACGTGAACTGCTCCGGGTAGAACGGCACGGGTTGCCATTTTGAAATTACGCCGTAATTATGGTGTGGACGCAGCTTGTTGTTTTGGTTCAGGAGGAACTGTAAAAGGCGGCTGCGGTTTGTTTTTGGCATCGGTGACTGACGTCTGTCTATAGGCTAACTCTGCATAGCCTTATGGAATATGCTGATGATAATGTCTGCACGAGCAGGGTGCGCGGTGGTACAGAAATACATATGTTGACAGACAGGTAGGACATGTAATGCAATGATTGGACTAGGGCTCAAAAATCGATTTGATTTAAAGATCGAGTTGGTAGGTCAAATCGATTCATATTTTCAAAAAAATCGATTTTTTAGATTCAGTATAGCGTACAATACATACATTTTGCATTCGCCAAATCTTCCTTCAGGGTTTCCGTAGCACGCTGCCTGCGGCGCAGCCGTCGATGCTTCATGACATCACGACAAAAAGACTAGCATGTTTAATTTTTTAACGGTCCTCCACGACGACGGCGCGCGAGTGAGGGAGTGAGTGAGGGAGAGTGAGTGAGTGAGAGAGTGTGTGTTCGCGAGTGAGTGAGAGAGTGTCTGTTCGCGAGAGTGAGTGTGTGTGTGTGTGTGTGTGTGTGTGTGAGAGTGTGAGAGAGAGAGAGAGAGAGAGAGAGAGAGAGAGAGAGAGAGAGAGAGAGAGAGAGAGAGTGCGTGTAGGCTATGTGAGTGAGCTTGTGTATATGTGTGAGTGAATGAGTGTGTGAGACGGCTCGCGATGACTGGTCGGAAAACAACGTGTAGTTTGACATGTTTCTTGTCCATGACATGACAAGAGTTTTAGGAGTCAAAATCGTGTAATCTGACACAGTGACTATAGTAACAGACAAAAAACACCAGGCATAAGAGTTACCTCAGGATTTTTTGTTGTTTTATTAGCTCAATCCAAATACAGTAAAATGTGGATGTTTAACATCTTTGTGTGACTTTAGTGACTTTTCAGTTAGAGAAAGGGTTTGCCTTTGCAATTTTGTTTATGTTGATGCACTTTAATTAAATATAATAAATATATATGTTTAAAATATATTTACAGTTCGCAGTTATTTTGTTTTAAATGGGGGGGGGGGGACGAATCGAATCGAATCGTAAATCGAGTTTTTTATAATAAAAAATAAATAATAATAATAATAAATAAATAAAAAAATCGCTGATTTCCACAGAAGATATGTACATGTTTTAATATTTTTAATATCAGGATTTGAAGAGAGTTTCAACCAGTATAACAAAAAGTGTTTATGAAACAAACTGCCAACCCTACCTTTAATGAAGAACTGTCATTACCGATGCAACGGTGTGGGCTGCTAAAAGTACATCCCTTTTGGCTCACCAAATTAGCAGAGAGCATCTAACCCTTTATGCAACAGTGCTTGTGTCAATATATGAAGCACCACTCAGGAAAAATGCGCCTGTGGAAATAGTGAATCCTGTCGGACGCTAATGAGCATTGCTAAGGTCTAACGAGAACGTGTGAGATGAAAACACCTACACGAGTGAACAAACACTCCAGCACGATACAAATCCTGTGCCTGGGGATACAAAACTGTACTGTTCTCTGTTGTTGAACATCTGAGTGCGAAAGCAGTAACAATTACTTTCTAAAAATAGCGAAACCTTCAAAACCGAAGGAGTTCAGTTTCACAAGAGAAGAAAAAGAGCAACTTCAGTGGACTTCATGAAGTATAGACCCATATGAAATGGGTAAACAAAGACACACTTTTGTGACCAAGCACACACACACACACATACAGAAAACAAGCGTGACAGGAACTTGGCAATGACGAGAATGGAGTGGCAGAAGTTTGACAATTTTCCATCTGTGGTGATCCATCTGCGGAATTAAACGTCCATTACCACTCACTTACACACACAAACTACAAGTAGCGTCATGCTAATTTCTACAACCCCAGGAACGGTGACTCAAAAATAAGCAATTAACTTGCCATAGCTAGTTTCTAAAATAGAGATGAATTGGATCTAGCAGGATCTGAAATTACACAGAAAATAAATGTGGACTGAGTAAGGTAGTACCATGGTACTTTTTGGCACCACCTCCAGCTGGTATGACCTGTTTTTTTCCAGCCGGGTACACATTATCTGAACACAACTGGAATCATGCACATGCTTGTGGAAATGGCAGATGATGATGATGAGGCCCATTTTCAACTGCGCGCTTCCTTTCCACAATAACAAAGCACAAGACGACAACTGTTCATCAGACTAGCACAAAGCTGAAGCTTCAAATGTCAGAGTGCAGCTGTGAACCTCCAGCCTCTGCTGACTCATCTGCAGTTTCTACGGTGAGTAATACAACTGTGATCCATCAAAAGACATTACAGCCAACAATAACAAGCTAAGGACGCTTTTGTATGAAAAAGAACTTCACGCGTCTGCTTCTGTAAACCTTTAAGCAGGCCCAGGAAATTATGCTACCTGTTTTTACATTTTCTGCTTCTGCTTTGAGAGAAAACCTGCCAGACATGTAGGCCTATAATATATAAAATAATCATATACAGAAACACACATATATTATGTAAACAAAAAGTTTTGTTAGATGTGACTAATCGCAATTAATCGATTTGACAGCACATACAAATACACATTTTTGGGGTTTTCCTGCATTTAAATTTTTTTGGCGGCCTCCAAAGCGAATTTTTGTCCCGCCAAAGCCTTATTTGATCTGTGAGTGATGTAGAATAGAATGACTGCTACGCTTGACAAGACGCATATAAGAACGAGCAGAGAGAGAGCCCCGGTGTAGTGCCGCCGAATTTCGACCCCCGCCGAATTATTACCCCCCTAGTATTGAGAGTGAGGAGTCACGTGCCGACTTGGGTTGATTTGGGCGGGGTCTGAGCCTGTCGGCCATGATGGTAGGAGACGCTATCGGTTGCCAGGGGCAACACCTTCAGAACTACACAGAAGCGCGACTAAACATTCCAGAGCTCTTTCATTTTTGCGCATTTATTAGGCTATTATTATTAGTTAATAATTTTTAGTTTTTACCTCCAGGCATGGTAAAACAGTGCGGAATTGCGAAAACCTCCTCTACTACCGAGTTAACAACACACGTAAACAATGATGTTTTGCCGCTGGAATCCTGCCAACATGGCGGATCGAGGGGAGGGGCTCTATACCGTGACGACAACTCCTCACTCTCAATTGGTAGGTTTAGGATTAGTTGTGGGGGAGGGGTTAGGATTAGGGGTGGGGTTAGGATTAGGCAATCAGGTACTGACTTCAACGAGGGGGGTAATAATTTGGCAGGGGGTCGAAATTCGGCACAACACCGGCCGCGCGCGCACACTCTCACCGTCTTCAAACAACACGAGCGCTATCTTGCCATCTCTCCCTCGCGCATATTAATCAAAATCTATTGACAATGGAAAACGTCGGAAAACCGAAGTTTCACTTGGAACATTCGGAAATTTTTTCCTCCTGAACTACCGCGGGGGTGTGTGAATTATGCTTAAAAAATAATAATAATTGCCTTCTCTGAAAAGCGCTCCGAACATTCAGCTGACATAAAGCACAATTTCAATAAACTAAAAAAAACCTATCCAGTGATGAAATGTTTTCTGTGTTGACACAAATCTTGTGCGATGTCCTAAACTGCCGAGATAATCACACAACCTGATTATTGTGATTGGTACGTGATCGAGTCCACTATGAAACGTCCTATTCGCGAACTAAATGACTCATTTGAACCGATTCACTTTAATGAATGGTTAAAACAGTTGAACTGAACTCACGTGACGTCTGAATCGGTGTATAACAAATCGGTAACACTTTACAATAATGTACCATTTATTAAACTCTAGTTAACTACATTAGTTAACATTTACTATTAATAAACTGCACTTCTACTGCATTGTTAATGTTAATTTCAACATTTAGGCTAGGCTACTAATAGCCCACATTATTGAAATCAAAAGTTGTATTTGTTAACATAGTTAATGCACTGTGAAGTAACATGAACAAACAATGAACAGCAGTATTTTTATTAACTAAGATTAACAAATACAGAAACAAATGTATTGCTCATGGTTAGTTCATGTTAGTTATTAGCCTAATACATTAACTAATGTTAACAAATCAAACCATATCGTAAAGTGTTCCAAACAAATCTTTTACTCAGAACACCTCTTAAAATGAGAATGTAAGTGTACTTAAAAAAAATAATTTAGCCTAGTTTAGACTGGAGTGAGGTGAAAACAGAAAAAAAGTGCAAAGCAAGTTGTTGTTAGCTAGCTGTTAGTTTTATTCAATTGTATATGGTAGAAAATTAGACTATTAATCAAAATAAACTTGCTACTTTTTTATATTGATATGATTACCAAACTAATTACCAGATCTAGCAAAGAAGGATTTTATCTTACAAAGCTATGAAATATATATATATATATATATATATATATATATATATATATATATATATATATATATATATATATATATATATATATATATATATATATATATATATGCTATAAAATACACATTTCTAGATATAAATATAAAAGTATCCTTAGAAATTTGCCCCATTTTTAACATACAATAGGTGTATGATTACTTAAATTGAAAAGTGTAATGTAAAAACACTTGAAGAGTAATTACAATACAGCAGTAAAAAGCATTTTCCAAAGCATTTTTAACTCAAGTGTCACTGATTGGCAGAGGCCTGTAAACAGAGCTGGCAGCAGGGGCTGTGGTGAGCAGCAAGAACCACTGGAGCTCTAGTGTATGAGCAGAAGGAAAGGACCTCAAGGGCACAGCCACAGCTCTGGATCAATGAAAGAACACCACTGGCATCAGTCCAGCCATAACTGTGGGACTTTAAAAGCTGTAGGAACACAAATCCAGTTCCTTTTTTCTTCTGCTTGCTGTGTCACAAGTACACACACACGCATACTAACATTACTGCCCTGACCCTGAGACCTAAGTAATATTCATACAAGAACTTGACAACAGTAAAAGCAGACTACCATCAGAAACCACAGAAAATGCAGGTAATGGGCACAGTGGGAGGTCATCTCTGGGTTTCTATGGAAACAGGTGAGGGGCTATCATGCTATTAAAAGCAGAAGCACAGGTACATTAGATCAGATGAGTCAAGAGCTTTGTAATGTTGCGTCCTGTCATTTCAAATGAGTTTTTTTTAGCTCATATACAAAAAAGCATTTCAAAACAATTTCATACAGCAAATGCATGGAAAAAAGAAATTAGAAGGATACAAACAACACCCAAATAACATCTGTAAATATTTCCCTCTAAAGAGGACTAAGATGAACAGAGAAAGAGGAAATGCTGAATGTCCATAATGCACCTCTGCTTCTGCACTATGGATTCATTAGAGATGACCATTATGTAGTAATGTTATTTAATGCATTAAAAAAAATGTTAGCCGATTATTTAAATAAAATAAAAATAAAAATATAAAAATACAGGACAATAACCATGCATGAGAAATGTATTTATTATTTTATTCACAAATTAAATGACCAAAAAACGGTTTAAAATTAACAACCAACACCTTTATTTAAAAAAATATATTTATAATAGCAGTAATAACAACAACAACAATAATAATAATAATAATAATAATAAGTATTAATAAAACCATCAAAATTGTAAATATCAATAAACATTTAAATTACTAATATTAAATTTTTTAGATATATTAGATATTTTTTTATTATGTTTTAGTAAAACAATTCGATTTTTCAAAAGGCATCTTAGGCTTTGTATGTATATATTAAATACTATTTATATATATTCTTATTCAGATAAACAGTTTTTACCTGTAAAATGACCTGTTAGAGGTCACAGGGACACACTGATACAGTCTGATAAACGACCATGTTTCTTATAGCTTTACTGGAAACTCATCCGGAGGGATGCATTACTCTAACGAGAACCAAATATACCAATAAGAACTGAAATATTGCCACACTTGGATGCAGATGACAGCACACACGATCATCTCTCAAAACCTCAAAGTCACGAAATCCACAGCGGCACACCAGCAATTATCACGCATTCAGACTTAACGGTGAAATGTAGGTGAAGGATTCAGTAGGAAAGTATCTGTCATTGATGCTTACAGCAGGCAAAGCCACAAAGGAAAATCAATTTGCATTTTAGTTACATAGTCGACTTAAGTCTCTTCTACCTTCCTGACCTTTTATTTCTTTTCATCTAACTTCCGTTCCCCAGCATTGTGACTTCAACACATGGCCTGCCGAACAATAGCCACTTGTGTTACGGAGAAAAACAACAATCGGGTAAGCTGGAGTAATCCAGCATCACAAGACCACACTGGAACTGAGCTTGTTGCTAAGGCTGAATGAGGCAAGGGTTTGACCTTTGACCCTGGGTCCTGCACCCCGCAAGCCATAACCGGTTCAGAAAACCAAACCTTCAGAATCACTCAAGTCAACTTAAATGTCAGCATATCTACTTAAATATAAAGCCAAATGATGTCTATTTTCATGATGATACACACAAAAAAAAAAAAAAACATATATATATATATATATATATATATATATATATATATATATATATATATATATATATATATATATATATAACAACAATAATATTAATACATTTATGGCCTTGTGAAATATTGAACATAAATGAAAGAACAATATAATATGAATTAATGACAGAAAGGCCATTAGCTTCCACTAATGAGGTGAGCCGGGTCACACTGTGCTCACTGCATTGACCATCAAATAATGTCAGACACCAGTAACTGCCACACAACAGCCCTTACACAACTTTAAAAGGACATTTGAAGGCTCTAAAACGTTCTCACACTCTCTCTCTCACACACACAACTTAGTCATATCGACCTTAGCCACTGCCAGGGTAGACACCATATTTAATTGTAGACAAAACATTGATAATACATTAAAAAAAAAACTCAAGACCTCTAGCATTAACATCAACAACATATAGGAAATGTCTTTAGGTCACATAGAACTGCCTCTCGCGGTTCAAACAAATAGGGCTGGGCAACAAACTCAAGCTTCGACATTTCTCTTTAAATATTTTTGTTTTAAACTTCTAATTCAAGACGGGTGTTTTGTTTTGCTCTATCCTCTGCGTTACTGCATTCGTCAATACTGTAAAAAGTGAACAGTTGGATCAACTTAAAAAAATTACTTCAATTGGTAACACCTAAAGAAATTAAGTTTCCTCAACTTAAATTATCACGTTTTTCACGATAAAACGTGATAATTTAAGTTGAGAAAACGTAATTTCTTTAGGTGTTACCAATTGAAGTAATTTTTTTAAGTTGATCCAACTGTTCACTTTTTACACCAGAACTAGACTCGCGTACGGCCGTTACCAGAAGCCAGTCATTATAGTTTATAAACTACTGTATACTATAATCACACTCTAACGGCTAATATTGCCCACAACCCATGGCGCATTGGACGAGGATTCAATTAACTATACACAAATTAAAAAGAGTTTAAAAACTACAAACATGGCGGATGTGCGAGTCCGACGGTTAAGTAGAGAGGTTTAGATAAAGGGGTTTGAGTAATTATCAGCATCTAACTTGACAAAAAGATATTTATTCAAATGTTATCCACATTATATTTCATCTGCAACAACATTGTGAACTTTTGTAAAGATATGTTTGGTCATTAACTTTTAAATGTTTCATTAGTCAAATTGCAAACACACGAGGAAAGTTCTCCTCATGAAAAACCCACGACTGGCAGATCAACATGCTACTACACATCTCTCCGAAATGGTAGGAAATTAAATTAAATTGAATGTGGAAGATTTTAACTTTGACAAATTGATTGATGGTGTAGTTTAAACAGTGACGGGATGCACGTAACTAAACGACAGAGCTGTCTGTTAAAAACACAATTATGACGTAGTATCTCGCCTACTCTTCTGCTACATACTCAAAAGCATGTACTTTTTCTTCACAAAAAGAGTAAATACTTTTAGGGCGTAGTATAAGGTAGCAAACTGGGACGAGAGATTTGTTTCCTTCAAAACACTGATTCATCCAGTAATGAAACAAGTGAAGTATTTATGAGTGAGTCATTGAATCATTCATTTAAACCGATTTACCAATAATTTATATTATTATTAAATAATTTTAAAATATAAAATAATTTACCATTTTAAATAGACTGCAGCTATTGAAATTTTGTCAGAACCTCTAGTAAACTGCATGTTATTTTCTTTAGTTGCCTCTTGTTTGTCGTGGGAGAATTGTGTGATCTCTATTTGAAAAGAAGAAATCGTGAATCTCAATTTATCCAGAATCGTGCAGCAGTAATTTTGACATAAAACTGACATAATTTTAGTACTTCAACTTAAATTATTTTAAGTAACAATTGTAAAAAAAGAAAAGTTTTTTTTTTTTCATTGTTTTGTTTTTTTATTTCACCTTTATTTAAAAAAAAAATGTAAACTGTTTTTAATAATATGTATATACAATAACAACGCTGCGTACATGTGACCTTGAGATTCAATTTGCATGTTAAAAATAAAAAGCTAATTAAAAGAAATCCCATCAACCGAGGCTTTGACACTAGGCCAGATAGCCAGACATATCTTTGTGTTTTACATACTAATCTTGGAACAAAAGACTACACACAAAGAGATGGAAAGTGAAATTTTGTACTTCCGCCAAATGCGTATACCAGAAATCGTCCTTTTTGGGAGTCTAAATAGAGTGTTTGAAGATCTGCAATATTGGCTCGATGTGGGCCCAACATCTTTCTGAACAAGAAAACAAGCTGAACGTAAAAATTTTCTGTACTGTTTATCCATAACAATAGATCAGATGCCCATGGGCAGTCAGGACTGCAATGAAAATACACACTGCAACACACACTTTCCACCCTTAATCGATGTGGAATTAAATGGTTGGCTGGTTTGTACCGAGTGGGGAAGGGAGGACAGAACAAATTGAGGTGAATCAGGGAACATGACCGATAAAAATCTACAAAAAAACGAGTATTAGAGGACATTCGTAGATGTTGACAGTGAATAATTCAGAATGAAAACTCTTGCGTTAATGTCAAAAGCATTTCTTTCTCATTTATAACAGGTCTAAGGGTTAATAATAGTGTGCTCTTACATATTGTGCAAAAGTGCTCATGCAAGCAACAGTAGTTCAAATCTAGCTCTACTGTACCTATAGTGTAAAAAAGACCAAAAGGTAAAAATAAAACTTAAATATGTAGTGTTTGGATCTGACTCAACATCAACAAACCCCCTTTTTGTGAGCTCTCCACATATCGCCAGCAAATGTAGCGAAAAGTGATAATGAGTGAAAGATCAGCATTCCAGCCCCACAAAGCCGACTCAAATCCTCGTCCGGCTTATCTTTCCCTTCCAACCCGCAGGCCTGTGCTCTCCACACCAGAACTAACATAATGTCGGTCCTAAATAACCCTCTTGAGCTGTTTATTCCCCCAGCATGCAACACAATGGCCCTGCAGTGCTGGAAACAAGAGTCGGAGAGCTTCTCCTCTCCACCGCTGCCTCCCTCTTGTTCTTCAAACCCTCCCCCTTTTCTGTGACTCTCTCTACCGCCCTCCCTCTTCCAGTCTAACGCCAGACGAAGAGTGAGTCAGAGCGGCGAGTACGCCAGAGGGCATGTTGGAGGACAGGACAAGATTTTACCGGGCCAGACCGAGTTCGAGTCCACTGCGAGACCTTGTGGCGGTTAGAGGGATTTGGGTGAACTCTGAAGAAGAATTCAGAGGGTTGGTCCAACTTCCCTTAACCAAAGGGGGGAGAACCAAATTAGAAACACAGCATGTGACCAAAAAGGGTGAAAGAAAAGAGAAAGACTTAAATACAAACTCTGAAACCACAACAACAGGGTGCTGCAGTCACGACATCGTTTTCCAACCCGGAAGTTAGCATCACCCTGGTTCCCTCGACAAAAAGTCAACAGGATTTTTCCATTGCAGAAAATATGCTCTGTGACCAACAAAAGTTTATGATTCTTACACATTTTTGTTGATCACAAATTAACACAACTTCTATGAATTTTGATGCTTAAACACAATCTCCAGAAGCAGAAAGTTAAAGTTAGGCTAAAAATGAACTACACAGGGTCACATGACTTCAACGTCACCATCTCTACGCTTCTGACAACTCTTTCAATCTTTATTTAAAATGTTAGAAAGTTTAAATTAAGTTTGACAAAGTATAGTTTGCAAGAGCGTGAACACAACGGTGCTGTGAAGGCGGACTAGTGAATATATGAGTTTTCCAGTTGATGATGTTTAATGTCTCCAACCACCTCTAATCCTAATCAGACACAAGTTTGTTAGCAAATTCCTTTAAGACACGTACAAGCTTTAAAAAATTCACGAGTGGGTATAGCCAATGTGTTTTACGTAATAAAATAAAATGTGAAAATATCCACCAATATACCACAGATGTTCCAAAAAATGAATTAGAAAATTCCTTAAAGGATCATTCCGGCATTTAGCACTTTGAGTCTCTTTTCTGGTTTGTTTTGGATGAAAATTGACGATGGATTTTGGCATTTTGAAAAATCCCATTGATTTCTGTTGGAGAACTCATTGCTCGTTGATATTACTGCGCTTCAGACTCAAATATCGAGCGGAAGTTTATACGCGGTTGTGAGGTATCTGGAAAAAATAGTTCCACTATAGCAAATAACACGGATTGAAATCATACATTGTGCCGGTATATTTGTTTTTAATCATCAACGAACACCACTAACCACTCGGTGAGTTGCACAGTTTTGAAAACGAACGTTAAGGGTTGTTGAAGGACATGTTCATGCATGCCCGTAGCCAGCCACTCTGAAGCGGTCAAAGGCGATTCTAAACGAGTCAAAAAGTCGAGACAGGACCCATCGTCAAAATTTCTGTGTCCACCACTCTAGTTCATCCAAAACAAACCAGAAAAGAGACTCAAAGTGCTAAATACCGGAATTATTCAGGACGATAGAAGTTTTCCATCATCCCGTTTTTAATGCTTTTTTCCAAGCATCACATCATAGTAACACAATGGTCACAAAAAAGCAGCCCAATTAATTTTGTCCATTTCAAAAAATTCCTTTCTGCTAGTAGGAAGTTAATTGTTGGTACCATCAGAGAATGTCTAATAGGAAGAGAATTGGCACTCTCTGCTTACTTCCGGTTTCTGGACTGGCTGCAGTAACACGTCTCTGTCCATGCGGGGGCGCTCGCAGGCGAGTGCAGAATGAATGGAGGTCTATGGCGAAAAACCCTCAAAATCCACTTTTCTCAGGATATAATTTTTTGTCTAGTAATTTGAATGTTGTATTCGAAAGGAGATGCAAAGAAATTACACATTGCTGGGTGTTAGATTTTTTAGAGCCACTTATTTGGTTTAAAAAGTCTTTTAAAATGTCAATGACGTCAGAATGCTGACGTCATTACATTTTACATTTACATTTACATTTATTCATTTAGCTGACGCTTTTATCCAAAGCGACTTACAATTGCTATATATGTCAGAGGTCGCACGCCTCTGGAGCAACTAGGGGTTAAGTGTCTTGCTCAGGGACACATTGGTGTCTCACAGTGGATTCGAACCCAGGTCTCTCACACCAAAGGCATGTGTCTTATCCATTGCGCCACACCACCCCATTAGCAGAATGCTAGCGTGTTATGGGCAACAACAACTCAACCTGTAAGAAATCGAAAAGAAATAAGTACTCGTTCATTCAACTTTCGACCTATAACCCATGTTGAACTTGCAAAACCTACAGTAAAATCTGAGATTTCTCAATGGCAATCGGGTGAAACAGACACATTTAGCCGTCTAGCCCCATAGACTCCCATTCAGTCTGCACTCGCCCGCGATCACCTCCAGTGGAATTCTAATGGAACTGCAACCAAGATCGATACAATGGGGCTAATAGGAAGTGCCAAGGCTCTCCGTAGACGGGCTCTGGTACCATCTTGAATCGTTCCAAATATTGAAAAGATCTGATATTCAAAAGAGTCAACTGACATGCTAATTGCAATTGTGCCATGATATCAGTCCTAAAAAGTTCTTAAACCATCTTTAACAATCTAACTTTTTTTAGGAGGTAAAAAAAAAAAAAAAAACCTGCAATTGCCACATCCTGTCAAGTGTCAATATAGTTAATTTATCCTAAATATTTCCCAAAACTGTTGTGGGTTAAATTATGGCAAGATACACTAAATTTCTCCTCAGCGATGAACAAAGCTGCATTGTACTGTATTGTTAGGGTTAGACTAATAGTATGACTATTTGCCGCAGGTTTGAATGACCTAGATAATACACTGCACTCATAACGCACTACTTAAATAAATTATATAAAACAGATAAATTCCATCTGCAGCATGCATTTATATTTGTAATAACTTAACGATATGTTGTCAGGCTTATACAGTCACATGGACCCCCCCTTCAGCAGAATCTTTAGATAAAACAAAAATACCAGCTGGGGTGAAGCATCATTGGAGCCTGTTTAATTCTGTCCACAAAGCATACCATGCTGCTTTTAGCGGGTGCAGACAGCGGGCAGGCAAAAAACTAGGCCAACATGAATTTCATATGACTCTCACCAAGTACAAGAAAGATGTGTGTGTGTGTGTGTGTGTGTGTGTGTGTGTGTGTGTGTGTGTGTGTGTGTGTGTGTGTGTGTGGGGTGGGGGGTGTTGGGCGGGGGGTTGGGGCGGGTGGAGCATCCAGGATCATATGCAGTGTGGTGGAGAATGCAACTGGATGTCACTCTGCACCACAAAAAATGTGTGTGTGTGTGTGTGTGTGTGTGTGTGTGTGTGTGTCAGACAGACTCTAGTATCAGCGAAACTCTTTGCAGCAGAAAGACAGAGCTTGTGAGACCCTGGTCTCGTTCACAAACAAAGACACATACCTGTGCAGAGCTCAAAACGAATCCGAGCCCCTGGCTACTCAATCCGATATCACCTCCATACGCACACACACACACACACACACACACACACACACACACACACACACACACACACACTTGTCATTCATTGTGTAAATGTGCCTCTGGTTAGACGTGAAAAACAAAAATCACTCCACCAGCAGCAGAGACCGTCTACAGACACGAGCAAGTAAATGCGAGTACTTCTTGAACAGTTGGGACTTAAAAGCATATTTTCTCCCCGCTGCCCTTTTCTATAATAGATCCGTTGCTTTCTGGAACATGCTCATGGAGAAATGAAGCTCTTTTCTGAAAAGCACTGAATTAAAGAAATATGACCTTTTAGCAATTCTTTTGAGGAGACGGACATCTAGTCGTGCCTGTACTGATGCGTTAGATATTACACAAACAGCGCATACACTCACAAGAGATAGAAAACAAGCCAACGTGCATCACGTGCCTTTGTGTTACTGCAGTGAGAGAGGTAGATGAGTGTAATCTAAAGAAGAGAAAGGAGAGGCGAGGGTGGGGTGTCTGAAAAGGAGGGCGCGGTTTGCTTTTTCCGGCTACGTTTTCCAGCTATTCGACAAACATTAAGTTTACAGTTGGGACAAAATATACATTTTCAGATTGATTGATTGTAATTTTCATTTGAACATTCTCAATATCGATAAATAAAATTCGGTCTGAATTTAATGTGATGGTATTTAGTTACCAATAAATACAAGACACATCTTTCCTTGCATTGTCCTCAAACGATGTTAACTGTGACATGAATCGTGACCAGTGTAGTCCAATTCACGGACAAATGACTCGTATGAACCAGTTCTTTTTAGTGAATCAAAAATATACAGCACAACTAGTAGTCTGATTCATGAACGAATTACTTTTTGGATTCTGTCCTTTTAATGGAATCATTCAAAAAGACTCAATCTCAAACAAAGACCATTTGAATCAGTCAGATGAATCCTTCCTTACTCACTGAATTCATATGTTAATGTAGGATATCTGTATAATTTACAGCAATATTTGAGAGAATTTCTTTTATGTACAAGCAAAAGGGCATCATAAGGTTTTAAAAGAAATGAATACTTCTCTTCAGCAAGGATGATCAAAAGTGGCAGTATAGACTTGTACATTGTCAAAAAGATTTCAATTTTATATTCTTTCAGACTCTATTCATCAAATAATCCTGAAAAAACTCCAAATCAGCAAATTAGAATGATTTCTGAAGGATCATGTGACACTAAAGACTGGAGTAATGATGCTAAAATTCTGCTTTTCCATCACACGAATATATTAAATTTATTTTTGGCTGTATTTTTGATCAAATAATTGCAGCCTTGGGGAACGCAATAGAATTCTTTAGAAATAGAAAAGAAAAGAAAAAAAACTTACCAACCCCAATCTTTTGAATGGCAGTGAATCAGAAATTCAGAATAAAAATAAATTGAATTGAATCAGATTCAAATTTAATGAAAAAAGTGTGTGAATCAAAATCAAATTGGCAAATGTCATCAACACAGCAGTGACGGTTTTGCTTCAGGTTAAAGTGAAATCTAGGTCCTGAATATAATGTACCATGATATTCTGTAGTGCAGTAAAATTATTATTATTATAGTAAAATTAAAATTATAACACCAATGGTCCTTACTTGCTAAGTATGCTCTTAAATATCCCATAAAGCCACAATTTGGGGAGTTGTTTACAGCTATATAAGCTATAATTCTGAGCCCTGATTTTCTTCTCAAGAACATCTCATTTGATGCAGAACAGCTTATCCGACTCATACCTGCCGATCACAGCGTCCAAGAGGCTTGTAATGCCTGGACGTACATGACATTCCTGCCAGCACTGGATGTCTGAGCTAAATAGTGACAACTTTGTTCACTATCGGGAACGAGAAAGAGTTTTATCCCACTTATCTGGAGATTTGATTGTGACATTGCAAGTTGCACATTCCCAAATTCAACCTGGAAAATAAACAACTGAACCCTGTTACGTTTCATTCGCAGCGCAATGGCAGTTCGTTCAAAAATTAAAACATGAATATGTAGCAATGAACACACTATAAGCATTTGTTTATCGTTCCCAAAGTTGTTTGCAGCTGGAAACCATCAAATCTGTTTCCAATTTCAATCATTTCAGCAGAAGCAGGAGCTTTGTTATCAGATGGCGTGACAAAGACGGTCTGCTCGGGAGTCAGAATCATTCCGTTCTATTCAGTTTATCATTTTATTGTTTTTTTTTAACGCTTCCTCCAAGCATTTGTGCCTCACGTCTAGCCAAAAGAGGTTCTGATTATTCAGAAAGAAATTGGGAGCCAGGTGGTGTGCAGAATGTGTACAACCCATTACACCGCCTATAAGAAAAGAGTGGTTTAACTATAGGAAAAGTTTCTATGAAAAGGTCTGTCCATTATAATCATATTGTCTGGTCTCTGACAGCAATGAATCTGTTTTGACCTTGCAGCAAACACTTCACACCGTTGAAACCCTGATTGAGCTTCTTCTTTTTCTTTCGGCTGCTCCCATTAGGGGTCGCCACAGCGGATCATCCGACTCCATACCACCCTGTCCTCTACATCTGCCTCTTTTACCCCAACTACCTGCATGTCTTCCCTCACCACATCCATGAACCTCCTGATTGAAACCCTGATTGAGCGATTACAAGAAATCTATATTTTCAACCTGTGTGCTAAACCTCTGCAAAACTTTCCACCTCACAAAACCAGTAAAGCAAGGCAAAATAACTATAACAGTATAACAGCGATGGCTGCGTAGCACTTTACCAACTATATTTTCCATCGGACAGCTGACAGCGTCAAACAAGTGTGGAATGATTCAGTTAAAATACACTCCATATGGTACATGTTTCACTTACGCTGAGGTTAGAATTCTGCTGCCGTCAAACGCAAGCAAATTTATGATTGTCTCCGACTCAAAAAATCTACCTTCGGTGTCAGATTCTGGGCTCTCATCCAGAAAGATCAGGGATACTGGAGAGAATCGTTCCCAGAGTGCAGAAGCTTGATGATAGACAATACCAACTTATCTGTTTTAAAACAGCTCTGCAATAGCATAGAGATTACATGTATTCTCTCATTAGCAGAGATAATGAAGCTTTGTAAAGAAGGCCCTGGACAGTGAGGCGCTGCTGGAAATACGTCACGAAGGGGTACTGGCTCCAATATTGGCAGGAACACTGGACTGATCTAGAATCACGCTACAGTTCTTTTCTTAAACCCTCTTCTTCCATAAGAGCCTCTCAATTTGAGAAGCTCTTATGAAAGGGGCTACTGCCCAAGTTGCAACCTTATCAAGTGGAATGTGGCAGCCTTTCTAAATAAAATAAAAAGGTCAAGAAGAAAATCGTGGGAAAAGGATGATGTTTGTGCATCGAGCCCAGACCTAGGCTGAATCTTCAGACATTTTTAGCATTTTCTGCACTGATATTGAGCAAATATGGATTTAAACATGGTAAAATGTGCTAAATGGAGCTGAGAGTGATGTAGCCCAAAGGCCCGTTCACATCAAAAACAGTAAGGATTATTATGACGATAACTATATTAGCATCCACACCAACGTACGATTTATTTATTTGTTTTTATTGCCATGCCAACATCTATGCTTGCATTTTCATGGCAAGATAAGTGTATTTAAAAAGAAACAAATAGTGGTAAATTAGTATTGAAAATCCACAACAATGGATGATAAATGTTCTTTTTATTATAAGCGAGTACTGCAGACTATTTTCTCGAACACTTTACATGCTCAAGCTCTTAAAGGAGTCATAATGTTGTGTTACCTTGGATACCCAAATGCTCTATTATAGTATTTTAGGCACTTCTAAAAAAGAAAAGTGGAAAAAAAATCAACACAGAGCCCCTCAGACCCTTATTTCTAAAGGCATTATTGTCTCGCGAGATCTGATGCGATGTTTTGGCTGTCGTGGACGGTCATTATAATAATGCAAATGAGGGGCGCGTTGATTGGTTGCAGGAATGTATTTTACTACTTCCAAGCGGTACAAAAACATAGACAAAATACTGCAATAGCTCAATAAATGTGACGGTACTTATTGTTAGTGAAATTGTAATCACAACCAAAGAAAAAAGAAAAAATACACCATTGCCAGATACATTCTTACAGAAGCCCCACTAACTGAAAGCTATTTTCAAACTGCATGTTTTGCATGAGTTTGGCTAATAATGTTTAGTGGTATATTGTTTTCATACTTGCATTTAAACAGTTTTAGCCACTGAGCATGGACTCCTGTACCGTCACTACTGTAGCTGCTAGTGTAAAACAAAGTCGAAAGATGTGGCTAGCATTCGTAGAGTCCATTCCCCGTGTTTACCTCGAAGGTAACGTTACATACAATAGCCGCATTAGCAGTTAGCTGCTATTTGTTAACCACAGTAGAGCAATAAAAACACAGTCTTACCTTTTCAATTTCTGGCAAGTCCCTGATGGTGGGGATGGCACCTTTTCCCAAACGGAGCTTCGAGGCCAAGTTCGCCTGATATTGCCCCAAATTTGTAAAAGATTCCGGTGTAAAATGTTTAGCACACACACCTAACGATACGCCACTTGAAAGAGTTGTTGGGACAGCGTCATTAAAAATGAATTTCCTCCACTGTTCCCTGATAGTTTCGTCCGTTTTTGGTAGATAAAACACATTTGCATGTTGTTTGTGGCAGTCAACCACAGAGCATCTCAGGTGTGCACTCGATTTCTCCATCTTTCTCGAGTCAACTAAACTGAATCTGAGGGGGAGAGGGGCGGGCTTCCCGCGGCATAGGTTTGCGGTGTCCATATTTGGTATATCCTCCCCCGTCTTGACGTCAAGAAGGGGAAGAAATCAAAATCTCGTTTTTTCGTGCGCGTGCACGTGGCCTATTTTACAAACCCCGAGGTAAACAAACGCTTCACTTTTAAATATCGGCTTCCCGGCCAGTGAATAATCATTATGCAATCATAACATACATTGATTCTCGTGGAAAAGTGAAATTTCTACATTATGACTCCTTTAATAGTCAGATGGATTCGGATTTGCTGTCAATGTTTATTGGTCATCAGCTAGATAAAAAATCATTGTGAAAGTCATTCCAATGACATCATTCCTGTGTCGTTATCATTACAGTTGTAGTGTGGACTTCCCTATTCTCAGAGAAACAGAATGATTACTAAAACATTATAGTTATCATACTTGGTGTGAATGGCCCTTAACACATCATAACCAGGCACAATGCGACAAAAACTATAAATCCTGTTCCATATTAATATGGGACAGCGACAAGAAACAAGCCACAGAGAAATTGGGCAAAAACATTACAGTCCACTAATAGTTTTTGAGAAAAGATTGGACGTCAGTGGTCATGGTGTGGACAAGTGCTAAAAGCCCACAGTCGTGCTCGCCACGGGCAGCCAACATGTCAAAATAAGCATGAAGATGATAAGGTTATGAGGGGAAAACACACCACTCTGTCACAGGAGAAAAAGAACAAATGATATACAAGTGAAAAGGGAAATGAGGGAAGTACTACAAAATTGTCTTGAATTACAATCAATAAAAGAATTATAGCTCAAGGTAAAGAATATTGTAGTAATTCTGCACATCAGGCATAGTCATGTGCTCGCCTTTAACAAGATTTTAATCAATGCCTGTGTCCTTGCTTTATGTCTGAGGATAAAATATGGACACAGCAAGCTGTGAGACCCGCAGATGTTCAGCTTCGTCCTTCCCAACAAATCAGACACATGCTGAGTGATGTTATGCAGTTCTTTACCGGATGATTTTGGGTGTGTTCATCAACGTCATCATTTTGTAAATGCATATTAAAGCATGCTAAATGTCAACTAGTTGTTTCTTGGGGGGGGACATAACACATCAGAACCATTACCTAGGGGATACCACATATAATTCTGACATGTTGAGCCCTGATGTTCATGTAGGACATCCCAAATCATTTTCTGTCTAATACACTGCTGATAAAAAGTCATCTTTCTGTTTGTATTTGGAATGATCATTTTTACATCAAAACTCAACAGTGCTGATTATCTGACTTGCTACATAAAATATTTACCAGAACTGCCAAGTAAAGAATTGTGTGCCTGAATATGACTCATAAAGCAGTTCTACCTTGTTATGAATTAATCTATCACGATGCATAGCTCACAAAGCGTTCTCCGTGTCAGACAAGTGTACGAATCACTTCCATCTACATAACTAATGAGTGAAGTCAATAATGACGAATGTTAGGAGCTGCACCCTGCCTGTATGCACTTGGTCTCTAATGAAACCGCCAGGTTTAATGAAATTCCTGTCTCAAGGTCTTCACAAAGACAGATGTTACCGTTCAAGCTCAAGCAATTTACATTGAAACAGGAAGTTTGGGCATATTGGAGGAAGGACAAATCTTTTTGTTAGATCCAGTGATCTCTAATGACATTCTCATTCGTAGAAATCTGAATCAGTAAGAATTTGTTTAAGAAATTCATACTTTTATTCAGCAGCGACGCAGTACATTTATGTATTTTGAATAAATTTATCAAAAAAAAATACTTTAAAACTTTAAAAATGATATGAAATATTTCTTGACCAGCAAATCAGCATGTTATAGTGATTTCTGAAGGATCATGTGACAGTGAAGAGTGGAGAAATGATGCTGAAATTTTAAGCTTTGCCTGAATAAATTACAGCTTAATATATATATAAATAGAGAATAGTTGTTTAAAAATTTTAAAAATATTTTATAATATAAGAGATTTAATAAATACAGTAAATTCATAGAATAAATACAAATAAATACAGCCTTGGTGAGAATGAAACTTCTTCCAAATACCTTAAAATGTCTTACTTAACTCATACTTTTAAACTGTATTGTGTACATTAGCATATACATGACCTCAAAGCTAATATACATGCACTAAAATCCACAAAACACCACTTTCCATTTCCCAGGGTCTTTAACTCTACTGTGGCAGAGGCAGAGAGCACACATCTCCTTCTCTCTGAAAGCTTTCAGCGTTGAACGATGACGCAGCACTGTCACAGGTTAATGCAAGCACTTTCATTAAAGCAAGAGATCAGTCCGCGAGTGGCTTTGTTCGCATACTCATTAGCTACTGTCACATCTGCTGGATCCCTGAGATGTAAACGTACGGTAAACAATTAATTAATTGATTATGCGGCTTATCTGATTGTGAGGGCCTGATTTCATATCCGCTTCTCTATTGTTGTTTAGTTCTGCAGGCAAACAAACTGATCCTATAGGTTACATGCGCCGTGCCATTTCACGCTCCCCTGTGCTCTTTTGACCTTAGAGATTACTGATCCTGTGTTAGGAAGATTTGCGTGAACTTTGCGTTACGCTGAGCGGTCTCATACCGTTCTATGCATGGCTACGTCCTGAATGAGCGATATAGAGCTGTGCCGCTGTCTCTGTGGCCAACAAGGACTGTTTGTGCTGACTGTGCAGAGCATCCTGACCTTGGTGATTCTGCAGAGAGGATGTGAATAATGAGATGATCCCTTTAGACAGACAACAACAGCTCAGCCACAAGAGAGTGAAAAACATGCGCATTTAAGATACAAACAGACACCTCAAAGCAGTGTCACAATCATTATATAATATTTTGCATCAGGTCTGGTTAAAAAAAGCATATGTACACACACATTTCAAGATTAAAACGCATTCTAACTAGATTTGATGTGATAAAGTGACTAGCGTAGCACTACAGAGCCTCACCACATGCACAAGTTTAGGGTCATTCAGATTTTTTTAAAAGAAATTCATACTTTTATTACGCAAGAATGCCTTAAATTTATCAAAAGTGACAGTAAAGACATGTTTAAAGTCTATAATAGCTTAGCTATTATAGCTAAGCTCATGAATATTTATTTCAAATAAATGCTGTTATTTAGAATGTTCTATTCATCATAGAATCCTGAGAAAAATGTGTTAGGATTTCCACGGAAATATTAAGTAACACAACTGTTTTCATCATTGATAATAATAAGAAATGCTTCTTGAGCTCCAAATCAGCAAAGAATGATTTCTGAAGGATCATGTGACACTGAAGACTGGAGTTATGATGCTGAAAATTATTTTAAACTGTTATAATATTTCAAAATATTACATGTTTTTGACTATTTTAGCACATAAATGCAGTCTTGGTGAGAATAATAAAATAATTCTTTCAAAAATATAAACATATTTTACCAACCCTAAACTTCTGAACGGAAGTGTAACCGTATATTAAACAAAATATACGTTCCAATTGGATGGCATTGTGTCGCATTACGCAGCATTTTCACTTTCATTGTGGACAGACAAAATGCTTGACACTGATAAGGATACGGTTTTAAGACGAAATTTAACAAACTCGTTTACTTGGTTTAAAATGTTTACTACTTTTACACGCCAGTCGCTTTAGTGTCAAATAAACTACTTTGTATATCCTCCTGTCCAGATCGCAAAGCTGATCCAGTTGGCCGGGAAGAGATGACAACAGTTGGTATGGTGGGAAGCAAGCAGCACAATCCCATGGTGCTGTTTCCATGGCAACTATGATGCTTTGCTAATGGCATGGGAGTCTAAACGTTAGGCCCTCGGTGGCAGTCTGTGCATGTGTGTGTGTTACGTGTGGGTAGAGAAAAGAGAGGGGGGGGGGGGAGAAAAACGACAGACAGTGAGCAGATTGGCTCAGTGTGCCTCTCACAGGAGAAACTGAATGGCGGGAGGTAAAGGACGACCACGCATCAAAGAAAGGCAAATAAAATTACTGTATCATGAACAACATTGCATCTCCCTCGCCACGCACCCAAATTGCCACTAATATTATAATTGCAGCCTACATATTTCCAGTACAAGAATTAATGTAATACAGTACAGCAACCAAAAAGGCGAAGCCTGTTTTCGGCAGGTTGAAGACTGCAGCTACGACTACAATAGTAACTATGTCAGATCCACAGGGAGGGAGCTGTGAGCCCTGCATACAGTCAGGGAAGTCTTCCTGTGATCCACGCTAAATAAAAGACACTGTGACCCTCTACACATAAACAGAAGTGATTTGAAAATAGACTAGAGGTAGGATTACAGTAAGAAATTGAGTCTTAAAATACATCTGGTAGCTAGGCTGCTCATCGTTCATAATAAACTACAGCATGTGTGTTTTATAGTACGTTGGCATGCTTGCATGTTGTCTGGCACATTATAAGGAACTGCCCTCATGAAGAGGGCCACAGGACACTCGTTCATCCCTCTGCCAGATCAAGCCCTCTCAACACCTCCTGCGTGTGTCATTTGTTCAGAAGCTGGGTGGCAGGGATGTCTGGCATACCACTGTAAGGCCACGAGGTTGAGGACGAATCTAATTACATTCAGGGTCTAACAGCAGTGCTTCACAACATGTGTTCTCTGGTCTGAATTTCAATAGTAGGGAGACACTGGAGAAAAATAAAATGCGATTTTGAATCTAGCACACTGACCAAATTAGAACTCAGCCCTCAGAAAGGTCTTAAAGACGAGGCCTACGGAAACAATCCATCACATGCAAACTTCTTCAAAACGCCTTCAAAAGTAGAGCAACCAAACCAAACGTGAATCCTTTTCGGAGTATCTTTTTTTTTCTTCCTGAAACGCATACTTCTCCCAAGCCCTGCGGAATCGCCAATTAATTAAGGTGATCGGTACATCTGCTCTGCTAAATGGCATTCACCATCCATCAATACTGGCTGTACTCAGGCACAAGCAGTGGTTTCAGACAAAGCTGAATAATACATAAGGTCTACCCCACCTACAGTTGTGTATCGGCATTGTGCCAAACACCACGCAATGCTTCTCTCTTTCCCTAGTGCACAATGTTACTGCTATGTTCTTTGACCAGCAGCGTTCTCCATTAAAAACCAATGGAAACCATAATTGCTACAGTTATTGTTACTATTGCAACAATAAAATAAATTAAAACATGGTTTCGCTTTAGTGTAAAACGCTTTTATTAATGACTGATGGATTGTGGTGACTTGCAATAATACACTAAGTAACTGTGGTTTTCTGAAATCATTTAATGTGCATTTCACAAATAAATCTCCATTGTGACGGAAGCAGATTGGCCCAATTATCATTTCAAATTTGATTAATAGATCAGTTCCAATTTGATTAATAGATTTAAATAAAATAAAAACTATCTACAGCTGCTAAAAGGCCAATCGTAAAACGTCAGAATTTGTTCCAAATATGGATCCAAAAAAGACCACAGATTACTAATAAAAAACAATTTCATATAACACTGAAAATGTGCTACTAGTTGCACTTGTTAAGGTGTTCTTGACAATGTTAGAGTCTACAAAGGTCCTCATGACAAAAAACTACTAGGCTGTATACTTGTAATGGGTCCAAATTTAACCAAAAAACAATAGAAGGGCTAAGAGCTGACAGGGGAAGTCACTTGTTTAAAACGTCCATTGTCCGCTTTGTATTATCCAAAGCACAGCATACATAGGAAGTACGTTGGTATAATTTCATTCCGATCTGAAACAGTGAACTCTATGGAGTCACATGACCCGCCAGTAGCTCTCCAGCCAGGAGAGAGATGTGGTGCTGCGCTACTCTCTTCGGTTTAAATCGCGTTGGCTCGAGGTTTCAGAGCACATCACCACTGCAGCAACCCCCACCCTCCTCCTCCACCACCTGCTTCCACATGCACGGCTTCAGGAACTCTGCATCCCTGCGCATAGAGCAACTGCTGCAGCATCCCTTCACTGGAATCACCACTAACATGTTTCTAAACATCCAGCACTCTAAATTACTGAACCTACGGAAACACGATGACCGACGCCTCCTATTAAAGAGGAAACACCAATTGTGACTATAAATCTAACGCTTGCGGTCTCTATAGTGCATATAATTACCCCGCAAGCCGTTTTGCTAAGTCGTGGAATGGTTTCGCTAACATTTTTGAACAGACGTCGAGATGGATAACGTGATAAATACGTTTTCACAACGTTGCAGAAACATTGTTAAGAGATTGCTAGCACGTCGTTTTAGGAACTGATAGGTTACTAGATATAATATAGGCCTACCTTCGTAGCTAAACTATAACATACACCAAAAAAAATAAAGACATTACTCTCATGATGTATTTTCGAAACTTTTTAAAAGTGAATATAGTTTGTCCTGAGGTAAAAGTGTCTTGCCTCAGAAAACCTGTCCTGTCAAACTCTCTCTGCGCGCGCCGCTCAAATATTTTTAACGTTTTTTCGCCCATTCAAACATCCTCTTCCATTCATAAAGATGAACTATCAATTCACCAAGGTGAAATGTTTGTAATTTGTGAAATTGACACGTATTTGCCATTGAACTAAGCCAGTTTATAAACTGCTTCTTTTAAGAAAATAAAAACGTTGATAAATAACGTTCACTGCGTTTCATTTTGATTTGTTTTCACCGTAAAGCACATTATATTAGGCTACCTTTCTTTTATCTGAGGTGTGATTTCAATGACTTAAAAAAAAAAAAAAAACTGTAACGTTACCTGACTGCAACGTTAGCATGTAAAAACGTTTCATACAGCTTTAAGGAGGCCTGGCTCGATCGGCCAATTGTAATTATTGATAAGTACGTCGGTAAAGAAATCTCCATCCCTTCCTACAAAACAAAGATCCTCCATCCAGCATCACAGGCACCACTGGCATTACTGAATCTGTGTTAATGCGTTTTCTAAGCCGTTTCATAACAAGAATTCAGTTAAAGCCCGCTTTAATCCACCTCGCTTACCAGCCTGTGGCCTCCACGAGCAAAAACAGCAGCCATATCGAACATATACGGACACAGGAGGATATAACAGGTGCCAAACACAGCACACTATTAAAGCTTAAAAATAACGAGCATCACAGACGACACGTTAACGCGCCTTGAATATTAATTACACCCACACTGCTGTACATCTATGAGAATTAATCCATGAATCCCTGCGTCGCGTAACATCTACCCACCAGTCATAGCCTATTTACATATCAAAAACGGAACCCATATTCGTAAATATCGTTTGATAACATAAGACATGTGTTAAATATGTCGTCTAGGCGAGAATTATAAATCTAACAGCATATTCCACGAAAGATGCATTCCCTTATTTGGCGAGTCATTGTTGCAGGCCGGCGTGTTGATACACTGTCAATTTTGCATATCAAACAAACGCAGCGATCACTCTGTGATAGTACGCAGGGAAAATGAATTATGACGTTATTGTACGATATTTTGTCACCCTAAAGCAGAGCTGGTAGTAATGAATCTGAATGGGATGTCAACAAAAGACAGGGTGACATTCCTCCGGGGAATATTGCTGGCTTTAGTGCATTTGATCAAGAAATAAATTCTCATATGACATCATCTTTAAAAACACCATGCGCGCTAAATAAAACATGCGTTCGATAGACTGTATGCAGATGCTTACCAGATTTAAAACTGTCTCCACGATATCTCTGTTGCTAACCTCCCCGACCTGGATCAAACCGATGAGCACGGCGAATTTCATCTTGATATTCCGGATCGGAACCGAAGGGTTTATCACCCCGGCCGGTAGAACCACGGCGCCCGATCCAGACACCATCATGTCCCCAGTAACGGAGCCCGTTACGACTTGCTGCCCCGAACCCGGCGGTGCTGGTGGTGGGGGGGCTTCTCGGTCCGTGAGCGAGGCGGAACCCGGTGCTAAAACCGGTTTCTCGCTCGACATTTCCGACCAGAATCCCAAAAAGGAGCGGTCGCCTCGGTCTCACCTGCTTTTGTATCACCGAGCACTGAGCAGCAGCATCAAATACAGATGAAAAAGGAAAATTCTCGATCAGGTGTCACAAGGCTGTCCTCCTCCTTCTCCTCCTCCGAGATGTGCACATCCAAACCCGTTCGGAGGGATGCGCAGAACGAAATCACGTCTAATGTTTGGCGAAACTGTCCCTCTCTCCTCCCGAATCCCGATGTCAGCCGAAGATCGGTGCGGTGTCGGGCTGTGTTGTCTTTCTCAGGACGCCATATTGACGCCCCCTGTCTGCGGGAGCGCTCACCACGCCTGCGTGCTGCTGCCCGACTGTCAGTCAAAAGGTGCTAGCCAAGCAGGAGCACGTGCGCGAGTCCCATTAATAGGTGTCTCAGCATTAGGCAAATCAGATTAATGTTATGTTGACTGTCAAAATTAGAGTGGGATTATTTTGGACCGTTGAACAATTGTAAATAATGCCTTAGCGCAGTGATGCAATCATAATGTGACATTCTCTTTCACTCTTTCATAGAGAACATACAACTTTAAAGACTAGGCTTATTTCTGTATAGACACTTAAATTAAAGTATAAACTTTTTCTCAACATTTTTTTCATGGGCAATGAACATATACAGAAATATAAAGTATTGGCTGCCATGGAACAACTGTTCTCTTCCAACTGTTATATATATATATATATATATATGTATGTATGTATGTATGTGTGTGTGTGTGTGTGTGTGTGTGTGTGTGTGTGTGTGTGTGTTTGTGTGTGTGTGTGTGTGTGTGTGTGTGTGTGTGTGTGTGTGTGTGTGTGTGTGTGTGTGTGTGTGTGTGTGTGTTTTTTCCCCCAAAAAATTCATGGGCAATGAACAGTTGTTCTATGGCATCCAATACTTTACATATATAACCAAAAGATAAACAATTTGGAGAAGTATTTGTGTACCTGAACTTTTGACCCTTATTTGCACTTAACTAAAACCCTTGATAATAAATAATGAAATTAATAAATTCAATTTTGCATATTATTATTGCTGTTTTGAGTGTCTTTTTAATATATCCACATCCAATACATCCAAGTGGATGCTGCACACTGGTGATGGTTGAGGAGAGATTCCCTGATATGATTGTAAAGCACTTTGGATGTACAGTAGTACATATGAAAGCGCTATATAAATGCCTCCCTCATTCATTCACTCATTCATTCATATGTTTTGAAGCCAGCATTCAAATCCACTGCTGGAGAAAATAAGAGCAATTTGAATTTCGGCCCTTATTGTTGATGAGAAAAAGCCCTTGTGACTTCACTGTGTAAAATAAGGGCAATTTTGTGTACATCAAGTTTGTTTGTATTAAATTGTATTGATATCAGCCACCCTGCTCAATCAGCATTGCAATATGCATATGCAGAAAACAATTGCCTACCAAATCACTAAGACTCAGTTTTCCTTCACTGAGAACCTTGCTATTGTGATGTTTTAATTTTAGCAGTGCAGAAAGCTGTGAATGGGGACGTGAGCTCTCCTTCACTCAGAAGGACACCAGTCCTGCCTCAGTTTGGCACAAGCCCGGCTAGCGGTTTAAAGTCAGTCTGAATGAAAGTGAGCTTTTCCTAAGCCCTCTCTTCATCCCCCAGCCCCTTTCTTCTCTTCTCCTCTTTCTTTCTTTCTCTTTTCTCCCTATGTCTCTTCCTTTCTCACTCTCATTTGCTTGCATCCCGTTCTCTCAAAATAGAAAGGATCTTTAACAAAAGATAAAAGCTATTGCTGACATTCAAAATTCTGCTATAGATCCTAAAACAACAAAACTAAGATAATCCTTGCTAGAGATTACACTTTCCATACTGCTGCTTATTGTCTTAACAACACTTTAAAAAACTGGATTTGCAAATAGGGTATAAAGCAGTTTAAGATGTTTTAGAGGTATGATATAGTTTTATTTGACTTTCACTTGCTTATCTTATACAGTAATTTCCTTATTTCCAAAAAGTCCCTTTACAAGCAATCTCATCCCAAGTAGGATAAAAAAAAAAAGGTAGAGAGAGACATAATTCCTTTTTTAGTGGTGGGGAGATGAATATATGGATTGAAGGAGAGGAGGAGGGGTGGAGAGGGGGATGGGATCTGCTCAGAGGAGGAGGGGAACAGAAGGGACCAGCAGCTGGATAGTGAAGAAGAGTCTTCGGCCAATACAATGGCTGACAGGAGGCTGAGTCTGCAGAGCTTTACGTCCCGTCACCAGACTGGAAACCTGCAAAGCTCAGACACACCGATGCAGAACACATGAACAGCATCTGTTAAATATATGTTGTGTATCTTTTTAATTGGGGTCATTAAGATCATTTTTTATATATATTCTCTTATGCTCATATTAACATTTTCAAGGTTTTATTTTAAATAGGCTATATTTTATAATGTAATGTATTCCTGTGTCAGCAGCCATTACTCCAGTCTTTAGTGTCACATGATCCTTCAGAAATTAATACACTGTAAGAAATGATATGATCAACATGTGTTTTTACATTGCTTTAACTCATCAAAATAAGTTAAGCAATTTTCAACTTTTTTATAAGTTATGCAAGATTCAAAATATTATTATTTTTTTGTGAGTTTAATGCAATGTAAGTTGAAATGACTTCAACATCCATGTTGATTGTACTTAAAAATATAAGGCAGTTATATCAATGTTGAAAACAGTAGCATTGCTTCATATTTTTGTGGAGACCGTGATAGTTTTTCATTTCACTTTGATGAATAGAGTGTTCAAAAGAAAAGCAACACATTTTTTTTTTGTAACAATGTTTACAATAGTCTTTGTCACTTTTTATCAATTTAATGAGTTTTTGATGAATAAAAATGATTCTTTTCCTTTAAAAAAACAAACATATCCCATACTTTTGAATGTTAAAGATGTATAACAACCCCGACAGAATCAGCCTGAAGGGGTTGTTATTCACTATAACAACCGCCTCGCTATACATTATCCCGCTTATTACATGGCTACTTAAAAAATAAATTAATAATTTGACTCAAAATATTGATTTAAAAACGACTGTATTGCTTCCGCTAAAGAAAATAGTCCGTTCCGCATCCATAGCAACGCTCTGTTTTTCATGGCAACGGTGTGTTATCAAGAAATAACAAATAACAGACCGCATTCTACATTGAAATTCAACCAAGCCATGTAATAATAAACTCTAAAAGACAGTGCAAGACAACAAAACATAAATATTTTAGTCAAACATTTATTTGGAAAAGTATTGTGTAATTTATTTAATAAACTTTTATCATTTAATAAACAGAGTATAACTTGTATGATTCCGAACAGGTTTCCTGCACAAGAATATGTGCCATCATTTGGAGGGATTGTTTAAAACCAGAAAAGTCATTCAAGTTAATATGAAGCACTGTTAATCAATCTGAAGCTTTTCTGAATGAAACGTGAAACAATGGACTTTATGCATCCAGTCAAATGATTGTGAATAGTGGCCGTTACACACCAGATTGTGAATGGCTGTTACATACTAGAATGGAGCCAGGTGACTGACAAGGAGGGGTTGAGAAGTTAGAGATTTATGGAAGAAAAAAAGTTGAATGAAAGTAAATGGTAACTGTCAGTCTGTAAAGTACTGCCTTTTGTGTTCGACGAATGACAGAAGGTCACACAGGTTGGGAACTAACTTACATGAGACTGAGAGTGAGTAAATTATGACACTATCCCTTTAAGACTGTAAAGAGTGAGGCAGAGCTGCTTTCCCGTTCTGTTCAGGACAAGTTTGAGACTTGGCCTCTCACTGGTTGGCTGAGGGAATGTCGTAAACATAGCGCTATTCTGCTCCACATCTTCTGTCACAGGAGAGGAAAGGCCCCTGTATGTCCATATCAGGGATGAAAGAGCGCTTCAGAAAGAAGGAGGGAGCCTTTACGTTTAAAATAGCTGCACCGTTCACCACTCGCCCACATCTCCCTGTTCCCGTAGAGCGCGTGGGTTTGACAGACAGGTCTGTTCTGCACTGGACTCGAGAGCAAAACAACAGGAGAAAACACAAGAGCTGCTAAAGTCCATGACTTACACATTCAAATTTTTACATTGTTTTTTTTGGCTAACACTTTCTCGCCTTTTCAGCGTACCAGAAAATATAATTAACTTTTTTTACATTTTCTGACAAAAAAGCGAGTGGTGCCTGTCCGTCAGAAGCCAGGTATTGCTGTGGTTCTAGATAGTTGTTTACTGGCCCTATAGACAAAATATCCCATCTCCATTCATGTTATTGTTTCTCTTGCATATGGCAAAGCAAATGCTGACAATATATCTGTGGTGCAATTTAGTAGTCGAATGAATCATCAGGGCATCTTTTGGTGTTATTTTAATTAGGCCCAGAGTTCAACACAACCTTGTATAATGTATCATGCAAATGCCCAGAGGCTGTAATACAAGAAATATAAGCATCAAGGGCTTTTAACCTGGCCAGATTTATTTCCAAATATAAAAACAAATAAACCACTAAGCAAATGTGAACAGCATCTCAAGAGCAAATTCTTAATGAAGATCAGAATCGGATCTGCTAATGAAGTCATTTAAACACATAATATGTGCATAATTGTAGGGAAAATCATTTTATGTGCATGTTTATTTATTTATTTGTTATAAAATGAATCCCGGCATATCCTACAGTCAGACAACAAAATGTTTTTATAATTTTTTTTTATCTATTTATCTATCACCAATACGTTTGTTTTGGTATCATGAAGAGCTGTTGGTTATCATTGGTCAGCACTGTCCCAGTGGGCAAAGAACTAATGTGTGTGTGTGTGTGTGTGTGTGTGTGTGTATCTGTTTTAAAGAGCATGTCCAAGAGAAGGGTCCCAGCTGCCATTGTACGTTTCAATTTCGATTGTGAATGTGAATGGGAAATGAACTGGCTTGTGCGGACACAGACGTACATCATATATTTGTTTTGTATGCTGCATTATGGCAAGAAGATGGAATCTGCAGGTTTGGAGAGAAGTTCATAAAGAACTTTTAAATAGAAGCAGCTTCCTTCAATGCTAACAGCCTGTCAGCATCATACGCCTCACCTCTGAAAGCAGAGAGAAAACAGATGAGAAAATGCACCGTGACCAAGGAGATGTACTTTTCCTTGAGGAGAAAGAGGTGCAGACAGACAGGGGCGGAGAAAGAGAGAGAGAGAGAGAGAAAAGGACGAACGACAACGCAAGGAAGAGTAGAGAGAGGGAGAGGACGGAGCGCTGTCACTTTGCCGTTTCACCCTGTCCATATATGTGAAATGCTTGACAATGGCAGGAGAAATGAACTGGCATGTTAAACTAAAGTGACATCCACCACACACACACACACACGTTGGGTTTCCATGTTTTATGGGGACTTTCTGTAGACATAATGATTTTTATACTGTACAAACTGTATATTCTATCCCCTAACCCTAAACCTACCCATCACAGAAAACTTGCATTTTTACATTTTCAACAAACATCACTTAGTATGATTTATAAGCTGTTTTCCTCATGGACCAAAAATGTCCCCACAAGGAAAAGGATTTCGGAATCGGATATTGCCTTCTTTGTGGGGTTATTTTGACCCAATAATGTAGGGTTTACCTAAACCAGACACACTCTTGTACATTAATCCATTATAACCTTAAACGTCCACTATAACTTCATCCCTAAAACAAAGTCTTGACCCTCAAACAGGGCTTTAAAAGGGGTCTCAGAAAGTGAGGACCGACCAAAATATATTTATTTTAATGTCTTTTTCCTGACTCAGATGGTCTAAAACGGAAACCAGCCCTCACAAAGATAGTTTTACAAGTACAAATACAATTACACAGACAGGTTTGTGTCACTTCATTTCTGAGGACATCACACTGACTTTTATTGTTTGTAATACGTTCCTTACACAAAGCTACCGTATGACTTCAGGAGTATTAGCTCACAAGTTTTTTTTTAGAGCTTGACAGTCCTCATTTACTTTTATTATATGGAACAGCCACAGTGTTCTTCAAAAACTCAGCTGCGTTCCACAGAAGAAAGAAAGTCATATGGATTTGTAATGACATAATTCAGTGTTATTCTCTAGTAAGGGTTGAAAAGGGTTCAGGCCTCACTATCAAAAAATGACCAAAATGTTGCATGGTAAATACCATGGTATATGTATATGGGAGTCATTCAGCACCCTTTGGATCCCATCACTATACACACTGCAGTATTTTATTTTATTTTATGAGGGATCTAACAAGCACATTCTCTGAGCAGTCATGACAGCTGCATCTATCCTCACACAATAGAGACTGTAAAGCCACACACACAGAAACACACACATATCCCTGCGGACTAAAGTACCTGCTATCACAGGAACTCACAGATGAGGCTCATCTGGAAAAGGTTCTGCTGATGAGAGGTCCAAGTAATTGGTCACATCCTGGAGTGGATGTGAATCACGGGATGTGCGAGTGTGCCCGAGAGAAAGGCAGTCATCAGAGAAACCAGGAAGAAGATGAAAGACACTTGTGATTCCAAGAATGCATTTTCTATTGACCCAAAACTGAAAGCTTTGCACGACATACTATTGGAATAAGAATTTAGATTCTAGATTCATATCTCCATATACTCTCACTGCCCATGTATAATAGGATTTTTATATTCTGTAAAGCTTTTTAAAATTATTTTAAATCAGGTCTGCCATAAAGGCACATGCCAGCTTTAAGGCTTGTATTACAATCAGCAAATAGCTTTACATTTCCTAGAAAATGATTTAATATGCTACTTGCGTCATTGACAGCATACAGCCACAGTGTGAGAGACAGCGTGACTTTTTATGGGAGAGAGAAAAGTGTGTTCGCACATACGCACGCAAGCTAAATGTGTGTCTGTTGAACAAAAGCCATCAGTTGGAGAAAAGGAAGACAGGACAATGAGTCACGGGCCAGCAGATGAGATGAATCCTGAATTCAATAAAATCACCATGCTTGCTTTGTATTTCTTGCATGCCATGTTGGAATAGCCCCGCCCACAACTGAATCTCATTGGCCGACAATCGTGCATCCTAAACAAGTGCAACATGTATTTTCTCGGTTGACAACGTAGATGCGTTCACACTTTTGGAATGTTGCAATATGCAATAGAAGCCAATCAGAACATATTGGATACTTTAACAGTTGGGTTCCAGGGGGGAAAAAATCTCATTTATTTTCTCCATGGGGAACTGTTATTTTAATCATTTATAACCAGTTATAGTCAGAACTACTGTGAGGTACAAGACTTGTAATCGATGGTATACGCGTCTGTCTACATTACCCATGATTCTCCAAAGAAATTTCTGTCATCGCTCAGCTACTTAGCTCTCTCCGTTCCAGTGTGTGTACACCAGCGATCTCTCGCCATAGCATCCACGACCTCCTTCATCATCTGCAAAAGAACCACAGACTGTCTCAGTATGTCTCACCATCATCATTCAAAGACATTCTCCATTATCGTCACCCACTGGTGCTCACCGCTTCTTACCAGTATCATTTTGTCTTGAGTCTCTGTTCCATAACACAATGCTTCATGGTATTGTAGTTTTTCCCCCTCATTGAAGCCGTTAAAGGGATAGTTCACCCAAAAATGAATATTAGCCCATGATTTACTCACCCTGAAGCCATCCTAGGTGTATATGACATTCTTCTTTCAGACGAAAACAATCGGGAGTTATATTAAAAAATGTCCTGGCTCTTTCAAGCTTTATAATGGGGATGATTGGGTATATTATTTTTTGGAAGTCCATCAAAGCGCATCCATCCATGATAAAAGTGCTCCACACGGATCTGGGGGGTTAATACATTAAACTAATTGTAGTCTATTACTGAATGATAAAATTTGTACATTACACATTTTAGGTAATATAATCAGACTACTTTTTGATTACTTTTGACCTAACTCATTTAGCACATTGATTTGAATAGTATAATCTTCTACCATATTGATAAAAATAAAAAAAAGAGAAAGAAAAATGATTCCATTTGTTTTAGCAACATGAAGTGCATTAAACATTACATTACATCAGGGTTTCCCTATGTAGGGTTATAAAAAAAAATATATATTTTTTATTTGTTTATGCTGTGTGGCCGGCCTCTCAGTTTTCCATGTAATTATAGTCACATGACTAGTGTCCGGTCTGTGTGTGCAATTCCATAAAACGTTTGAGAAAGGAACATTTTAAAGATAAAAAAAGAACAACGTGGGGGAAATTAATTCAGATTAATTTACTGCCATTTTGTGATTATTAAGTAATCATGTAATCAATAAAAAGTAACAGTATTCTGATTTTGAGTATTTTAAAAAGCATCTAATTACAAGTAATTCATTTTTGTAATCTGATTAGGTAATCCAGATTACATCAGTTACTACCCAGCACTGCTTATACTTTTGCCTTTTTGTCTGATTTTCAAATACCTTTTTGCTACTTTTTTGTTTGTAATGTTGTGATTCACCTCGTAGCTGGTTGGTTTGGTACATGGCTTATAATTCTTTCCAAGACTTAAAAAAAAAAAAAAATCCCTATGGGAAAAATACTTGTGAAGAAAGTGAAAAATAGGCCACAAAAAGTAGACTGTTGCTGTTTCGGACCTAATTTGATATTATATTAAAATGATGAATACCTGAAAAACAAAGCATCCTATAAGATAAATAAAACAGTAAATCATATAGTATAAGAACAACTAAACAAGAGAGGTTGTGTGGTTTAGGATTGGAAGAGAAGATGATAACAATAGAGTGATAAAGAAAAAATGATTCAGTGGTTTTTATGAGAAAGCCCATATCACAACTGATGAGAAAAAAAGACTCTTGAGCTCCCCTGCAATCCTGTCATCCAGATAGCCAGTGTATTGTGTGGAAAATGGAAGGAGAAACAAAAGAAAAGAAGAAAAGACGATAGACGAGAGTGCTAGAGGGGCCAGGAGATAGTGAGGAAGTCAGTGACATGAACAAAATGGTAGCCAAGGCAACTGAATTTCTCTCTTTTTCTCTTTTTTTTTTTTTTTTGTCTTTCTGTCTCTCTGGGGCTGTACATAAATCATGTATTTTTTTTTTCTCTAGATGTATGCATCTTTGACTCACTCTCTGCACATCTACATTAGGACCATATCCAGCCACCAAATTGACACTCTGTCAACTCTAAAAGCTTGAGAAGTAGAAATAAACAGGACAGGAGGGGAAAGTGAGGTCATGCTGCATGTGTCTCTGGAAGATTCTCTCTCTCTCTCTCTCTTTTTTAAAATCCTCCTCCAAAGGAGTCTGATAGAAAGACAGTAATTAGCTGAAGGTTGTAGCTCCATATTGTTAATTGTTGGCCTGAATTGTTCCCAGGAGAATTGTCTAATCAAGCCGTCTGATTGAAGCTATAGATCTGTTTATGGAATGTTTTGCACGTTTTGCTTTGTTGAAAGGCCAAACCAGACATTATCCTCTCCAAAAGCAAAAACACCCATAGTCTCTCTTTCTCTCTCACACACACTCAGACACAAACATCAATAATTCACGCATTTGATCTTTTATTTATTAATGACCTTATTGCTGTGCTAGGATTTGTCCGAGCTATAGAAAGTGATTTCTTTTTGTATTTTGGAATTCAATCTGCCAGGCTTCCTCTGAGGCACACGGTGTGCATATCTGCACTGAATCTTTGAAAGATTGAGTGATTGTAAAAAAGATTGAGTGAAAGATTTAGTCAGATGTCAACTGAAAAACCAAAACAAGTCTGGACAGCATGAAGGTGTCATAAAATGATGATATGGCCACAGCGCTGTATCATGCCTGCAGAGCAGTGGTTGATTAATATGGGATTTTCAATGGCCAATGCTAATGCAGACATGGAAAGCAGGGTGGGGGATGCCTGATGCCTGATATATTATACAAATTGATGATGACAAGCGCGACTTTCACAAAAATGCTCTAATTTAAAGGACATTTTATAAATTTTTTATCAAATTTCACTCAAAATATTAGAAAAGTAAGCCTATGTCGTTTGAAAGGACCACTAGCTATATATAGCCTATATAACTTACAATATTGTAAATGTCTTTACGCTCACATTTTGATTAATTTAACACATCTTGCTGAATAAAAGTATTAAAGGGATAGTTCACCCAAAAATGAAAATGCTGTCCTCATTTACTCACCCTCATGTTCATTGTTGTTCCAAACCTGTATGACTTTCTCTCTTCTGCTGAACACAAAAGAAGATATTTTGAAGGAAGTCGGTAACCAAACGACTGATGGACCCCATTGACTTCCATAGTAGGAAATCCAAATACTATGAAAGTCAATGGGGACCAGCAACTGTTTAATTACCAACCTTCTTTAAAATATCTTCTTTTGTGTTCAGCAGAAGAAAGGAAATCATACAGGTTTGGAACAACATGAGGGTGAGTAAATGATGACAGCATTTTCATTTTTGAGTGAACTATCCCTTTAATTACTTTTATTAAAAAATGTTCCTTGACGATGACATACAAAAAAAAAAAAATGGGTGGAAAACCATGGGGAAAATGTTTAAATAATGTGTATACAGATATTGTTAAAAGTACAATTAAAACACGAGGAACAACTAGTTATTCTCACAGTTGTGTGTCGTTTTCTATTTTTTAAGCTTTACCTCAGCTACCGTGGCTTTAAGAATCTCATAAAAAAATGCGTAGGCTTGGACTCATTTAACGTAGCCTACTGATTTTACTACGTAGTAGACAAGAAAGTTACGCATACAACTTTCAGTTCTTTGTAAAATGATATTAGAGTGCGAAACTGGTTAAATAGCTAAATAAACCCGGAGCATCTGAAATCACTCCTGAAGGAATAGCTTGTGGTCGAAAATGTTTATGAAATCTGACCTTCTTTGGTATAAAGACACGCCATACTTTTTTGCTCCCTAATGATGATGTATGGTCCGCAGTGAGTGTCCTCTGCCTTTCATACTTCCGTGTCTAGACGTGTTATTCAAATGGCGTGGATCAATAGTTCCCTTGAGACTCTCTCGGGTTCTGCAGACCCAGGAGAAAACACAATCACATCTATTTACTGGCAATGTTGTTCATAAGCCACTGGATAGTTCTTTGACCTCTACATTTCTAAGTTTGTTGTTAGTATTACTCAAACGTACCTGCACACACGACGCCAAGCACCCAATGCTACTATGGTGCATCCACACTGCCCTCTGGTGGTTAGCCTTTTTATTCAGCCTGTGCGATTCTTTGGAAGTGAGATCCCATTGTTGATTTACATTACAATGTTTTGAGAAAGTTACGCTATATTTAGGACACGACTATTGGACTGACCAACAAGGCAGAATAAATTCAGTGAATACAAAAAAAATGTTCAAACAAAATATGTCCCAAACACAACAAATACTGAAAACAGTAAAACATTATTACATTGAGGTTTTATTTTTCACATTTCCAAATGATTGGAACTTCAACCACCCTGTTAACTGTTCAAAAACTACCTTTGGAGCCACAACATATCACCCTCCTCCTGCCACCGAGCTCAAGTCAAACCCAAATACACAGTTCCCATCAAAACAGCACTGAACAAGCCAGCTGATTAAACCAGCTTGCAATGATATTTCAAGCAAAATATTGATATGATGAGGAAAATAACTGAGCATAAATGCAGATAAACCTGCCAATAAGCCTCATTTTTGTACAAAATTTACAACCGGAATTGTATCTACACATTTATACACAAACACACACAAATGTACAGCTTTGTGAATAAAATAGACATGCTTCTCAGAAGCAGTGAAATGAATTCATGTCCCAGACATTGTAGAGTGTGACACAGCAACATATAACAATGACAGCAATAATAATAATAATAATAACAATCCATAATTGCAACAATCACTAGCATTGCCTATATTATTTACAACTTTGTTTGGTTTTTCATCTTAAATCATATTGCATTGTCAGAAGAGCAGAGTACTGGTGCATTTATCATGATAATACATTATTGCTTAACAGTGAATGAAATCAAAGACTAATGTAACGATAAACAACATATTTCAACAGAACTTATATAATATGGGCTTGTCAGTAAATACTTCACAACAATACGTCACCAGGGTACAATCTTAGTTTAAAAATATAGTCACTGTAACACTAGCTTCATTCAAATGAGGATAAAACACCTAAATACAGAGTTTTAAATCATGTTTAGACAATAAGGTACCTAAATTTGAAGTGCTTGGTAAAACTAAACCAGACCTGCTGTGTTTTGATTAGCATGAGGTGGCTTGTCATCCACATCTGTTTGTTGTAAGCGAAGCTCTGAAGGTGCTAGTTAAAGCTGTCTGCTGTGGTAAAGACTGGACAACAGGAAGCAGCATTATGACTTTCTTTTATAGGCATGGCTTTATGGCTACGCTGGAGTCTGTCTCTGTCACTTTCTCTGTCCATCTTTTCTCTTCTCTAAACACATGCCCCAAAACACACAACAAATGCCATTTCAAAAGTGGCAGTTTTGAACAGCTGCATAAATTTATATGAAATAAACGGACTAAATTAAATGCCCTATAAGGGGTAAAACACTCTAAAACGAATCCCAATGATCCACAGTCTATTAAACCAACAGGACATGGCAGTTTGTTGTTGTTTAGGGGGGGCTAGAAACACAAATAACTGTTCCATTTGCTCTCGTCTTCCGTCGTGAATCTCTCTAAGTTCGTCCTCTGTGACTATCTGCCCTGACGTCGAACTACATCCCAGTTCCCTCACGCCTGACCCCACGTAGCCCGGCTCAGATTTTGGTCTCCGGGCCCTCGGGATCCAAAGCCTGGAAGGAGTTGCGGATGCGAGCGGCCTCGCTAGCACAGAGATGGCCGAAAGCTTTGTTGTACCACTCTGGAGACTTTCCTCTGGAACAGCAAGCAAATATACAGCATTTAGTGAAGTCTAAGTGTACTCAGGTGTAATTTTTAGGACAATTAAGAGATGTACAGCATTCATTACACATGCTTTGAGAAGTACTTTCTAATGAACCAGAGGAATAATTCTGTTCAAATAAAACAAACTATTTAAAGACAGTCTGTTTTATTAAAGAACAAATCACATATGGTATTAAAATATATATATAATTTTATTACACATTTTTTAGGTTGCAGCCTTTCACTAAAATGCTTTAAAATAATAATAAAAAAAATATCCCACATCATTCTGCACTCCATACCCCATAATGACAAAGCAAAAATCAGCTTTGTAATAACTGTTAAAAATGTATATATTAAAAATAAAATTTGTATTTCTTTCTATTTCAATATATTTTTAAATGCAATTTATTCCTGTGATGGTAAAGCTGAATTTTCAGCATCATTACTCCAGTCTTCAGTGTCACATGATCCTTCAAAAATCAATGTAATATGCTCATTAGGACATTTCTTATTATTATCAATGTTGAAAACAGTTAACATTTTTGAATAATATTTCATGGAAACCCTGATTCATTTTTGAAAGATTATTTGATGAATAGAAAGTTCAAAAGAACAGCATTTATTTGATATTTTGTATCATTATAAAATATTAATAATATGAACGGTAGTGTCTTCAATGCACTTACTTCAGATCAACTCTGCATATATGCGTGAGTCTGGACTTGCCAGAGCCACATGGTTCTAGCAGATACTGTGATTCCAGAACGACCCCTCTCACTCCGGCCAGCTGTGGGCTTTCCTCATGGTCGACCGACAACGACACCAGTACACACACCCCTTTTGGCATATCTGTCCTCCACGTCCTAAACAGAAAAGAAAACAACACCTATATAAATCACAGCAAACACTCTTGATATTGACATTCCTGACACATAGGTGTCAATCTGCCAAATGCAAATTTGATTAATTATCGAATAACATGCAATATGCCTGTTACTGTTTGCACCTCACAGCTGCGTATTTGTCAAATGATGTTAAACTGTAATCTTACAGTGATATTCAGGGCATGACCTGGGTGGTCTAATTTGCTTAGTTCAAAGCATTTTATGTTGAAGTAACAGAAGTGTGCTCAGTGAGTCTCTTTCAGTAATACTCCATGAATGCCCAGCTGCTCAGCAGGGGAATGCTAGATCTTTTTAAGACCTCAGCGTTCTGAGAATCACAAGAACCGAATGACGCACAAAAAGCTCTCGCTGCAGATGCTCAAATGAAGCACATGCCTTTATTACAGCTTTAATGGTGTAATCAGTTAAGCTTATTCAGATAGTTGATAATGGGATCAAACATAAGCGCACGGATCCAACAGTAAACAACCCTTTTCACATTTCCGGGCTTCTCAGAAGCGGATGTCGTCATAGTTGGGTAAACTTCTACAGAGGTGAATGGGAGATTACATGAAATATATTTTTTTGTGTTCCCATTTGCTCAAATAACAAAAGAAGAGGGAAAAAATAGAGAGAGATTGATAACGGCAGTCAGAATTGGGTACTATAATACAAAGTATAGTGCTATAAATGTACATACATTAAAACAAATGAAAATATAAAAGTTTTTGTACTCACCTGAGCACCACAAAGTCTCTGCTGGGGTGAGGGGCCATGCTGTTCAGCTCATACTGGTACACTTCCGTCTGCTTGTCCAGAGTTTCCAGAACCTTCCACTGCAGCAGGTTACTGTCCCACAGGTGGCGCTCTCGCAGTATACGGTACAGCACCACTGATGGAGGAGCCTCCACCTCTGCAGAAACACGCCAGCGTCTCAACGGGGTCCCGTCTCCCACCTGCGCGCGACAACAGACTTCCCTCAGACTTTTTATTATGTTGTAGGCTTTTGTTTTTTTTATTGGATAGGATAGACCATGAACTACTTCCCATGCCATGTCTCTGTCTATAATTTCAATATTCACATTACGTGTCCAAACAAATTTGATCCGACGTTCATAATTCACTAAATGTAATCAAGATGTTAAAGAGAGAATTTAATAAATACATTTAAATAAAAAAACAAATAAATAAATGTTTTAATGTATAGTATTTTATTTATTACAAAAGTAAATATTAAAAACATAGTCTATTACATAAATCTGTATCTAAAATTCATTCTTACCTTTTTGAATGATAGCTCAATATTGTCGATGTTTGATCTGGCCACCCAGCCTTTGGTCTTGTCTTTGGCTTCTTTCATCAAATTCTGTATCATGCTCTCCAGATAAGAGTGATATGTACTTTCTTCCTCTTCTTCCTCTTCCTCGTCCGGTTGTGACTGTTTTTTACAGAGCTCGTCCAAAGAGGGCGCCAGCAGCTCAGCTTCCATGTACGAGTTCCTGGACTGAGAGAGCATCTCCTGAGGAATCTGGACAAACCACATAAAAAGAAAAAAAACATTTCAAAAGAAGTCTCCTTTTGTCCTCCAACACTGTTCTTTTAAATAGAGGTCAGTATTTTTTTTATGTTTTTGAAAGTCTCTTATACTCACCAAGGCTGCATTTATTTGATCAAAAATACAGTAAAAAATCTTGAAATATTATTACAATTTAAAATAACTGTTTTCTATTTGAATTTATTTTAAAATGTAATTTATTTCAGTGATGACAAAGCTGAATTTTCAGCTTTTTTTCAAGATTCGATGAAAAGAAAGTTCAAAAGAACAGCATTTATTTAAAAACAATGCAAACGTTTTCACTGTCAATTTTAAACAAATTTAATGCAAGTATTAATTTCTTTAAAAAAAAAGAAAAAAATCGTACTGATCCCGAACTTATTAGCGGTAATGTATTCCAGGGAATCCCATACTGACAATATTACAATGATCAGCTAAACATTTTGTACTTGTTCTGGACACAATTTTACGTACTGTACAACTTCTCATTGCAAACATGACAGAACCTGTATCTCGTACCTCAAACAGCTGATTGCACTCAGCAATCATGTGCGAAAGCCCCTGAGTAGCCGCAAGGTTCTCATTCAGGTCCTTTTGGTCTGGCCGCCCAGTGGCATACTTCCTCTGAATAGACCTGAATGCAATAAAAGACATCATGTGCTTGAGCTTCCATGTGATCCATTATATTTTCACAATATTTGTGGCTGTAAGCATATAAAACAAACGATTAAACCAATGAAAAACATCGGTTACACTTCATTTTGATGTGTCCCTGTTACAGTGTAATTATACATTTAAGCACTGAGTAATATTCATTAACTACATGTACTTACTATAGGGTTAGTGTAGGCTTAGGGTTTGGTTTGGGGGTAGTTGTAAAAGCATGTAATTATGTCTAATTTATAGTTATTACTATAGTAAATACATGTAACGTGTAACAAGGACATTAAAATAAAATGTTACCTAAACACCTCTCATGGTACACTTGATACATTATGAAGAAGTCTCCTAATACCCCCACCCCCCTTTGCCCAGTCTGGGTAAGTCTGAGGTAAAGCTAAACTACCCGTCTCTTTTAAAACGCCCTCCACACCTCCTCCTGTCTCTGGCCCTCAGGGAAGTGTGTCTGCTCTGTGTTCATTAGGGAGCATTACTCGACACAATGATGTGGGAGTTGTTTTTATACATTGAGTTAATAAAACCCTTCACGCCTTCTCACGACACCTCAGGGCCAGGGAGTCCTAATGACAAAGCACACATATCATCCTATAGCTCCTATACAATAATGAAACCCAAGTTTCACCCTTTCTAAGTAGAGCACATGTGTTGGAATGCACTGAAAACGGAACTCTGTTACCTAGGCGACAGGTTATCATTCTTCATGATGTTGAGGTGGAAGAGAGAAGGAGCGAGGCACACTGCCAGGTTCATGGGGGTCATCTGGTTCTCCTCAACAGAGGAAGTGACATCATTTAGGAAACACAGCAGTGTCTGCAGGACATCACGGTTTTCGTCGGCCATGAGCATGATAGCTGCCTGCACAGCCTGTAAGCGTTGTTCTTTAGGGACATCTGGGTAGAATGAAAGCACAATAGAGAGCGTTAGGGATTTGAAAGTACTGGATGTAGCATTTGTGCACATGAGCTGGCAGCAGACAGGAAATGCTTACACTGGTATATGTGGAGGATGGTCTCGCCCATTTTGCTTGTGAGGAGAGGCTCAGGCAGGTCTCTGAAGAACTGTTTGACCATGTCCGCCACGTCATACGCGGACTGATCCTCGTAGTTCACATTTTCTGGGGAGGTTTCACACATTTGTCTGAGAGCCTGAATGCGAGACTTCACTCCAGATTTGCGGAAAAGTCCCACCTGAAGCACAACAAGAAAAGGAAATAATTGTACTTTTTATAAAGAAAATGTGAGAGGTGGCGTTGTGGGTGGTTGCCTGGGTGCCGCTAAGTGGTTGGGTTTTTTGGGTGGCTGACAAATGAGTGGCATTACTATTGCTTGGTGAAATTTTGCTAGCAAAATCCACTTATTTCAATAGGAATCCAGGCGATAGGGGGTTTTAGAAGGGCAAGGGTTTACTGAACAAAAGTCGATGTAAATTTATGGATTTTTTACGTCTTTTTTACGTCCACCAGATGAAAATCGTATGTCTGATTATTTGGAAAAGAAATATCACTCATCTACTCAACAAACCGCACAATTTGAGGTATTGTTCATGACTGCTGCACAAACGTTTGTTCGAAACCTAACCCAAAATATGAGCAATAGTAATAATGATTCGTAATAACGAAGCGAATACATCTCATTTGATCTTGAATTACTAAGACATTAGCATACAGGGAAGAAACACAAAGACTTTGGTTTGTAAACTTTGGCTTTTCTATCTTTAGAAACACAGCAGTCACTGGACTAGACCATCAAGATTTTGAGAGTTTGCAATATCATAGGCTACGTTCACAGTCAGTCCAAATCCAATTATTTGTGTATGCGATTGGAATCAGATCCAAAAATTATTGATGTCCACACTGTGTATCGCAACTGTTCAGATCCGATTTGTGTGAACTTGCCAATGCCAATGATATTGCGTTGGTAGGCATATGCCAACAACAACCGCAACATGGAGGGGTTTGCAATACAGATGTTGTCATATTTACAACATGACAATATGTAGCCTCCGCGCTGGACTACTGAGGCAGCGGCAGAACCATAGGAGGCTGGTATGAGCAGCTTCATTATGCGCTGTCGTCTCCATCGGTTTCAAAACATGTCTCCATTTTAGGCTATTGTCATTTTCTGCTCGTCCGGCACTTTGCAACACCACAACCTTGTTTGTGCTGCGACTTTCAACATGTTTCCTGTAACAACGTCTGATGTTTACGTTTTACGCGACAATCCACGCGAAATCCAGAGCAGTCAAACTGACACGGATTTTCAGAATTGCGATTTAAATAGGATTTCAAACCACATATGAATGTAGCTCGAAATTGATTTGTAAAAATTGCATTTCATGTGATTTTTGGCCGTTCACACTTGCTAAATCTGATCGGATTTCAAAAGGATTTCGGATTTGGACTGACAGTCTGAATGTAGCCTTTGGCTGTGACCTAAATTAGACTGAACCTTATAATCAATCTTGCAAATGTGAATGAAACCGTGTACCTGGTCCAAACACTGGCTCCTTAAAAAGCGCAGGGCGAGCTGTAAGCTTAAGGGCAAAGGGTGTCCGTACCGCTGGACGTGGACAATCAGAGGAACGCCGAAAACCACCTTATCCTTGTAGTCTGGTCCCTTCATTCTCTTCATAAATTTTGGCACTGACCTAAAAACATATATATATGCACAGCATTAAAAAGAGGATATCAGTTTATGTCCATATGTATGTATATAAAGGTCTGTGTGTATAGGATCTGCAATAAGAGTCTTGATATATAATGCAGGAAGGAGTGCGAATGGAAGAGTGCAGAGTTGGAGGGCAGAACTGTGATTTACTGGATAAGACTGTTCCACAAGCTCTGGAGTTTTAACACTTGACTCACTTGACTGAGGAGACACTTTGATCAGTGTGTCATTCAATAAGAGCTAATAACTGATAAGAAAACCCCAACGACACCCCACAGGGACTTTCCAAGACTGACTCATCTTGTGGCTTTAAAAGAATCCTTGACTTATGTATGTAGACTTCCATTCAAAAGTTTGGGGTCAGTCATTTTTTTAAAAGTAATCTGTATTCAGCAAAGATCAGTGACAGTACAAACAATGCATGAAACAAATTATTTTTTTTTTTACTTTCTATTAATCAAAGGAAAAAATCCATAAAAATATTAAGCAGAACAACTGTTTTCAGCATTGATAGTACTAAGAAATGTTTCTTGAGCAGCAAATCAGCATATTAGAATGATTTCTGAAGGCACTGAAGACTGGAGTAATGATGCTGACAATACAGCTTTGCCATCACAGGAATAAAATACATTTTTAAATATATTACAATAGAAAACAGAAATTTTCATAATTTCACAATATTACTGTTTTTACTTTATTTCTGATCAAATAAATTCAGCCTTGGTGAGCATAAATATTAAAAAATATTAAAAAAATATCACCAACCCCAAACTTTTAAATGGTAGTGTACGCTATGATGCTGAATACTTGAAGTCACATTCTTACTCAATGTACTCCATTGGTAAAACATTATTTTAGAATTATCCTAATGATCAGTCCCAAATTTGTTTGTAGGCAACTCACCAAGTCCACCCGTGCTTGTTGGACATGGAGTATTTTTCCATGACTGCAGTGAGACGCAATAAAGAGAATTTCTGCAGCAAGCTAAGCTGGCCAACTGATTGGCTAGATATCTGAAGCGAGATTCCTGATTGGCTGAGGAGGTTTGACATCCTGAAGCTTGGCCATCTAAGGCTAGAAATACAACAAAAACATAAACATTCATGAACATTTGATCATGTAAAGATCATTTAATGCTGCCCTTTAAAGTATAAATAGAAATCTTTTTTGTGTTCTTACACACCAAACCCCAACAAAAATTGTTAAGGGGCAGTCACACAAGATTTTGCATCATGCATTTCAATGATCAGTATTCAAGCAATTTTTCATCTATATCTGATATACATTTATATAAGAGAAGCTGTATGGATATCTAAAGCTTACAAGCTAGTGTGATCGCACTTTAAACACAAATCACTTTAAAGTTTCTCGATATTTGAATGAGCGCCTCTCAGTATATCCATCCTGAAGTCTTACTGTGGTCGTGTGAGAGAAGCTCCCACCCCCGAGTCCCTCCTCTCTCTGGTGCTGGAGGTGTCCGTGCCATTTAACGAAACCCCGTCCCTGTTGCCATCACTCGGAGTGGTCAGGCCTTCGACCGAGGTCCCCTCAAAGTCCAGTGTGATCTGACTGGAAGATTGGCCGTCAATAATCCTCTGGTCCCGCCCCCTGCTGCCCTCCCCCTCCCCTTCACTCTCCGGCAAGACATTTTTGGACCAATGGTCCACGATCTGCTGCAAGCCATTCACATGCTGCAATATGTCATCTAAATGTGGGAATATATCCTCCTTTTCAAGGTCCAATAAGTCCCCCGTGCTCGCATAGAGGTGTGAGCCGGGTACGTTATCGTACACGCTGATTCTGCTTCCCCTCGGGCAGCAGCGCGTCACGGGCCGGAGTTCCCTTCCGCCAACTTTCCTGCACTTATACAGCTGTGGCTCTGAATCCAGAACCTTCCAGTTTCTTTGTCCCTTACTGGCTGGTGTCAGACTCTCGATTGACAGCGCTTTAGGGAAGGTACCAGGTTTGTGATCTTTTGGGATATGCACCAATAGCTCATCATAGGAGCGGAAATCATTTTTGCGGCTCTTTTCAACTGGTCTCCTCCTCTGGGGGGCGCCGGCGAGAACATCAATGTCTTCGAGGTAGACACCTGCACGTTTACCAGGAGGATACAAGTTTGAGACACGTCCCTTCATGTTTGGCGTGCTTCCGGTACTACCGCTGGTCTCCGACTGGCTGCTGGCCTCACTGCTGGCCAACGAATTTGGGCAGTTGTTGGCAGATGGCATGTTTTCAGAGTTTAGAGGCCCGTCGTTAAATATCTGAACACATTGTAGAGTCTTTAACGCCTCTGGCTCGCTTTGCAGAACTGGGCCGCTAATAACCAAAGAGCGTCGCTCTGAACGACCCATCGATGGCCCCCACGTCCGACCCAGCGTCTCCATCCTCCTCAGAAAGTCTTTGGCGCGTGTGCGTCCACGTCGCCTGCTCTTGGCAGGAAGTGAATTGTAATGAGGCAGCTCTCTGGGTAAGTGCAGTGGGGTGAGCGAAGCGGAGTCAGGCATGGCAGCCAATGAGTCTTCACTGTGCAGGGAGCAGATCTCCGGCTCACTGAGGTCTGTCAGAATGCTCTCGCTGCTCACAGTGGTCCGCAGATGCTCACCCACCTCCGAGGGGCTCCGCTCCTCTTCTCTACCCAAGAGGTAATCAATGTCTTGCATACGTGACCAGCGCCGACTGTTCCACTCAAATGTCCATCTATTGCTGATGGCCAGCAGGTCCTCCTCATCAGAGTCCTCACTCTGCGGGCACAAGAAAGCACAGGAATAGACTTAGTTCGTCATATTTTTAAAATTTTTCAGCTCCTAAACTGTACAGTATTTAGTCATTATTCTGTGGTAAAACTAAAAACTGACTTGCAATTCTGATTCATTGGACGATAAAATAGGCAAAAGATCTCACAGTGTTGCTGGACGGTATACAAACTCGGTCCCGGAGGACCACTATCCTGCAGAGTTTAGCTCCAATTTGCCTCAACACTCCTGCCTGTTCTAGTATGCCTAGTAAGAGCTTGGTTAGCTGGTTCAGGTGTGTTTAATTGGGGTTGGAGCATAACTCTGCAGGACAGTGAACCTCCAGGAGCAGGATTGGACACCCCTGCCACAAAGAATATCATTAAGACTTGGAGATGGGCTCTTTTGACTAGGGCCAGGTTGCAACTAACTAGCTTATCAAGGCTCTAGCAACCACCCAGAACTCCTTAGTATAATTATATTAAATAATAAAATAAAAAAGCATAATAATTAAATAAAAGAAAATGTTATGGAACATACTGTACTTTAGTGTACTTTAAATAATGTCTCTTTTTTGCATTACAGTAATGAGAATTATATATATTGTTTGCTTTGCATTAAGCTACCAACAATTATGTTTGGGGATTTAAATATGCTCATAAATTATTTTGCAAATGTTTTTAAAATGAGTCTTAATTTGATCTGCTAATGCAAATGTATAATTTCTTTTTCGTTTTTATTTGGAATTGAATCTTTTTCCCCACAGCTGTTGTCTTTCTTTCTAAAACAAAACAAAAAACCTGACAATTATTTGTATTGCAGTCAAATGACTAATTTATTTATAGTTGTAATTTATTCAGTTATTTAAAAAAAAAATTAAGTGTGATTAACATGATGATATATTGATAGATATTAAGACTTCATTGTACAGATGTAACCAATATGTTTTATAGATAGTAAAGTCCAGATATGTGAGCTCACAGTACAGGAAAGAGCTGTGAATGTCTCTGACACCCTCTTAGCATTGTATATACTTCCACATCCCATTTCCTATTTAAAATATCACAGACCTCATACATTTAAATTGAATAATAGTGATGATGTCAAAAGAGGCTCATGGTATTTGAAAAATGTCAGAAGACTATTTCAAAAACATCCCCTAAGTCATACTAGCTGGTTAGGGGAATTCTCAAATATCATCCAAACAAGAGGACATGAACATAACAGGTATCATATCACCATCTGGATGTGTTAAAGACAGCAACACCCAAAGACCCCTTTCACATGCCTGAGACGTCAGTAGAAGCAGAAATGTCAGAAATGACCTACTGAATGAAATCCACAGCTTACAATCATAATTAGTCTGAAATACGACCCCTGAGTAAACAGTCAAAGAGTCTTGAATGAAGATTAAACTGACACTTCTGTGCTTTAAAACCATCATCAATTCTATTGACTGCGAACGGCTGCTCTTTTTATATAATCTTCTTTGTTATAAGCAGTTCACAAGCCAAAGAGCCATTTTTAAAACCTAGACGGACAGATTTACTCTAAAGAGATTTTTATTTCGCAGACATACCTGCACCATAAACCAAAGCCATTATAGTAATTGTAAAAACTTTGCAGTTTACATAATAGAACAGATATTTCATTTGTCTCTAAAATAAAAGGGTGAATATCATGAAGAAATGTTTTTTCATTATTTAAAAATGTATTTTGAATAGACACTATGAAATTACTTTCATGACAATGAAGGACATTCCCCCCAAAATTCTCATTACTGTAATGCACACAAATCTTATGTATTCAATGTAATGTAATACAGTAATGATATAACTGTTTTCAGCATTGATAATAATAAGAAATGTTTATTGAGCTGCAAATCAACATATTAGATGATTTCTGAAAGATCATGTGACACTGAAGACTGGCGTAATGGTGCTGAATATTCAGCTTTTTTTTAAATAAACTACAATTTAAAATATATTAAAACAGTTATTTTAAATTCTAGTAATATTTCACAATATTGCTGTTTTATTGTATTTCGATCAAATAAATGCAGCCTTGGTGAGACATAAAAAATCGTACTGACCCCAAACCTTTGAATGGCAGTGTAGACGTATATCACGATATACATATATACACACTGTACTTTATACTTTCAATAATACATCTTCATTGTTTGTAAATATGACAGATATTTCTTTGAAAAAAATTTGAACCAAAAAAGAATCGATTAAACAGCCACTTACTTTCTTCTTGGGGAGGCTCACGTCCAGTTTCATGGAGGCACACTTGTTCAGAGTGTTGAGTCGACTGGAAGAGAGAAGACACAGTCACTGGTGCATCCGTCACTCTCATCTCCACCACAAAGAAACCATACAGCCACAGAGAGAGAGAGAGAAAGAGAGAGAGACAATCCACTGTAGATCCTACACTCGTCTAACCTCTGTTTGCCTCTCTACGTGCAGGTATAGATTTCAAGAAACTCTCACTATCTGTGTCCTGATTGGCTGCCGGAAAGAGTGACGGGACAGCTTGGCAGCCGTAGGTTCTAATCTCTTTCAAGACATGGCCATGAATGAATGAGACTCTGATGGGGCTGAAGAAGGAAAAACAGAAGGATAAAGAGCGAGAGAGTGGGCAATCCACCTTCTCGTCCACCTCCTCTTTGATCTAACCCTAAAGCGCCCTTTAACGTTCTCATCTGACTGATCTTCACCCCTGAAGAGTTTTCCTCCACCCCTTTTTACACACACAGACACGATCTTCTTTACTCTACAAAAGACCGCAGACCCCTCACTTCATACCCATTCCAGACACAAACAAGCTATTATTTTACCTATAAAACCAGACTTGTCGTTTTTGACACACTAAAATGTTCCGTCATGACATCAGCTCTGTTAATCAGCTGTCTGCCGAAACAATCTGCTCCACTTTTCAATCTAGATTCCCTAATTAAGCATCCAGGCCCAGATGGCCACATAAATATGCGTAAGTATCGTGTCTGTGGCGTGATAATGAAACGCCATTATCATTCCAGCAGACACCGTCCTTAAGAGTAGTGTGTGTATTCTCTGACAGTAAAGCTGTCAGATCTCCCTAACGCTGTCATTAGTGGCATTAGACAGGGAGACAACCTGCTAGAAACCCTCAACGTCTCAAACCCCGGGCCTCGTTTCACGAAAACACACACAACCATCTGTTAGTAGCCTATCCCGCTACCCCTCCACCCTGCTCTCCCTCAGGCCTTTGAGAGGGACATCAGAGCGGACTCCACGGGGGCTGCATTAGGGATCAAAGCGATGGGGAAGGGGACAGACTTTATGGAGGACATGGGTCAGACAGCTACAGAGGTGAGGTCGCCACCGGGCTAGCACCGCCAAGCTTTCTCGTACTTGTACATGCAGGATGGGGGGCAACTATAGTGTTTCGTCTGGTTGGGTACTGGTCTTAAAAAGAACTGTGAAGTTTCTTCAAACTTGTTTGCTCATAAAAAAGACTTTTGGGAAAAAGGTGTAGTGCGTTTTTATGAATTTTTTTTTACATAAAAACACGTTTGCTTATGAAAAAGAAGAGTTGTTTCAGTGGCAGAGAAAGCTACTGCATCATTGTGCACAATAAGACCAGCAACATCAAATTAGAAAGTAAATGTGAACGATTTTAATTTCATGTTGTCCTTAAAGCTGCCATATTGCTAAACACTGAGCAACATAAACGACCAGAACAACATAGCCATCAGAGCTCGAGTGATTGACAGTAAGGCCTTTGATTTTCACAGCTGTCATTTTAAGTAAAGACGGTGTATCAGATTCCATCCTGTAGACTGCAAGACTCTCAATCTCAACCATCTCAAAATATTGAGATAATCTAGACATTTAGAAACTTACCGGCAAAGAGGCTCCACAAGGTCTTTGTCGAGAAAGTCATGGTCCCTCTTGACTGCGGATATTTCAATGGGAAACTGGGAATCTGTAGGCAGAGACAGGAAGCAGATCACTTTTCTGTCCTGTTCAAGAGGTTTAATGTAACCAACATCTTCAAAAGTTCATATGGATTATGTGCATGTTATTTAATGATATTTTCAAGACATATAAAGCGAATCACAATCATGAATTAAACTAGAAAGGGAGAAATAAACAAATAGAGATAAGTGGATAAAATGTTTCTAGTTCGTCCAGCCAGACATCTGCGGAGGTTCTGCAGAGGATCACAGATCCACAGCAGCTGTGGTGTAATTCTTATAAAGCAAGCGCTATCTCTGGCAGACGCTCCTTCACTGATTACATTATACTGTACACAGCAGACCAGGGTAACACTTTAGAATAGGGTTTCGTCATTGATGAATAACAACACAGGAACAAATGAGTAATGCAATATTAACATTCTAGTAACTACTATTAACAAGAAACTCATCTAATTAGTTAATAATAGCACTCAATTGAATGAGGTAGTTCACTATAAGCTAAACAATAACTATTATTGATCACCTTATTTTGATAGTCCCTTTTGAACAATCTGTTGACTATAAGTAACGTTGCACCTATGTGTCAACTAACTCTCATTAGAGTATTAGTAGACTCTTCTAATATCTGCTATCTTTTTATTGTGATGGTCCTCCAACAGACATTCTATAATTAACTTTGTAAGTATATGTCAACTTACTCTAACCCTAACCCTAACAGTCTACTAATACTCTAATAACACTCTAATGAGAGTTAGTAGACATGTACAGTGGGGAGAACAAGTATTTGATACACTTCCGATTTTGCAGGTTTTCCCACTTACAAAGCATGTAGAGGTCTGTAATTTTTATCATATGTACTCTTCAACTGTGAGTGACGGAATCTAAAACAAAAATCCAGAAAATCACATTATATGATTTTTAAGTAATTAATTAGCATTTTATTGCATGACATAAGTATTTGATACATCAGAAAAGCAGAACTTAATATTTAGTACAGAAACTTTTGTTTGCAATTACAGAGATCACACGTTTCCTGTAGTTCTTGACCAGGTTTGCACACACTGCAGCAGGGATTTTGGGCCACTCCTCCATACAGACCTTCTCCAGATCCTTCATGTTTCAGGGCTGTCGCTGGGCAATACGGACTTTCAGCTCCCTCCAAAGATTTTCTATTGGGTTCAGGTCTGGAGACTGGCTAGGCCACTCCAGGACCTTGAGATGCTTCTTACAGAGCCACTCCTTAGTTGCCCTGGCTGTGTGTTTCGGGTCATTGTCATGCTGGAAGACCCAGCCACGACCCATCTTCAATGCTCTTACTGAGGGAAGGAGGTTGTTGGCCAAGATCTTGCGATACATGGCCCCATCCATCCTCCCCTCAATACGGTGCAGTCGTCCTGTCCCCTTTGCAGAAAAGCATCCCCAAAGAATGATGTTTCCACCTCCATGCTTCACGGTTGGAATGGTGTTCTTGGGGTTGTACTCATCCTTCTTCTTCCTCCAAACACGGCGAGTGGAGTTTAGACCAAAAAGCTCTATTTTTGTCTCATCAGACCACATGACCTTCTCCCATTCCTCCACTGGATCATCCAGATCTGGGCCTGGACATGCGCTGGCTTGAGGAGGGGGACCTTGCGTGTGCTGCAGGATTTTAATCCATGACGGCGTAGTGTGTTACTAATGGTTTTCTTTGAGACTGTGGTCCCAACTCTCTTCAGGTCATTGACCAGGTCCTGCCGTGTAGTTCTGGGCTGATCCCTCACCTTCTTCATGATCATTGATGCCCCACGAGGTGAGATCTTGAATGGTGCCCCAGACCGAGGGAGATTGACCGTCATCTTGAACTTCTTCCATTTTCTAATAATTGCGCCAACAGTTGTTGCCATTTCACCAAGCTGCTTGCCTATTGTCCTGTAGCCCATCCCAGCCTTGTGGAGGTCTACAATTTTATCCCTGATGTCTTTACACAGCTCTCTGGTCTTGGCCATTGTGGAGAGGTTGGAGTCTGTTTGATTGAGTGTGTGGACAGGTGTCTTTTATACAGGTAACAAGTTCAAACAGGTGCGGTTAATACAGGTAATGAGTGGAGAACAGGAGGGCTTCTTAAAGAAAAACTAACAGGTCTGTGAGAGCCGGAATTCTTACTGGTTGGTAGGTGATCAAATACTTATGTCATGCAATAAAATGCAAATTAATTATTTAAAAATCATACAATGTGATTTTCTGGATTTTTGATTCCGTCTCTCACAGTTGAAGTGTACCTATGATAAAAATTACAGACCTCTACATGCTTTGTAAGTAGGAAAACCTGCAGGACCATCAAAATAAAGTGAAACCTTTTTTTATACTTCCCAGAGGACTACTAAGAACTATGTTCATAGTTAATGTGAATAATGCATAATGTATAATTCATTCTACAATGAAAATCGTGGTAACCCACTAGTAATGATTCAAGAATTACCAAATCATTCAGAAGGAATAATTACTTCTTTGGGACAGTATTCTAAAGTGAAAAGCATGATAACTCTCTAGTAATGACTGAAGTCATTGTAAGCTTTTGAGGTTTTTGTAAAGTGTTACCCAGACCAGCTCTGAAACTGAACCATGAGTAATCGTTCACTCGAAATGACTCAAACAAATGCAGACAATTAGCCAAAAAGCAGAAAAAAAAGAGACAGATCAGGATGAACACTAAGGTATTTTCCCAGTGGAATATGGGAGTTAATTTATGTCATAATGGCATAATAACCTCACAAGGCCAAAGAGAGCTTTTTCCATTTTCTCATGAGAGCCAAGCTATGAATTTACATGGCATTAAATATAGAATTGTTGACATTTTATCGCTCATTGACGTAAAGCATCATAAGGAGGAGTCAGGGGAACAGAGAGAGAGAGAGCAGTAGAGAGAACAGTATCCTCTCGACCCCTTTGTTGGCCTATGCGGAAGACTGAGGCAAAGGCCTGTATTTTCCCGGCAGTGATAATGAAGACTTTTTCCCATGACCTCTTCCTCCCTTTGGATAGAAACTCTAGTCTGCAAATAGCTTGCCGTGGCCCTAAAATGACCAGAAAAGATAAAGAGGGAAGAAGAAAAATGTGCTGACAAATGGAGCACACAGCTGTATAAATGCAGTTTTTATTCCATATGTCTGAAGCGGAAAATCAAGAATAATTCAGCTTGTGATCACTGCTTGGCTTCTGTCTGCCCAGCTGAGGTGGGATGAGATAGGTGTGATCTCAAACTCAAAGCAACTCTCTCTCTCTCTCTCTCACTGCATTCCTGATTTTTTACCGTCACTTAACCTCACAGCTGCAACCACACTGCAGACATTAGTTGAGGCCACAGAATCAACGAGCAATTCTTTGACATCTGTGTCTATGTTTATAGATATTAATCCCATTTCTTACCCTCATAAAGTTGGGCATACTGTGGGAATCCCGCCGCCCTCAGCCAGTCACATGCTTCCTTTGCCTCGATTTCTGAAAAGAAACAATGATACAATTCTTCAGCAGTTTATCTCTTTAACCTGATTAACTCTTTAGTTTATCTTTCAACCTGATCTCACACACATGCTCATGGACACACTATTGATATATATAATTAAACATTAAAAAGTATATTTTTATGATATATTTATCTATTTTTATCTATTTTAATGACATTAAAAAGTATTATATATTCATAAGCAGCACAACTAGCATCAATAAGAAAACAAAACCAGCAAATACACAAGTAAAGAGCATGAAGAATGCTTGTGTGTTTTTTCTCTGTTTTTTTTGTGTCTGGATCAAGCGGCAACCTCTCCGTCTTTCTCTTGAAACCGGGAAGAACAGGGAAGTGAGTTAAACTGCAATTCATCGACTGGCCGCTTGAGGCTGGATGCAAAAGTGAGTCAAATCTGTATCTCCCCCATGTTAAAATGACCAACTTTACAGCAGAAAAAAACATGTTTACAGCCTGGTGCAAAAAGTGGTTTTGGTCTATATAGCCAATTTTGCACTTCATGACAACTGTGAGGAGGGTGAATTTTTTTATAACTTATCCGTTTAAATGTTATTACGCCTTAAAGTTCTGCATAATTAAGGTAGTGGTCACTTGAGTGACAGGTGGATTGCCGCTGCTGTCACTACTAGCCGTTTGTCTGCGGTTAGCGCCACGTTACTTCCTCAGCCGATTTGAGAGGCGGCCAAAATCAGAATTTAAAATGGACTGAATAAAGCTCTCTACGAACTTGACGTGTGATGCCGTGCTGGCTGACATGTTTGCGCATGAATCACAAGCTCACAGCAATGTTGTAAGTTAATACACTTTTAACTAGCAGAATAATGCAGCAGCACAATACACAGTCTCACTTTTTTTTCTATGGTCTGGATCCATTTACACCACATTTCAATAGCCATGTTTCTAACCAATTGTTTTTTATTCGAAAAAAGTTTTAGCTGATGGAAATGCCATTTAAGTGTCACAATCTTTTCCCAATTAACTTAAGCGCATAAATGCTATATCAATACTTTAAATGTCGCAAAAATTTAGTTTAGAAACAGGGCTTTATCATAAATAAATGTCACATGACAGAATTAGACTACATGAAGCGTCCGTGTTCTGGGTGTTGCTCTGATTAAAGCACAGTTTCTCTGTAATGTTCAAAGGTGCATTAAATCTATTATATAATTTAATTATACATACAATTATTTTATTACTGTTGGTATTTGGTAAGAATAAGATGCATTACAAAAATAAGGATGAATGATGTTTGAGAGGTAATACATTTTTTTTTCTAGGTTACAAATCATAATTTGATGTTCCTTTTATGATGTTTCCTTTTTTACAGTATATAAATTGTATTGTACTGTTGCATGCAGTCCTGTCAGACAAGCTGCTCGACTTCGCCATTTTCTTCTGATATTTCCTAATATTTCCTAATTTGATCATATTATTTGTGAAAATAGTAACATTTTTACAATATTTGAGATGCAAAAGATACGGTATAATTTGCCATATACAGTGCGCGAAATTGCTTATGGAAACGTCTCAAGAGCAGATTTTTTTGCGATACAACAGAACTTAGCCTATGCAACAATGCATTTTTTAGGGATGACGTCATTACGCACACCATTTTATTAGTGAGCAAACAGGCTGTACTTTTTTTCACAATCACTTTTACAATTCACAAACAAAACAGCGCAAAATCTGGGAAGAAACTTGGCTTTTGAGAATGATCCACAAGAGATGAAATAAGAGAGTAAAAACAAAGCGTCTCTCAAAATAAGCCACTATAAAAATGGACGGGTCAGGAAATGACCTCACCACAATCCGACAATTACATCCTTTTCTCACAAGATTCTCCACATACTTGTGCTAAATTACACATTAGCAGAATAGAAACCACTCACAGTCTGCAGAAATCTCCCTTTCTGCACATAACCCTTACATACGGCGCCTTCCATCCATGTGTAGATAAAGTCTAACAGTTCACACACTTACTGGTTGTTCTCATCACTTCGTCATGCAGAGAAAACATGTGTCCCTCAGATCTGAGCACCCTTTTCCTCCAAGGTCTCTAAAAGTCCAAAATCTGGTTCAGTCAGCATACGTTCCAGTTATTTCTCAGCTGCCTCAGATAGCAGCTTGCTGAACTTTTTCACTCGCTTTTGAACATCCTCCCTCTGGTTGATGTGCTCAATCTCTCAGGAACCACTCTGAATACTCAGCACCCAGAACACATTAGCAATCATATAGCAACAAACTGGCAACCACTCACAACATTCTAGCATAATGGGGGCAATGAGCATGAGACTTCTATGAAATATTTTCAGTGGTCAATAAAGGGCTCTGGAAAGCTATTCATTCTCTCTGTATGTGTTCCTCCATTCATCACAACGTGGAAAAAAAAAAACACAACGCAGCTGAGATGATGAAAGATGTTCTCTGTGTGTGTTAAGTCGAGCCGGCAGATAATGCCAACATTTACTGACAGAAGCTATTCTGCTAATGTCTAATCATCACATAAGATTTAGTCAAAGAGAACAAAAACTAGCCACAAAATCTGTTTTGAAGCATGTGGATGTGTCACCAATTACATTTGTACAAAAACAATATGCTGACACATAAATCCCTGTCTGACGTTTTTTATTCTGTATGTTTCCAATCTGACATTGTCATTGTTCCTGGCAGCAGGACAGGAATTCCTCACACTTGGGTCTACAGCACAATCCCCAGTGGTTAGCTCTCTCCTGAGGGGTATGAATTACTGATATACAATAATACCACTGACAAACACAAGTCCAAGTCTGAGAGACAAACTCTAGCAGTGTGTCATAAATGCCATTTCCTCTGCTCCTCTAAAGGATGCAGTAAAAGGACACATTATGGAATGTGTTTTTGAACAGATGATACTATGGAGATTTATGCTAACAATCACAACACAGAGCTCATTCTTGAAACTGCTCATTCAGAAATCGTTATAGTTATGACTAGGGTTGCCAACTTTCTGAAATGGAAATAAGGAACGGGGAGTGGGGAGCGGGGAGGGGGATGTGACATGCCCCCACGGAAGAAAATTTTGAAAAATAACCCCTGAAATGATGACTTCTGGTGAACATTGTGGAAACTAATTGATATATTTAGATAAATATATTTCATATATTATAGCATATTATAATACAACTTATTAGGCCTATATTTATAGAATAGCAAAGTAGGCCTAATCAATATACAAGACTGAACCACACAGATGTGAAATATAAAGGCTATCATGATCATTTTGCCAACAATGAACCATGGATTTGTTTAGTTTATAATACGTTTTATTTTTAACTTAAACAAATACAACATATAACATTCAAAACTCATCGGCTTAGACTGCATTTGAAGAAAAATAAACACAACAGTTTTCTGTAGCCTTATGTGCAAACTTATTCAATAGAATTAGACTTCTAGAATGTTCTTTCCAGTGCAGCATTTTTTTTTATTTTTATTTTAATAGACAACATTTTAAGGACGTGTAGTGCAAATATCTTTATATAATTATTCCATTATAGTTAACTTTCTTTCCAGTGCAAAACAATAATACATAAAAAAACAGCTAATAAAGAAAATATAAAATATTGCTCTCAAATACTGCATTCAAGCAATTCAAGTCATTTCCCGCTGTTGTCACTTGTCGTCATCGTTGCTACGATACGTGACTCACAATGACTGAAACGACCAATTAAAAGGCCATTCTCTGATGATGTTCCAAGATGTTAAAAACGCTACGCTGATCAGACAAATAGGGGAAAAATTAGTATCTACCGCACCGTCGGGTTTTTTTTCTTATCATAGCCTACAAATGTCTTCGTTCATAGTCTGACATATATTAGAAGCTATGTGTCTGTCATGGATTTGCACTAATTCTCAAAAAAACGGAACAAAGTGCGTTCCGTATCAGTTCAATACGGAACAAGACTTTTATGTGTCAAATACGGGACGATTCCGTATTATACGGAACGGTTGGCAACCCTAGTTATGACATCACAACCTCGAGCACATTAACATGCCCACATAAAGTAACGCATCAACTACTATTCAGCAACTATTTAACAATATATCATAAATATATTTACTATTTAAAGCATCTCTAATGAAACTAATACATACTAATCCCTTGTATATACTGTACATGTTCGTGCAATGCTAGTTCAGCGCTCAGATTCACAATCACACATGGAAGTAATTAGAGAAAGACACGATGGGGCCCTTTTACAGAGTGCAAACATTGGCATCAAGAAACAACGCTCAGCGGGGGGGAGCCAACCATACTGTCATAGGCAGGAAAAGACCCCCGTGTCACCACTGTGGATGTTTGTTCCGTTTTAATGGTTTGTTTGTTTGTTCACATCGACAGAGTTAAAAAAAGCTTTGGGATTTTAAATCACACAAGGAGTTGATTATCAACAGACAGGTCCATGCAAGTGGAGGAATTTAAAGTGTGTAATTATGGACATTAGCGTGCATTAAACATGATATTATATGAGTTTTTATGGTCGTTTGTGATGGTCTTAAACATCTACTGAAGTGTGGTGAAAAATCGTGAATCAAGAGGATGTCATATTACTGTTGAATGTGCATTATCAAGTCAACATGAAGTCATAATTTACCTGATTTCATTTCTTAAGCATGTCCCTGGTATATGTTTAGAAAATTAAACAATAAACAAATGGATTTTTTTTAATCAAAATGTAACATTTCCATCTCCAAAAATACTTTTCTTTTCAGCTGACATCTGCAATCCTTCATATTTTTCAACCCCTCCCCTCCAACTGCATGATAATGCCCACTTTTCCACAATTACATAATTCCTAATGGATTAATCAACACTCATCCAAAATTTTGTCTTGCTAAAAAACCTGTTTTGCATGGAAATACAATACCGTTTAAGCATTTGGGGTTAGTTAAAGCTAGTTTTTCAAAATAAATTAATATTTTTATTAGCAAGGACACATTACATTGATCAAAAGTGACAGTAAAGACTTTTACATTGTTTTAAAATTCAATACAAATAAATGTTATGCTGAACTTTATATTCATAAAATAATTTGAAAAAAAATGTATCATGGTTTCCACAAATTACACAGCACAACTGTTTTCAACATTGATAATAATGATAAGATAAGAAATATTTCTTGAGCACCAAATGAGCATATTACATTGATTTCTGAAGGATCATGTGACACTGGAGACTGGAGTAATGATGCTGAAAATTCAGCTTTGCCATAAGAGGAATCATTTACATTTCTAACATACAGTATTTAAAGTTATTTTAAATTGTAATAATTTTTCACAATATTACCATTTCACTATATATTTAATCAAATAAATGCAGCATTGTTGAGCATAAGAGACATCTTTTAAAAAGTTTTTTTTTTTTTAAGTGTTTGTCCAATTATAGAAGTAAAATGAGTTGCAAACCATTTTATGTTGATTTTAAACATTACATGAAATACATAAAAAGTAGGGGTGTAACAATACACTCGTGTCATGATTCGATACAATTCACGATACTGAACTTACTATACGATACCATTGCAATACTTTAAGCCAAAACAAAGAGTTTGCTTGCACTCTGTCACTGACTACATATATTTAAAATAATGTATGCCTTTTTTACTGGTAAAATCAGACATTTGCCATTTTCAGGACCAACAAATATTTCCCCATTGCATTATTATACATTATATTCAATACATTATATTACTCAGTAAACTTTCATCTTTTCTCACACAGTACCTTCGCGCTTTCAATGCAGGTATTCATTGGATCTCTTACAAACACAAGCTGCACGCATAGACTCTTGTGGTGCTCACTATGTCCTGTCTCTCCCTCTATTAATGCACTTACATAAGAGAAGAAACCATCTAAAACACTTTGAATCAACATAATACTTAAACTAAACATGCGACATGGCGATTCAAATGAGGGGTGTGTTGTCACTTTGAGTGGAATGGGAGAGAGATTTTAGGGGATTTCAAAAATCCAGAAATCTCTCAGGTTTTAGAAAAAATATATTAATTTATGTTTGGAAGATGAACATAAATCTAATTTGAAACAACATGAGGCAGAATTGTCATATTTGGGTGAACTATACCTTATCTGGGTCTTGGATAAAACTACCTCTATACTGTGGTACATGTTGTTCACATCACTGATACACATCATTGCATTTTAATATTGCAATATATCGATATAATGTTACACCCCTAATAAAAAGTGCTCTTTTATAATAATAATTTACAATTAGTTAACCTCAACTTCCTGCTTGCCTTCAATATTACAAAAAAAAAAAACTGCACTGTTCCCAGATCAGTAGTAACACCAACTTCTAATGAAGCCCTCAAACGGAGCCCAACCACTGGGCTTGTTTTGCGGAACTTTAAAGAGACTCTCAGAGGGGAATTTGGGTAGGTCTGAGTCCACGGCGTGGGAATAAAGAACTGCTGTGAAGTCAAGAGTTTAATTAACACATACCATTAATATCTAATATCCCCCGCCATGAACCAAAGGACCGAACCAACACAAAAGGTGCCCAAAACAATAAATCTAAAGCAAAGCAGCATACAGAACATGAGTCAGCCAAAGTCACACAACTCAACACAATAAACCACAGAGAGGTGCTGATAAAAAAATGTCACAGAAACAAACACACAGCGATCACCTCTGCATGTTACGCTGCTATGGCATCTAATCCCAGCAGCCAGGACACGCAGCCCCTCGTGACCCAGGCATTCCTGATCACCTCGACGTGACAACAGGCAGCGCGCCATGAGAGAGAGCAGCAGGCACGGATGCCACGCAGAGCCTGGATGCCACAGGGCGCAGGGCACAATCAAAGGCATTCTTGTTTTGATTGAGCAGGCAAGATCTCTGATTATATAAGAACACAGGTCCTGTGTCCTTAAAAGTCACCTCGGCCCACAAATGACTCTCTCAGCTCTTTGCATTCTTTGTTGTTGTTTTTTTTCTTCCCCCACTTACTCCTTTAGTTATGGTTTTATTCCGGCTTTCCCAGGTAACAGGGAACTTTGGCTAACATTCTGGCAAGGTTCTCTCAAAGTTAAGAACCAAGTTAAGAATTTGTTCAAAGGTTATCTGGTCTTTAATAATGTTCTCAAAACGTTAGCACAAATATCATTTGACATTTTTCAACTGATGAACAATAAAAAATATTGACCGAACCACAGCCAATCAGAATCCACTCAACTTGAAATAGCTTAAAGGGATAGTTCACTTCAAAATGAAAATGCTGTCATCATTTACTCACCCTCAAGTTGTTTCAACCCTGTATAAATGTTTCTTTCTTCTGCTGAACACAAAGGAAGATATTTTGAAGAATGTCGGCAACCAGACTGTTGATGTAAGCCCATTGACTTCCATAGTAGGAAAAAAAAGACTATGGAAGTCAATGGGGTCCATCAACTTACCGACATTATTGAAAATATCTTCCTTTGTGTTCAGCAGAAGAAAGAAATTCATACAGGTTTGAAACAACTTGAGGGTGAGTAAATGATGACAGAATTTTCATTTTGAAGTGAACTATTCCTTTAAGCTTTTAAAGAGCCACAAGATATAATAAACATAATGTTACTGTGTGTTAATGTGGACGCTAAATTAGTTATTGTTATACTTTTTGTAAATGTGCTTTTTCAAATAGTAAAAAGGAAGCAATTGTGATTTAAGAAAACATTAGATACTTTTTCCAAGTAATGAATGATTTAAGTGAACAAATAAATAAAAGAAATAATATGATGGTGAAATATTGCAAGCAGTATTCAAACCCATTGCTCCAACCAATGAAATCTATTGTAACATATACATTCTCAACACACACATATTAAGACCATGCCGAGTATGTGTGTGTGTGTGTGTGTGTGTGTGTGTGTAATCTCAATCTTTGTGATACTGTTCAGCTGTTATGCTATCATGAATGCGAGTGCTACAGCACATTCAAAGCTGTATCTGAATCATAAATGTTTGACAGTATTCCCATTAGGCTATGAGATCTGAGACGCCCATACAATACCTCTACAGCACAGACATCAGTCAATGCTGCCTATGGAAAAACACTTTCAAGACTAACAAAAACTTAATGGATTCACAGTACAAATGTTCGATCATAATCCACACACTTAACAAACACAGATAAAAAAAAAATGTACCTGGTGAATAGACAGAGGTAAAAAAGAAAAAGAAGCTCTAATCCTATTTAATTTACAGTCAACATGAATTGCATCAGATTTTACTTCCATGATGTGATGTATTCCTGAATTAAACATTCAGGATAATGAGAATGCAAAAGTTACACTGAATCTAAACCTCTGTTCGGAAACTATCAATGTGTCAATGGGCAGCTAGATGTGTTTCAAATCTGCTTTGGTGTCTATGAGTGTGTGTTAAACTGTGTGAACTTGACTCTCAGACCACCAAGGAAGTAAAACTATGATCCTTTCTGAGCTTTGTAATGCAAACTCTCCCACAAACATGCAGTCTCTTTTTACTCTTCATCTCAACTATTTCTAACACACACACAAACACACACATACACCTCTCCCATGGGGTTTCTCCAGACAGTTCCTGTGTTGCTCATCAGAGCATTCAGTTAACACGCACACACACACACACACACACACACACACACACACACACACACACACACACACACACACACACACAAATACTTATGGACCAATGCCATTTTCCCACACATGCTAAAGTGATTTGACATCCATCCACTGGGATCATAAGGATGTTTCTTGTTTAACTAAACATGACTCCGAAATTCCATTAGTATGTACCATGTCCTCCATATTCAAACTCAGTCATAAGACAGAAAAATCACAAAGAAAATCCTTAAATATCTCAGTAATTTCTTCTAGGCAGCCATAACGGTGAGCAAATGGATACTTTTGTTTAAGTATCAGATTTTGCACCTGGGAAAATAACCCAAGTGATTTTAGAATAAGCAGCATCAGAGAAAAAAGTCGATGCTTAAATAAAACATAACTGACATAAAAGAGCATGATTTGAGCATTAACATTTCCTCTGTGTACTTGCAAAAAGAAAAAATAATCTTTTTTTTTTTTAAATGACAGAATAGTAAAAACTTGATGCATATCATAAAGTTAAAAAAAGAGCCATTTGGGCTTCAGAGTAAATTGAAGATGCAGTTGGTTTCTGGTACCTCTAGGCATCGGCATGCAGCTGTGGTCATGGGTAAGATCCAAAAACCATATCGGAGTTTCCCGTTGAACATTCAGCGTGATTTATTCTATCAGTCTTCTAGAAGAGCCCGTTCCAGAGCAGCTCCTCTCCACCGCAGACCTCAGCTCTATGTTTCTCTTTCTCTACACTTCACCTCCCGACTGTAACGCTTATGTGCCAATCTTTCTTCCGCCCTCCCCTCCACTCCTCCAAACAGCTGGAGTATGTACAGTCTTCAGACCCCCGCCCCCCTCCTCAACCATGAACATGTGAGAAAATGACCATGTGCGTTTATCTTCAGTGCGCCATAGATCATACACACACACACACACACACCCGCAGCTGTAGAAGCAACCCGTCCAGCTGCCTGTTCCCAGACAATGATACAATCCGTTCAAGTGCTGGGAGAAATTCCCACCAATATTTACTTTTACTTATTTTTACCTGAAAAGCACTTTGTTAAATTTCTGTTGTTTTTACATGTTCTATAGAAATACTGTAGAAATATCTATATTATTATAGTAATACCAAAAAATCCAAATGTAATAACTTTCTGATTCTATCACAGCATAACATGTTTCGATCCAATCAAATTTAGACAGATAAAATCAAGTCCCATCTTACATATGTCACATTTCAGAAGTTAAATGCATTGTAAGCATTATTTATATTGCCTTTAAAGTAGAGGTTTTCAATTTATTTGGAGCAATATTTAAAAAAATGCTATGCAACTAAATTTGAGTTGATAATATTTTATTTTATTTATTTATTTTGACTACTGTCCAAATGGCAATTGTTTAAAGTCAGCATTAAATGAAAATTCCCATCTATTTTCTATATTATAGATCTTATTGTAAACCAGTAATCCATAGTTCCATATTTTTTATTTGTAAAAAATGTTGTTTGTTTGACATAATCGTCATGTTTATGTAATCAAAATGTCATAACTAGACCTTGCGGTGAAAACGACAAACATTTCACTGGTATTTTCTTTTTCGATAACCCATGTGTCACAATAAGAAAGAAAGGTTACCTCAGTTTCAGCATGACTTTCATTTAAAAATATGCTTATCTTTACAATACTACACTTACTATGGGCCTGTTTACACCAAGGGCCTCATGTATAAAACTGTCCGTAGATTTCATCCTAAAGTGTTTGTATGCACGAAAGCCAGATTTTGCGTAGGCACAAAAGTTTTCAGATGTATAAAACCATGAGTACGCCAGAACCTGTGCAAATTTTCCTTTATAAAACCCAGTCAGAACATCTGCTATTTAGAACACAAATTAAAACAGAATTATCATGCGCCTGTTACGATGAGGCAAGGACGAAGCAGAGAGAGAATCCATACGCAAGCACTAATTTAATGAAACAAACAGGAAATTCAGGGCAAACAATGGAACACAGAACTCAGGACAGAAACATGGAAACAGCTACAACGACCGACCAACAACAACTGAAGCACAGAGGTATATATACACAGGCGAACAAGCTAAACAAGATAACAAGGGGTGTGGTTAATCAGAAACACCTGGGGAGACTAATAAACAAGAAAAACTACAAAGGACTACAAAACATGGCACAGGACAGGAAATAACAGAAGTCCACACAAGACAAGGGAAACACAGGACAGGAATCATGACAGCGCCAAGCAATCCTCGCTGTAGGTAAAACATTAAAACACAGCTTTCCACTGGAAAAGTGCAGCGCATCCACTACAAACATTTCTATTTAAATTTATATAAAAAATTATGATTTCATGAAATTTCAGTGCTTAACTCCATTAATGAGAGTAGTATATTTAATCTAAATGTGTATATGAAATGTAAAACAGTTTAAATCATTCTGTTTTACTTCATTACTCACTCCAGTAAAAGCACGGTCTAGACTCTAGAGTGTCCGTACGGTGCGCACATATTTAGCCTACGCCTAGTTTATTTTTCATAAATCCCGATATGTGTGTGGAAAATTTGCGTACGCAGCGTTTATACATCAGGCTCCTGGTCACTTTATGCTCAGATTGGATAGATATCTGATCGTGGAAAGATCCGGTGTAAATGCCCTCTGAAATGCTTTCGACACGGATTTAAATCCGATCACTTCAGGAAGTGGTCTGAGACGCATTACAAACGGACCTGGACAAATGTAAATGCATCTGGTTGTTGAAACCGCACATGTAAATTTGACTCCTCCCAAAATGTAAAAAAATAAACGTGTGAGAGTGTGTTCTATATGTGACATGTTATAGCCAGATATGACAGCGACACTGAACACGCATCGCCAAAGATGAGCAGCGGAATATCTCTTCAGCAAGCCAACGCACAAACTACCGCAAATGAAACGGAAAGTAAGTCGCAGACGCTCAACAACACACAATCAATCATCTTTAGTATGTAATGAGACTAAATGATCTTACCAGTGCTGATGCTGCTCTCTCTCCTATGCGGTCTTTGATCTTGAAATTAGCTGATGATAAATAACACGCAGCTCATATCTGTTGCTTTTGTTGATGTGGACTCTGTTAAATTTGCATGTAGCATGGGAATTGAAAATCAGATTTATATTCGTTTTGTGGAGACATTTATGTGGCCAAATGGAACCGTTAACAAATCAGATAGTTATCCTATCAGTAAAAACACATGAAGTGACCAGGTGTAAACTGTCTCACATGGTATAAACGAATATGAAATTATAGGGGATTCTCTTTTCTTTCGTACTATGGAAGCCAACAGGGACCAGAAATGGTTTAGTTATACCCACATTCTTCAAAATATCTTCTTTTGAGTTCAACAAAAGAAAGAAACTCATACAGGTTTCGAACAACTAAAGGGTGAGTAAATGATGACAGAATGTTTATTTTCGGGTGGACTGTCCCTTTAAAGATCAGTTTAATAGTCTGTTATTTACTTTATCTCACTTTCTTGCGCAGTCAAGCAGTGAAACGATAGGAGGAGGAATAACACTGGAGAAGAATGGTTCACAAAAGAATAACAACAGAGGAGAAAGAGAGACTGCTGTATGTGTGTGTGAGAGAGAGATACCAGACGGTCAAGTGTGGGCTAAGTGGCTCTGGGCACACTCCCTAGAGTCCTCACACATTCCCTTCTGGGAACAAGATGAGGCTGCACGTGTGTGTGTGTGAGTGAGTGAGTGAGTGTGTGTAGGTGTGTGTGTGTGTGTGACATGGGAAGACAGACAGCAGTGGCAGACAGGAATGCAGGAATCGTATGGCATGAAGGAAAAAGGGGTCAGAAGTGAAAAAACAACAATCTATTAAACAGTGGGCTATTCTTATTGATTTTTGTTTTGTTTTTTGGAACTATTGTGAGCAATGCAAAACGTGCCACATTGCTATCGATCGCTATTGCTTAAGGTGTTTTTAGCATGTTGTTATGTGGTCGCTTCTGTATGGTTACTAGGCAGTTCTGGGTGTTGCTAACTGACCCAAATCAAAAGTCTTTCAGGTCTGTGATATTCTGCTCTCTAGATTTGGGTTAGGTCCCTCCTTCGATGTAAGACTATGGCCACATTTACACATAGCTGGGTATTTAGAGAAATGAATATTTCTCCCCCTCCGTTTTCAAAAATAACATCGTGCACACAACATCGTTTTCAAAAAAGTTGTCGTTTACATCAACCCGCATAAATACGCCGTCGAGCAACATCATAATTATGCCAAACCTATGGGCGGCAGTGTAGGGAGAAGGATAAAGCCATGCAAGCCAATCAGAATCCTCAAAATCGACAACAACGAATGGCGCGAGATTCGTTTGTGTGGACAGACAGCGAAGCAAATGCAAACAGGCCAAAAACGTTTGCACAAAAGTAAAAATGAGTACCACCTTAACAGCATCCATGATCAAATAGTAGCCAAACAAACTCTAAACATAGGGCGCTCACATGACGTAAGCATTTTCTGGCGCATAATGTGACGTTTGAGAACCTAAAACCCCGTTTCTCCCAGTTGACACGGCAACACATAACCAGCGTTTTCAGAAATCTCCACTTTGGCCGGAGTTTTTAGAAATAATCGTTTTCTTGGATAAAAACGGCGTTTTCGTGTAAATGACAGGCCAAAACGCAGGGAAATATCTGCGTTTTCCCATCGTGTAAACGGGGCCTATGTCATTTTATCATTCACCAGGGAAAAATCATCTTTCTGATCGCAGAAGCTGCATGATTTCAGGTATCAGTCACATCTGCAGCACCAGCGGTAAGGAAAAGTTATGTGCCAAATTATAATACTTAGGGTTACAGGGGCTAGGTCACATAGTTTGAGCAATACTAATACTGATTCTTGCCTTAATAAACACAATTAATAAGTAATATTCTGTGATTGACATAAATTATTATATATATTTTATCCAACAGAGGGCAACCAAGAGCCAGGGAAAAACTGCAAAATGTCAGCCCAGTGAAACTTCATCTCAAACAAAAACAAAACTGAATGGCTTTGCAAGACCTACTATTAATGCAAATACCAATTATGATACACACAAACAGTACACAGAACCGCCACAGTGTGTGATTATGTCTTGGTTTTTAATTATGCTGTTCACACAATTCACTTCCTCAATCTACTCACTGACCCTACAGAAATGTTTTGTCTTAATTTTCCATCTTTAGAGCTTGCACATCATGCAGTGCATCGAAATCCCTCACATACTGCTTTTTAATCTTCTCCTACACACTTTCCTGCTACAAATTCAGGCTCAAACCACTTTGTGACTTGATGTCAATATTGAGTGTGGTTTTATAAATGTTATACATTAAAAATGTATGATACAAGTTTAAAAAAATCTCTTTAGCATTCAAAATCTATTTGCCAGTGATGATGTCATACAGTATGATGATGTCAAAACGGTCTGGGTCCATGTCACCCATTCCTCTGGCTTTCTTCTCCTCTTTTGGATTCGGGACTCTTCGGCACAACAAATGCTGCCTTGCTACTACTGGACAGTATGACCAAAAATCTGTATCACATATATAACCTTTTGGAGCTAAATGAAAACAAATCTGAAGTTATTTTATTCCAAGTCTTTTCTTTCTGCTAGAAATTTTGAACAAATCATGCATTTATTTTATCTAGCCTAGACTATTACAACTCTTAATACTATGGAGTAAGTCAGTCCTCTTTAATGCATCTCCAGATGGTTCAAAATGCTACTGCCAGGTTGCTGACAGACAGACAAAAGATTAATCACTTTATGCCCATTCTGACCTTGCTACACAGGCTATCGATTAAACTTAGAATTGTTTTTAAAATTCTAATATTCGTTTTAAAATCACTACACAATCAATCACCGTCATATCTTTCAGAAGTGATCTCCACCCACAAACCAAACAGGTTCTTGAGATCTAGCAATCTTGGTCTCCTCTCCATTCCCAGAACTAGGTTTCACTGCAGAGGTGATCGAGCTTTCACTGTTGCTGGTCCTAGTCTCTGGAATAACTTACCAATTTCTGTTAGAACGGCTTCCTCTTTACCAAGTTTTAAGTATTATTTTCAATAGCTTTTAACCAGGCATAACTTATCTACTACATTGTTTGTATTGTCTTTCTATTTTGTCTGACTTTAAATGTATTTTACTAGCCTGGTTAAAACCAGACCATTCTCAGTAGTAACTGAGTTATGGTCTGGCAAAGCCTCATTAATAACTCATTTCCAAAGGGGCGTCACCAACGGACGTCGCGGACAGACCGAAAACCAATCAGAGCGATCGTCATCGTGTAAAGCCATATGCTGCGTCCCAATTCGCCTAAGTTACACTACGCCATAAAAGTATGTACTCTTTTTGTGAAGAAAAGGTATTTACTTTTGAATGTGTAGCAAAAAAGTAGGCAAGCTTTGGGACATACTACTTCGTCATCTTTATCGGACGGATCTGTCGCGTGCATCCTGTCACGTAAACTGCCCTGTCAATCATCTTGTCACAATTAAAATTCTCTATTAAATCTAATTTAATTTCCTACCGTTTCGGAGAGAAATGTAGTAGCACGTTCATCTGCCAGTGGGTCTTTCATGGAGACTGTCCTCATGTGTTTGCAATTTGAATATAATAATGCATTTAAAAGTTGGTGTGCTTCACCAACGGACGTCGCTCAAATGCCTCTGGGCGCAATTGGATAGACCTAAAACCAATCAGAGCGATCGTAATTGTGTAAAGGCCGCCTCAACTTTTCTGATTGGTGCCGCGATTTCGACGGATTAGAAATGGGCTTGAATGAGCTCTTTGCCAGACTACTTGCAGAGCAAATCTAAATTTGCCGGAAGTTGTCTGGGTTTTCCCAGGCTAGTATTTTACAGCTTTTTAGGTCAACCATGAGTTGTGTTAAAGGTGCTTTATATGCATATATATATATATATATATATATAAAAAATCTGTATTGCATAAAGAGCTCTATAAATAAGGGTGACTTGACTACCACCCTTTCGACCACTGTATGCTATTTCCGTTCCCGCTTTTAATGAATCATTGATTTGATAAATGCTTATCTGTATGGACAGGAGATGATTGTTGTTGGATTAAGGGGCTGAACTGAATCACTGAAGCCCAGCCCTACCTCTCTGACTGCTGTTGAGCAACCGCACAGTCGCACACATGCCACAGCAGCTCATGGTATTACAAATGTACATATTCACCATCCAGGAATCCACTCAGCATACTGAGACACAAGAGTTAGATAAGGGCACTGATCATGACTCATTTTAAATACCGTTATATTTCATATTGTTATAATTCTAAAAAATAATTTGCAACTGTGTCTAATAAATGAGGCAAAAATGAGGTATAGTAATTAGAGCATTTCATTTTTCATTACGTATTTGGCAGGTTTTCATTTAAAGCCGTGACTTACGTGCAGTCAAGAATCTCTAAGGTATGCTGTGCGTGGGTGAGGACTGCTTTTAGATGAAACATATTTTTCTTTCCAATACAAAAATAATATGAAAGTAGTTGGCAGGCTTGTACATAACTGATGCAGCTGCAAACCATAAATAAAAGTAACAGTTCACTGAAAAATGGCAATTATGTCATCAGTTACTCGCATTGTTTTTCCAAAACCAAAGCAATAAGCCCTGTGAAGCTGTGGTTAACAGCTAAGGGGCGTTTTTTAAAACAGAGTTAAGGGGCACAAGGCGGAGCGGAACCCCCTTAGCTGTTCTAAATTCACTGTAAACCACAGCTTCACGGGGCTTATTGCTTTTATAAAATGGTTAACACACACAATACATAATATATTAAAGGCAAAATATCTGTATTAAAGGAATAGTTCATCCAAAAATTAAAATTCTGTCAATAATTACTCACCATCATGTCGTTCTAGATGTGCAAGACTTTTGTTCATCTTCGGAACACAAAATTTGAGAGCTTTCTGTCCCTCCATTGACAGTTACGCAACTACCACTTTGACGCTTCAAAAAGTTCATAAAGAGAACGTAAAACTAATCCATATGAAATGAGTTGTTTAGTCCAAATTTTCTGAAGAGACATGATCGCTTTATATGATGAACAGATTGAATTTAGGCTTTTATTCACATTTAATATTGATCAGCGAACATAGAAGCTCAACTGAACGTCATTGGTTCTTGTTGAAGCTCACATGTGCTGCGTAATGAATGAACCTCATTGGTTCTCGCACGTCAATCGAACATGCTTGAGCTTCTGTTTATCACAACTGATGTGTGAGTTGATGAAGGTTTATATGTGAATAAAAGCCTAAATCAAATCTGTTCATCATATAGCGATCAAGTCTCTCCAGGAAGTTTTACGATCTCTGAATAAACCTTTTGAAGTATCAAAGTGGTAGTTGCGTAGCTGTCAATGGAGGGACAGAAAGCTCTCAGATTTCATCAAAAAGATCTTCATTTGTGTTCCGAAGATGAACAAAAGTCTTCCGGGTTTGAAACGACATGAGGCAATTTTCATTTTTGGGTGAACTATTCCTTTAATATGTTACTTATTTAAAGTTAAATCATTAAATGCCATCCTTCTTGGGTATAGAACATTCTGTTTCCATTCATTGTCACTGTTAGGGACTGTTTTTCTAGCAGAAGGATGGCATTTAATGATTTAAGTTTGAAGTCAGTCTGTTTGAATCAGTCTGATTCACTGACTTGTATAATTTACAGCATAAGTAAAGAGAGCAAAATTAATTAATTATATTTCTAAATAATATACACCCAAATCAACTAAATTTGAGAGCTTGTGAACCAGATTCAAACTGAATCAAATCAAACTGAGAGCTTGTGAATCAGAATCAAGAGCTTGTGAACTGGAATCAAATTAAATTCGGAGCTTGCAAATCAGATTCAAATCAAATCGAATCGAGAGCTTGTGAACTGGAAATGAATTAAATTGAGAGTTTGTGAATCAGAAACAAAATCAATATATTTTGATGCAAGAAAATGCAAGTGACATTATCAAGCGGACTCAAAAGATGCTCATATTTCTCATCATGGCATTGACTTCAGTCCACATTTAGCTCAAACCATTCGCAGTGGCAGACCCACTTTAACAAATTGCTGCGCATGACAGGCCTCGGGCCCAGTTTTTGATGGAATGGGGTATTCTTGGACCCGACTCACGGAACAGCTGCTAACACTTAGTCTGCAGTCAGGCAAAAGAAGGTCAGGTTAAGATTTGAGACAGAGGCAGTGAGAATCAAACTATCTTAAGTGTGGGATGCAAATAATTTCAAATCAATAGGCCTAATCTTGCTCCGCAGATGGAGGTGAATAAATCATGCAGCATGATATGCATCCACATGCCACAATCATGACTGAACAAGACCGTGATTTCACAAGACCTCTCCAGCCATCCACGAGCCCAATGACAGAATAACCGGTGTGCAGTCCAAACATTCCTGCTGCCATGTGAGAGAGAAAGTGTGTGTGTGTACGTGAGCAGATTACAACCAAAACTAACGCTGCCACACACAGCATTTCTATTGACCTCTAAAGCATTTCACTGTCAAACCAAAGCTAAACATCAGTAGTACTATAAACATATTTAACAAATCATATTTGTACTTCTCAATAATACTTCTTGTTAATGAGCAGACAAACCAAAACAAACTGCCTTGTTAGACCTCCAAGAACGTAATGCAGTGACGTTAACCTTTTGAAAATACCCGTCATGTGTTTTGCTATCATACGCACTAAGTATAAAAGGGTTATTCATTAATAATACTGTGGATTTTTGGATAATACTTTGGAGTTGGACAGACTGTTCTCTAGTGCCAGAAAACACAAGAAAAGTCTTGTAGCCTGTATTGCAATTGAGAAAACAGAAGATCAGCTTAGCACGTCAAAGCTGAATGCAAAGTGCTTCATATTCACGTAAATAAGAACAAAAAAATTAAACATTGAATGAGAACGGGCACATCTTTTGTTAAACTGGATAATGCCAATGGAACATATAAGTTTCACTCACATTTCAAAAACAAGGATATCTTGTAGGAATAAAAAAACAAATTTTAATAGCCTATCTAAATTGTTTTTCTTAGACAGCTACGACAATAAATGGAGAGGAAACTGACACGTTCACTCATAAAGATGTTTATACTAACAAAAAGACCCTAATAATCTCACACGTCAAACCGCAATGTCTCAAACTGTGCTCAGACTTGCTAATATACCAAAGGCTGCAATCAAAAGTCACAGATTTCAATAGGAACTCACATTTGTCTATAGGTTTATATTCTTACTGTAGTCTCATTTAACGTGTCTTTTAATTTGATTTCTCCCAATTAATTTTAGGAGAAACATCTAAGACAAACTTACAATACAAATAATAATCAAAATGCATATAAAGATGAGTACAAACTGGTACTGTACCTAAAACACTTCTCATACCTTGAGATATCTTCTTTAGCAGCTGTTGCCTAGCTATGATCCGGGCCAGGCGTAGTCCAGAACGCCTGCGGTGGCTGTCCAGTCTGAGGTATATATCTTGAGTCTCTGGAGTCATGCTTCCCAAACACTCACTGTCCATGCACTCGTCTAAGAGGTCAGTCAACATTGTGTCCATCTCTCCACTGTCCACAGGTACAGAGTCAGCCAAAACTGCTTCCCTCGAACTTGTCATTTAGTTACTCCTTTAACTTTCACACACAGTCAAATGTACTGCTGAAATACTCCACAAAGTGTGATCCTTTTGTCATATAAACACTGTCAAATATAAAGACTCAAACACACCTAGGCGTGAAGTCAGTTCTGATCTGAGTGCACACTTTCATCTGCACCACCCACTCAATGGTCGTGTGACCGCGAGAAGAGCCAATAGGGTTGAGAGGATAGAAAGTTGTGCAGTGAGTCAACTGAACTTCAGCCAAGAACCTGCTTCAGAGTGATTTTGGAGTGTGTTTCTCAAGTACAGTCTGTGTGTGTGTGTGTGTGTGTGTGTGTGTGTGTGTGTGTGTGTGTGTGTGTGTGTGTGTGTGTGTGTGTGTGTGTGTGTGTGTGTGTGTGTGTGTGTTTCAGCCAAAGAAAAGAGACATGAATGGTGCACCTAGGGAAAAAACACCATCCAACATACCTTCTCTTAGAAAAGAAATCTTAGTAGAAACAGAGTAAAAGTGAGATGCAGTGGGAAGGAAGGAGCTGTCAGAAAGTATTGCAATATCCTCAGAGATCTCAATGCATCTTTACGGAACATCTGACATGCTAAATATTTTAAATCTAAATCGGTAACTACAGAATAATATGAACAGCAAACAGAAAGAAACGCTACAGATTTTGGTACTAACAACTGTGTTTAAAGGTCCTCTGAAATCAAGGCTTTTTTAGCTTTTAGTATGAACATGTTAGTCTTAAAGTTATGAATAAGCTGGTGTGTTCCAAAACAATGACAAAATTCACATTTAGGAGATATAAGCATTCAAAACGTACAGTCTCGCACTTCCGCTTAAATGTATCACAGATTTTTTAGACATCACTGTTGACTTCAGCTTCTCCTCGCATCTTCTGTCCAATCAAATGCTTTCTAGAATTGTCCCGCTCCCTATGCTATAAATACCTCATGGCCAAAGCGACCGTTGACACGTCACGGAGCAATATGGGTTGGAGATGTGTGTTCGGTTGCTCAAACGTTCAAGTTTTCCAACTGTACGTTGGTTAAAGGTTGTATCAGCGATTTCAGGCCCAAACATAAATGATCACATTCATCTAATCTTTCCTAACGATCCGCTAGCTGGCCGCCCCATAAGCATGCCGTCAAAAAATGCGTCTCTGTAGGCAGCCTAGGCTCTGAGATCTGCACACAAAAACAATTGGTTTCACCACCACTCAAAACCAAAATAAATAGTGTTCCAACCAATCACCGACAGGGGGTGGGTGTTGTGAGGTTTTCGCATGCAGCCATCATAGGCAGCCGTGCACCTCACAACACCCACCCCTGTCGGTGATTGGTTGGAACACTATTTATTTTGGTTTTGAATGTGAACATTTATGTTTGGGCCTGAAATCGCTGATACAACCTTTAAGAATAAAATGGCTAGAATTTATTAACACCTCTAAAATTGAGTCCAACGTATCATCATCGCTCTGATTCGCTTCCATGGTGCGGTCAAGTACTACTTGCAATTTGTGAGGCAACCTTAACGCTATTGGCTATTTGAAAAGAGGGAGGAACCATTCAATATATCCCGCCTTAGCTTCCTGTTTCAGTGGAAATGACGTCAATGCATCATACAAAGCTGCGCGTTCCAAGGCACTTCAGTGGGCCTTTAATTGGAAGCTTAGAGTCAAGACACTAAAGATATTTGGCCACCAGGACCACTCACATTTGGTTGATCTTGGGAGATTTGGGTTGTAATCTGCCCTCAAATAGTTTATTTCGAATTTTTTTTGTCATTAAAACAAAAGAAGTTCATCTGTGATTATATTTCAGGAGCAGGGAATAATTTGTTACATTTATATAGCGCTTTTTCTGAGACCTCAAAGCGCTTTACATAGAAGGGGGGGATCTCCTCAACCACCACCAATGCGCAGCATCCACTTGGATGATGCGACAGCAGCCATATTGCGCCAGAACACCCACCACACATCAGCTTACTGGTGGAGAGGAGACGATGAAGCCAATCAGTATATGAGGATGATTAGGAGGCCATGATAGACAGAGGCCAAGGGGCAAATTTGGACAGGATGCCGGGGTTATACCCCTACTCTTTTTCGAAGGACATCCTGGGATTTTTAATGACCACAGAGAGTCAGGACCTCGGTTTAACGTCTCATCCGAAGGACGGGAAGTAAGGGAAGTATCAATTAGTAGAGGTCTAAAAATTTGTTTAAGAAGTACCTATATTGCCTTGATCATGCTTGATATTGGATCAAAAAGAAAATCAGTGGTATAGCCCATCTCTAGAGACTGCTATACATTTCTGTGGGCTCAGAAAATACCTTGTTCTTCTCATTAAACTCCACACTGAGAAGATGTGGAGCTTGGAGAAAAATCAACATTTACAGACTGGGCCAAACATTTGGCAAAGCACTTCAGGTGCACTTCAGGTCAATGATTCAGACACACCACTGGAGACAGCTACACATTTCTACACATTGTCGCATTTGGTGCAATATAGATGGACACGCGAGACGCAACGCGTTCAGAATTAATAAACGTTTAATAAACTACAGAACAACGCGAGCGGGAAGCGGCGCACCTCACACGGGCAGGGCTTACTGTATATGCTCTGAGAACGGACACTGCACTAGTGATATTAAACATCTTCCCCATGAACAACACAAATGCCTCGTTTCCACTGAGCGGAGCGGTACGGTACGGTACGGGACAGTGCAGTACGGTTCGGGTTTGTTAACCATGATCTGGCTAGCGTTTCCACTGCCAACAGTACCTTTACTTGATAGGCGTGGTGTTTCGATCAACGTCATTTTCGCGCGAAGAAGAACATAGTAAACTACAATGGATGACATGCAGCAGATCTCGACATGTTTGTCACAAGAAGACAAGCGCCGACATTAGGCTTTTCTCAATATCAAGTACGCAAAGTTTGTACTTGCCATGTGCGACTCCTACATGCAAATGGTAGGCTACAGCGCGTTCTTAAAAGCGTCACTCAGCTCGCTCTGCTACTCTGGTTATCTCTGTTAACTTACTCTGTATATACATTTTAAGCAACAATAAAACGAAATATGTTATAAAACACCACTCTGCCTCTTTTCGTTTTTATTTAAATAAATTAAACATATAGGGACACAAATGTGGTTCATGCGCACCGCATTTTGATTATTCACTGCACGTTATACGTTATTCTATTTATAACAAAACGAAATATAAAACACAACCCTAACAGGCAATATATGCGTTTGTACAAATGTTGCAATAAACATCAGTGATAATCTTGTAATAAAAAAATGACAAGAAACCATATTTCTTTTTGTAAAATTTCAGTTTTATCAATAATAGCCTATATAAAAGTTTAAGTAAAAGGTACAAGAAGCTATACAATAAGAAATAAAGCAAACAATTCAGTCAAATATCCAAATGCAGCGCTCTAGTCTAACATTACAAGTAAAGTTAAATACAAATAGCCTATAACGTTAATATGAAACTAAACTTAGCCCTCAGCCAAAACGATTGACAGGGAACTCATTATATATTCACGAGACCAAAGATCGCCCGTTAGGTCTACACAAGACGAATTATATCTCATGTTTAACCACTACCGTCGGAGTCGGTGATGAACGTCAGAAGACTAGCCGAGGAAAGGCTCATCCAGCCAGGAAACATGAGCGCCGAGCCCCGCTGAACGCATGGATCTCACAACCGGGGAAAAAAAATCATCTTTATAAATAAACCACAGATTTGAGCTTTAAACAACTACATTCTCGCCTGAAAAACTCTTAAAATTACATTTCGTGATACAGTAACAGTAGTATTATATTAAACTGTATATTAAAAATGGCGCTTCTTACGTTGTCATTCCCCTTGTAGCACGCGCAAGTGACGATTCTCTGTCAACCAATCAACGTCCTGCAGTGAGTCTAGCTCCACCTTTTAGTACCGTTCCACTGTGCTAGGTACCCCAATGGAAGGGTACCTAAAAAGTGGTACGGTACGGTTCGGCATTTTGGTACCATTCACAACTTTTGATAGTGGAAACGCAAATAAATGCGTACCGTTCCGTACTGTACCGTACTGCTCAGTGGAAACGAGGCAAAAAGTAAATACACTCGCACGTAACACACACACAGGTCTGTTAACTTAAGCAATATTTTTAATAAGGTAGTCTAATATTTTTCTGACTAACAAATTACTGACACAGTAATGGGTAGATTTAAATAAAGAAACTAAATTTAAATAAAGAAAAACGAAATTAATTTAGATTGATAATAACGGGTAAAAAGGCTAATACATTTTGTTTCTTTTATTTTCTATTTTCCACAATGTCAAAGCAACGCAGCTTAACCCAAAATACAAGCTCAGGCATGCACTTCTGTCCACACACACTCTGCTGTTCTGCGCTCTAGCCAGAGAACACTCCCGTTGCAGGAACACTTTAGTAGGCCAAGAAGAAGCAAATATATTTATTAAGTATAACGAGGTTGGGTTCCTTCAACTGTCCATCCTATTAAAAATGGCTAGGCTATAAGATAATTGTAAAAAAGAGTATTGTACTTATTCAGATTTTATAGTGTTGAACATATTCAAGCACGAATGAGAACCGTTTCGAGGGGGATGCCAGGTGTGCAAAAACAAAAAATTGAATATTCGAATGTCAAATTTTCAAATCGAATACCACCCCACCGAACGAATATTCGAATATTCGGGTCCAGCCCTATATGGAAGAAGAACACCATCGTGTTTACAACAGTGACAGTGATCCTTATCAGGATCGACTAAACGCTACATTTTCAAAAGTATGAAGTTTACAGCACCACTGTTGCAATAAATGTGCATGGCGTGCTTGAAGGAGCTGCACGCCAGTCTGTTATTGTGGGGAAATCGACTTTATATTTTCACGCCCCTAAACATGACGCTGATCAAAACAAACTGTGATTGTTTGCTTTACATGTCGGTCAGACATCCTCTTGGGCTGCCCTTGGCCAATAGAAAGATGCGATGGAGTCCAGACCTTCTCCCGTCAGTCAGAAGATCTGGCCATACGTGAGACTAGGAAAGATGCTGTTGAAGCATACTGGCATCTGAGGGAGAAACTGACTGCACTCTCAGAAAAAAAGGTACAAACGCTGTCACTGGGACAGTACCCTTCAAAAGGTTCTAATATGTACCGTTTAGGTACTAATATGCACACTTTTGGTACCAATATGTACCTTTGAGGGACTAATATGCACTCTTTAGGTACAAAGGTGTACCTTTTGAAAAGGTACCACCACAATGACAGCTTTTGTACCTTTTTTGAGAGTGTATGACTGCCATCTGGTGGTCATGAAATGCAATTCGTTTTGAAAACCATTCATAATTGATTCAGTTCAGCTGAGGACTTGCTTCAGGCTGCATAACCTCCACAGAATTCAGTCCAGCCAACACACCCACATAAGGGCTGTGCCAAAATTACCTAAACATGAACTTGATCCATTAAAATAAACCCGTGTCATTACGGGTATTCACTTATGAGCTAAATTCAGTAGGGGTCAACCAGAGGCGAGTTGTTCATGGTCTAAATCGGGGGGACACTGCTTACAGTAATCCCACATGTTTTACTAGAAACAAGAGTCCACAGGCTCAATATCCACTTGAATCCACTCTGAACAGGCACAAAGCTACAAAACACTGGTTTTAATATACAGTTTTTATATATATCTTTATATGCTATGTTTACCCAGGAGATAAAAGAGTGCTGGAGCAGAAATGAATCGTGAGGTTAAAAAGAGATGAATGAGGTTAGTAGGTTGAAGGAGAGAGAGAAATAGAGAGAGAGGAGTGTCTGTACAGCACTCACTGAGTCCAGATTGCTTTTAAATGAACTTTTCCTGTCATTTCCTCACTCAAAGCCACAAAGGAGTAAGCAGAGCCCTGCCATTCATGTTACAATGGACTCTATTTTACTAGAATTACTTTATTCCCCATGGTGGAAAACAGTTAAGTGTCCAAACAAAGACATCTCAAAATTAGGTCTCTACAGATTATTGATTCAAATGAGGGTATCATTATTCTGCATGACTAAAAAAAGTGATTTTAGAGATCTCTCATTCACAAGTCATTCACCTAAATTTAGTCAAATCAACTGAATCACAACTTTCACAAATCATTTAAGTTTAAACTGTCATCATCCTCCGGATGCTTTTTGATTTATTCAATGTGGAACAAAGTATCAAAACTCTTTTCTATACAACACTGCTGATCACTGGTTGTCATTTTGCTTATTTCTAAAATATTTGTATGCTTTTTCCCCCCAAAGATTTGAAACCTGTCACCCTAATCAAATTGATACTGTTTTATACTCTTAACATTGTTGAACTTTACGTGTACAAAAACTCACTTAAAATGAACTACTTAAAGATTGGAATTTTCTTCAAATTTTTAATTCAGCTGATATTAGATTATAGCTAGTTGATATTTCAGAGTGTGTGTGGAGGACAATAACGTCAGTTTTTTAACATTTATGAAAACTATACTGTGCTGTACTGCTATATATATACTGAAAAATGATATGATAAATGAGTAAATGACATGTTTTTACATTGCTTTAACTCATTAAAATAAGTTAAGCAATTTTCAACTTTTTAAATAAGTTATAGGCCTACACGATTCAATTAAATGTTAAGTCAGTTTAATGTAATTTAAGTTGACTTTACTTAAAAATGTAAGGCAGCAACTTTTTTTTTTTTTTTTTTTTTGTAGCCTACAAACATGTTGAACTTGATGAGAACTATTATATAGGCTAATAACATGTTCAAATACTAACATGTCGGTCGAAATGAGAACAAATGAGACATTGCAATTCCATAAACTGAAGAAAAAACAATACTCCACAGCATACCACTTTTTAGAGCGTAAAGAATATTTAAAAATTGGTTTAAAACAAAAACGTGACATGGATCGAGTGTCCTGATTAGTTTTTGTGCAGGAATGCGCATTTAATCGAGTTGAGAGGCTGCAGACATCAGCTAATGACATTACAGCGCGCGACTGCGGATTCACGCGCACAACAAACCGGTGGCGCGCAATGTCAATGTTGATTTTAATTATTTATAGACAGCACAAGCATTCGTCACATGCAAGCTTATTAAATCCATCCCAGTCAAGACGGCACAAAATGACCATGACCTAAAACTTGACCTTCCCCAGGCCCATGTGGCAGTAGGCATATGATTAATTGGACGATGCATTGTTTATTTCTAAAAGTTGATTCGTGTCCTGTCACTGACCTGCCAGTCGCTTCTCCCGTATGTTTCTCCACAGTAAATCCCAGGCTTTCGACGTGGAGTCGCGCAGCTGCTCGCTGATTGACCGCCGAAGCTGCAGTTTGCTGGACTTTCGTCTCGTTGTCATTGTGAACGGTGACACATATCAGCACCGCGCCCGGGTTTCCTCTGAGAGGACCGTTATCCGCTCGCTCGCTCGCTCGCCCGCCCGGGTCTCTGGTGCCGCAGTTGTCGTCACTCCACCTGATACGCGGCGCTGCGTCACCTTGCAGCAAAAGAACAGCGAAGCGTGTTTATATTTCGCTCGGGCACGAGGCTGAATTGGACGCAGAATCCACTCGGATGGGTCTCATGCTCTCTGAGGTTTTCCCGCGTCTATAATCAGCGCAACATGACAGCGAGAACAGCTGTGTGACGTTTCCAGCACTAATGCAATGCAGAGGCGCGTGGTACCCTCACTACAACACACTACAGATCTCTCTCTCTCTCCCTCTCTCGCTCGCTCACTCTCTCCTCTCTAGGTGAAATATTCACATTGGGATCTCATGTGAAACTGGGTAGATGACAAATAAATGGATACTAGTCTGTACATATATTTTAATGTAGGCTATATATAATAATAGGGGAGATTGGGGCTAGTTGTCAGTTGTCTAAATTCTATTTAGATGCATTGTTTAAGTCATTCAGCATAAAAAAGCAAGAAAGCATTAAACTTACAAAAAGAACACAAAAAGAAAGAAAGAAAGAAAGAAAGAAAGAAAGAAAGAAAGAAAGAAAGAAAGAAAGAAAGAAAGAGGTGCTGGAACAGTTCATCCAAACTATACATTTATGACAAATGTGTGACAAATGAATTTGATCAAATAGCTAGTACAGTTCAAAACTTTGGGGTTTGTAAGATTTGTTTTAAGTGTCTAATGCTCACTAAGATTGCATTGATTTGATCAATACATTAAAAACAATAACATTGTGAAATATTATTACAATTTAAAATTACGTAAAATAATGTTTCGATTTCAATACATTTAAAAAATGTAATTTAGTGATGGCAAAGCTGAATTTTCAGCATCGTTACTTATGATCCTTCAAAAATCATGTTAATATGAATGACTGTTAATATGAATATGAATGGTGCCCAAGAATCATGTCTTATTATAATCAATGTTGATGCAACTGTGATGCTTAATATTTTGTGGAAACTGTGATAAAAAAAAATCAGCATTCTTTGATGAATAGAAAGTTTTTTGGTTAAAAAAAACAGCATTTATTTGAAATAAAAATACCACAATCAATTTAAGGTGTCCATGCTAAATAAAAATATTATTTTCGTAAAAAAAAAATAAAAAAAGACCGCCCCAAACCTTTGAACGAAATAGTATATTTCTTGTCGATTAGCGTTCAAAAGATTAATATTTAGGGTTAGGGGCTACTTGTGGTTGCTAAGACAATGTACTTCATAAGTCCTGTCCTTCTTTAGTGTGCACATACACATAAACATTCTCTTACACACACACACACACACACACACACACACACACACACACACACACACACACACACACATTCCAGTGTCTGTGGGTGTCAGGCATTACACTGGCTCAGCTCCTTCTCAGAGGGGGGTGTTTCAGAGGGAAGTTTTGCGTTGGAGATTTATGTCAGTAGGTTACAGTGGTGACATGACTGGAGTGAGGTGTGGAGAGAAAAGGAAAGACATGAACGGAGGGGTAAAGCAGTCAGTTCATCCTGGGTGGGTCACAGTTAAACCGGATACGCCGCTGTAACAGAGAGCCTAAACCTCCTCAACACACAAACCGAGGGGGAAAGATTGTTACCGCAACTGAAACCCCAAAATAAAAAACGCTGGAGTAACTCTACCCAGAAAACAGCGGCGCAGGAGCCAGTCTGGCGCTGAAAGGGTCTCAGCGCCACTGAGGTCTCGCACATTTAACATTTCTATATAAATCCTAGTGAGGTGATTTATGTTTTATACACTTGTAAAAAGTGAACAGTTGGATCAACTTAAAATAATTACTTCAATTGGTAACACCTAAAGAAATTAAGTTTTCTCAACTTAAATTACCACGTTTTTCACGATAAAACGTGATAAGTGAAGAAAGGAAAATTAATAAAAGCCTCTAATAATCATAAACAACAAGGTAATTAACAAGCAATTTAAAGTATTGAACTGACACAGTATTAAATAAATAAATAAACTTATATGCCACTATATGGCCTGCAAAAAAAAAAAAAAATCAAGAGCAAAGTTGTCTGAATGTGTAACCTGTTTGTGGCCCCAAACGTCACTCCATGTTAGCGTGGTTATCACACAGCTAACTGCTCATCTGTGTGAAAGAGTGAATTCATATGAGTCCCCGGGGCCCCTCAGGAGACCCTAATGAATATTCATATTAGAGGCCAGTGGGCGTCAGAGGGAGTCACTGGCCTCTGGCATCCTGTACTACTTTTTCAAAATCGTCCAGAATGCAAGAATGTATAGCAAAAATGTGTCCTTCACTTGTCCGACAAAAATCCGGACAAATCAACCTCCACAACCTCCTTACGGAGAGCAGCCAATCACAACAGCAGACCTGTTTTTGACAGCAAACATGCCATTGAGTAGGGGCGTGTAATGGGATAGAATTAGGACAGACAGACATTCACAGAATCAATGGGAAACAGGGACTTAAGAACGGCAACTCTCAGTTTGTCTACCCTTGTCTGGATAAGGCTTTTCCCCCCTTCAAAAGACGTGTACTTTACACATTTGAGTCAACTCTTGAATCACATAATATGACTTAAATGTTGAATTTGTATTTTTTTTTAAAAGATTAACATAGCAACAAATCATAAGATCAAATTTATCACATCATAAGATATACGCATAGCCACATTTCATGGGCAAAAAATGGTCCATTGTCAATAGTGTAGCGATGTGTGAAACACAGCTCACACAGAAGTCACGTTCTAACCAAGCATCTTTCTGTTGATCAGCGTGGCGAATGTGTGACCAACTTGACAGGACAGAACCTGTGACCAAACCCGTTACAAAATCAGCATGAGGAAATCTTTCACCCTCACGTGAAATTCCAGATTGTGTGGATTCCTATTGAAACTGGATTTCGCCCACGAATATGTTCTCTTTTGACAGTGGTGGAGAGAAAAGCATGTGTGTGTGGATATCAGTGTGGGTAAATAATTACAGGGTTGTGGTCGTTCAGTGACGACGGAGGAATGCAGGGCCACAAGGTCAGATGGACGTATCTAACTTTCAGTATAGAGGCTTCTCTGCACATCGAGGGTCAGCTCTGTCAAAACATGATCTAGAAGGAAATCCCCTTCATGTTTCCAGTTCACACAACACTATTTCCTTCTCCTTTTTTCTTCTGTAACCATGTAGACGTCTTTTAGACTGGAAAAACTCCCCCAAAAAAGTCATCCTCAGACTTCCCCCTAATCCCAAACATGCCCAAAATCCTAAAACTGACTTTTCCCTGCTGCTTCTGAACTTCTGTAGACCCCCTGTTGCTCTGGAACCATTTCCCTCACCAGTTTTAAAATGAGAGACATCAAGATTAGGAAGAAGCTGCCTGCCAGATGGTGCTGTTTTCATTGACCTTATTTGTGGTTTGTGGCTGTTTTTCCCGTGGGGAATGTTTTTAATCGGGAGCCAGATTCTGAGAGGTGATGAAAATCATGAAAAGTTTGGTTTAACTTTAGAGGTTTGCTCAAAATTGACATCCTGACATGATATTCGGATGCTTTAACAAGTTCAACATTTTGTTTGGCCTAGACTAATGTTAGTTAAAAGATCCGAATGAACAAGCCGCTTTTTTTGCTGCTTTGCTTTTAAGATTTTGTATTTATAATGACACCTTTATACTGCAAACAACTTGCTAAACCATTATTAATACAGAGACAAACAATTATGTTATGCTGTACCCAAATGTTCAAGGAAAGAAAAGGAAAGATCAGCTTCTTTTAGAGTTATCTTACATGAAGAATGTCTTGAGTCACTAATGTCATCAGTCTCATCAGCAGCATTGGTCACCCCAACAGAGAGTTTCTGTAAAATGGGTCAAAGGATGTGTGGAGCCTCAGTCAAATCCTGCCCTGCCTAGAGCGTCCCATCTTCGGATCTCTCTTCCACAACATAAACATGCCAATGCATTGTTTTTATCCCCAGAGTTGTTTAAATTGATTCCTAAAGTACTTACTAATGGTGTGAGATTATTATCATAGAGGTGAGGATTACTGAGGCTGAGGGGTTGGGCCGGGTCGAAACAATGACTAATGGACGCAGAGGAAATCTGTTTATGTGTATGTGAGAGTTTACTATCCTGCAGATCCCACTGTTTGTGTTGGCCACCCAGAGCAACTGTTTTCCCCTGAGGCTGAGTGGGACAAAATATCCTGCTGGATCACGACCTCCCCTCCTTCTCTAAATCAGCCCCCTCAGGGCCCTCCAAAACTCTCATGGTGGATCTCACAGATGCCAGGAGGGCCAGAGACAAGATGGTTCTCATGTGATGGCCAGTTGAAATGAACAAAACTCCAACAAAAAATAATAATTTCTTAATCAGTATGTTTGTCCTGTTTCCAATTAAATATCTAAACATTCTTAAAACGATTAATAATGTATTAAATTAATAGTCATTTTCAGAGAATATATCTTGAATTAAGTATTAAGTTCTTGCACAAATCACTTGTTTTAAGGGTGTAATGACATTATGATATTACCGAATTTTGTCCTTTTCTTTTTCTTTCCCTCGTCTACAGTAATCATGTCATTCCCAGACCACAGCATCCTCTTACACAAATGAAGATAAATGTACACTTAGCCATTACAGTGAATCACAAAGACCTCGTTTAAATCCAGACACACACACACACACACACACACACACACACAAATAGATAAATGTACACAGGCTCCATTAGAGAATATTACAGAGATCCCATTTAAGCTTTTATTAGACTATGAAGTAAAGAGGATGTTTAAGCTAGAGTTGCATTTCTGAGGTGGATTTACTGATGTCTGAACTATAAATAGACAGACAGTCTAGCACAGACCACAACCACAAAAGCAGCAACAACAACAAAACACTCAGCAAGGGGCCAAAAGTGTGTGTGTAAACTAGATTTCTGTCAAGAAATAAAATCAGTGCCTTTGCATGGACCATAACATAGGGCTTACTGCATTATTGACCACTTTACTATGATAAAACTTAACGACAAAACGTATAACAAAATGTATTAAATAATTAAAATGTATTACCATTTTTATTTATATAAATTACTAGACTATTTAGCGTTGTTTTTATTTAAAATTAGTAAAAAAAAATATATAAATTGATATTATAAATAAAAAGTAATAAAAAGGCATATTTAAGGTATGACATGGTAAAGCAATAAACAAAATAATAATAATCATTACTAACACATCCAGAACAAATGCAGAGTACTTGAGTAGTAGAAAGAGTTCAAAACAACTCAAACTGCCATCCAGGAGTCGGGGGCCGGGAATCTTAGTGCCACCCAAGTGGGCAAGAGTGAGTGCCACAGTCGACTGGAAAACATGCCCCGATGCCAACAGTTCCATGGGAGGGTTGATGGTTGTGTGTGCGGTTTGTTGTAGGAACAGAGTAGGCTGTCTGCCAAAGCTCAGAGTGCTGAATTAGCAGTCCAATTAAACACACTCAACACTTGCACAGCAGGCTAATTAAGCAACCTTCGTTTAGAAGCAAACTGAATTGACATCCATCTGGAGTGGAATCTCTGAGACTCTCAAAGGTCTCTCCAGATATTACAAACATCCAACAGTTTTACGCTAGAGAATCTCTATAGTGCCTTACTGTAATAGCAACGTGTGGTTTTAAATGCGATGCGCTGTTAACTGCTGAGCTAAGAGCTTTCTTTTTTACTGCCTGCAAAACATGCAGTTCCACACAACTTTTTATTTTTATTGAGCGTTATTTTTTAATCAGATAAATACCACACAAGATGAGTCTAATTGGACTTGTGCACGCATTTCCACACGTATGCAGACATGCAAAATTGTTGCACCTTTCTACACTTATAACATGGCAAATGGTACCTATGGTTGCATGTCCCCTGCCCGTCCTCAGATTAGCCTCGTTGAGTTTTTCCAGGAGAGCACATGCCTGAAGTGCCAGAGACTTTGGAAATATTACTCTGTGTTCTATCAGGTTCTGTCCTGTCAGGCTTTGTCTAATCAGAAGACACAGATGCATGTCCATCCTCATGCGCGATACACATAATCCCTCCAGCCTGACACTAGCGAATGCACGTTTTTCTTTCTGTGAGTGTATATTCTGGCAGGATTGGAAATTCAGTGAATTATATACATTAAAAATGCAAATGGGGCATCATAGCCATTGTAGTGAGCTCCAAAAACTATCAAAAACAGCATAAAAGAATCAGTCAAGTTTCCCATGTGATAGTCTGGGGCTTTGCAAGGTCACAGGTTCATGTTGGTCTTGTCAGGTTTCACTGGTGTCAAAATGTTTTTTGTTTTTTTCATGTGCTGGGTTTGTATTTCATAGATGCAGTTCTACTGTACCAGCTGTATATGCTGACATAACTCATGACAGACACACACACACACACACACACATTGCTGACCCAGTCAGGCCCAACAGCTATGCATGCACTGTCACTTTCAAGCTCCATATATGCAGACGTATACACATACATGACTTACTAATAGAAAAGGGCAGAGACAGTGAAGTCTTACCCTGACAACATGTGTGCAGTGAAAATGAGCACAAATATCACTAATAATGCATTAAGAAACCAGCCTAACCGTATTGAACTCTCTCTCTCTCTCTCTCTCTCTCTCTCACACACACACACACTCTCACACACACACACACACACACACACACACACAATGCCCCAAGGGAATGGAAACAAGCTAGTGGACACTTGGAAACAACATTTTCCCTATCCTGTGTGAGATGTGAGATGAGGAAGGAATGACGGATCCAAATGTGCACTACATACACAAGGGACACAATATGAGGGTGTGTTTTTGTAGGTCATAGGGACATCACAGTGAGTGGATTAGATCAGTCCAGATGAAATTGAAATGTTGAGATCAATGTGGTCTGTAAGCGCTTAAGCATCTCTACAGATAATACAACATTACAGAATATTAATTCTCAGGGTGAGATGTGACGGGGGTTAAATCCTTCAGCTGGTTTTCAATGCAGAATAAAACATTTATGCAGCCATGGCGCAGGTAAACCCGAGGGCAGGAAGTAGAGAAGACAGAAATTCCACATGACATAGAGGCCATTCACACAGAACGTTTTTCCATTCCACTGTGCTACTTTTCCATTGTTTTTCAATGTAATTATGCACTAGACGGATGTGTCCCATGAATATGCAAATTAGAACATCATACTTCAGTAAAGAAAGGCATATAGTTCATCACCACATTGTAATATATATCATATACATAATTCACCAGCTATGTTGCTAAAAGAACCCGATTTTTCATATCAATAGAAAAATATACCGGGATAACCTGGATTCTCTTGAGACATCCCTGCTTAAGTTGACGTGATTACAGGCAATTTCAAACCATGTCTTTTTTCACTGAACGAGAATATCACTGAAATTTTAATGTAGCAATTTTGACAATGTAAGGTAATTCATGTAAAATGAACGGTAAGAATACAGAAAATCATTGTTTAAACTGAAAAACTTTTAACAATTACTTTATTGACTATAAATTTATTTATACAATTTACAGGCCCAAATGAGGTATTAAGATAAGTTATCAAACATTTTAGCCACCTGTCCCAACAAATCTTCATTCCATCTTAGTGCAGGATAAATTGTTATGCTGTGCATGGTTTTCCAGGCTGCTTCAACGCTGAAAATAAAATCCGTAACAGAAGAAAACATCAACAACTGTTTTGATCTCAAGAGTGGGGGTATAGCGACAGTGGTTGCACTGACTATATAGATAATCTCGCCTCATGTCCAGGAACTGCCATTTATAAACATTACACCTAAAATTTTACCATATTAATCCACTTACAGCATCTACTGTCAGAAATTTCAAATGCATCCCGTCTCACCAGAAGCGGGGAGAGGGTATGTCAGTAGAAGATCTTTTTGCAAACCGTTGCCACTGTTTTACGAAAGTAACGAGGCATTTAAGGCCATTCATTGCAAGGATTTTACCATGGTTAGGCATTATGCTCCATGTCATGCCTAACAATAGCACTTAACCATGGAATATTCCCCGTAAATCTAAGCAGCTTACTGCTTTTATTGTAGCACAGAATGGAAAAATCAATGGCACCACAACGCATTTAGAAGCTGGTTCCTGGACCAGTCAGAACACCTGACGTCCAGTAACCATCAACCTAAAGACACCAAGAGCAGAACAAACGCTCTCCCTTCTCTGTACAACACTTCAATATCCACAGATTCTCTCAAACACACAGGCAGTGCATCTACAGAAGGCAGGAGCTAAATTTAACTCAGAGGAGGGAGTGGAGAACATGTTCTCTGCCTCTGCTGGTTTCTGAGACACGGGACAGAGAGGATCTGGGGCGGAATGACCTTCTATGCAAAACACACACATAAAACAGCTGTAAACGTGATTCTTGATAGTACAATTTCTTGCAAAAGCACACTGTAATTTGCACAGTACAGAACTGAGCACAAGATTAAAGCGCATTTATTCAGAGAAATCCCAGAGTGCATATACTCTGTTTATTGATCTGCCTTGCTGTCTACATAAACTGCCATCTTCTAAAGCAGCAAGCATCCCAACCTAAATAGAACCTTGTAACACTATTTATTAGTGATGTAAAATATACTGTATATAGGTACTGTATAGGTCATTGGATCTTTAATTGTTGATTTCTAATTTTTACATGTACATTAACCTTTATCTAAATCTCACTTAAAGTAACAAACTCAAACACATGAACTCACTTTGAAAATCTTTAAAAATACAAATCATTTAATAATGCTGTTAAATATAATCTCAAAACGGATATCCATTCATTATAAATGCTGTGATGCCTAAATTCACTTAATAAGTTATCGGCAATAAAAGGGAAGTAACAAATGATAAAAATTAATATTTTATTTTAAAGTGTATAATACATTTCTTTCAAATGTTTTTTCAAAACCATTAAAAAAATCTCAACGACCCCAAACTTTTGAATGGTTGTGGTTAACTTTTTCCTGGGATCTGCAAAGTTTAATTGCAGCGCTTCCTTAGAATTTTTTTTGTCAATTCTCCAGTATGCTAGCAGCCAGGTACAAACAAACAGTAGCTTATCAGCTGTCAAAGTTAAGAGTAAGAGTGTTAGCTAAAACATCATCCATCGCACAACAAACACAAACAAATCAATGATATGACCTATAGATATACACATTCCTACCAGATTCCTACAAACAAACACACATAATCTAGCCGCTTACCCCAACAAGCAATATCCATCATTTCACCGTCTAGGTTAATAGACCCGATGTAGTCCGGCTATGAGTACATTTACATTTATGCATTTGGCAGACGCTTTTATCCAAAGCGACTTACATTGCATTTCAAGGTACACATTCACATTCTTAACAATTCTTGCTTTCCCTGGGAATCGAACCCATCACCTTGGCATTGCAAACGCCAACGCGCTTCTATAGCCAAAATAACCTTGAATCTGATTGCATGTCGTTTTTGCCAAAATAACTTGCGAGATGTATGATATCCCATCATGTAAGCAAAGTCAACAGTGATTACAAGGTGTTTGGTTTCATTTCTTTGACATGTTATCTAATTGATGACTAGTCTATTCTTGGGCTATGGTTAGACATCTATAAAATTTTCACTGACAGCCCAAATTTTGCCTTGTTTTAGCCTAGACGTTAGGGCTGTGTTTGGACTATTAGACTTTTAAACGCAAAATTGCTGGCTGGGTTCTGACGGTCAAATATATTAAGCACTTTCAACACACGCAGTGCTCGTCGCCAGTGAGGTTATGTGAGAGGCCATTTCAAGGCCTAGAGTGGCATGACCTTTGACCTCAAGGGGCCCTCCAGGGGCCCATTACACACATCCACACACTTCCCCAAGGCTGCTCAATAACAGTAACGTGACATGACTCCTGATAATGGTCCTGTTTCACTGGGAGTCCAAGGTAAACCTGAGTCCTTTATAAACACACAACTTGAAGCTGGTCCGACACTTACTCACTCGAGCCAGTGTCTGTGCAGTCTGACGCCTGACACTGTCAATCACAACATTTTCAAATCTTCCTGCAAAGATTGTCTCTGTACAATAGACAAAAACATTTGCTGACATGGAAACCGCATGCTATTTTCTAATGTTACATGTCTCTACGTAGTTATCAAACCACCTTTAAAAATAATCTGTAACAAAGCCTCAAATATTTTAAATAAAAACACATACATTTAAAAACTGAACATCATTTCCTTCTCCAGACTTTCTAGCTCACGTTTCCAGAGGCCACAGAAGCATGAAACAAAAACTATTTCACAACGCTAAGCAGGACATCACAAAACCTTCAGCAACCACAAAGTCATGGAAATTAGACTTAATTAGAGAGATAGAGCCAGGGAGAAACAGCCATCTAAAACATGTTCTTTTCTCTCATTTCTTCTCATTATCAGCTGTTCATTTAAGGCCTCTCTGTGTGGTTTCTGTGGTGTGGTTGATTCTTTTGTGAAAGTGTTTTTTTTTTTTTTACCAGCGTGTGTGGCATAAAGTGAAAACAGCCTGTCATTATTTTTGGAAAGCTAAGCTTTGACATACTGGAAAGACCTGAGAAGTCATTCCCAGAAATCCTATTTTACTGTCATGCATTGAAATAGATGCCTGTGAAGAGACATTCTATGACTTCTAAGTGTGTGGGAATGAAAATAGGAAATAAAAAAAATTGTTAATAGAAACGGGAATGTCAGTAGGACTGGAATCGGGAACAAGAAAAAAGCTTTAGTGGAAACAGGAAAGGAAATGGAACTCGAAACGGAAACAAGAACAGGAATTAAAACAGAAACAAATGTGAAACAAACGGAAGGGAAAAAGATAAATGGAAAGATGAATGGAAATGGAAATAGGAACAGAAACAATTAAAAGAATAGGAACAGAAATAAACAAAAACAAAACTTAATGGAAACAGAATGCGAATGAAAAAAAAACACAATTGGGAATGGGAATCAGAAGAGTCTATGAAACTGAAGCAGGAACATTCAAAAGGAAAGGGAAGTAGAATCTAAACAAAACTGGAATCTGTATGAATAAGAATTACAATAGGAACAGGAATGGAATCGGTAATGGGAATAAAGGTCTGCCTACCTGGTGAGTTTGAATTCATCATCACCCTGTCCTAGGGAGAAAAAAAAACAACAAAATGCTAATTACTGACGATATGCAGAAAGTGACCACAGATAAACTTCAACTTTGACATTTGACCTCCAGAGGTTAACTGAAAACATGAATGCGGCAACAATAACAGCTTCAAAAAGTACCATCAAAGTTCAAAAGGCCATCAGCAATGCATTCAATTTCAGACAGATGGCAATAAAATGTCTCTTTATCGCGTGAGAAACGTTCTTTAAAAACTCATGAGCATCATCAACTAACATCAACATTCCAACAATGATAGTTGGCTTTACACTGGCTTACAGTCTATAAAAGAGAACATGTCTTTAGAAGAAGCAGAAAAGGTATCACAGAAAGTGTGAGCCTTTACAATCAGCATCTATCCAGTTGATTTAAGTTGAGTTTTTTTTTTTACAGTGTGGGGATGGTTTAGGAGGAATACTTGTCCTGAGAGCTGATGAGGTTGTTTCAATTCCGAAATCCAGCGAGTGCTGATTTCATGCTTTTTTATTGATTGAAGGCTCCAATTACACAAGAGAGCCAGTAGACAGAGATCCTACTCAGCAATCAATGGACGGTCTATTTTAGTCTTTGATTTCAGAGCTACAGTATGTCTGTACAAAGTGAATAGACCGGCTAACCTCAGTCCAGCAAGCGAGAAAGGGTCAATTATTGCCTTGAAAGTATAAATATACCAACACACCTCGGAGTACCATGTAAACACAATTCAGTACCAGCATTAAGTACTAACATCAAAGTAAGTAGATTGTTGAAAATACATTATTGCTAAATATTTTTCTTAACGCAGTAAAAAAAATATCATATTTAATAGGCTCCCATTCTTTCTTTAATCAAGGGTTTAACCTCTAGCTCTAAAAATATTGACACTTTTAGTGAAGCGGGCGTTTATTTTTGGGTTGTTTCTGACCCTCATTCTTAGCTAGTCTCAGGGGTGTCTATGAACTGATCTAGTTGGGAGAGAATGAAGGCCACTCGACTAGCTAAAGGAATAATAGTTTTCTGATACGACCTACATATCGGGCTTGCATGTGATATTCTAAATAAAGAAAGGACCCAGAGGAAATGCTGGCCCTCGATGTCTGACCAAGAATAACTTCAACAATACATGAAAGTGTTAGTTGACACTGTACAGTTCGAACTGAACAAATGTTCTTTTCAAAGGAATAGGGGAAAGATCACATTTTTCTAGATCCACTCCCTCACAGACCACAAGTTAATTTGAGCAAGACCAAACTGAAAAGAGGAGAATGCAATAGCTCAGACAGAATCACAGTCCTCTGACACCAAAGGCAGAAGTTATTTCTTACTTGTAGGCTATACCATCTTTAGGCCCTAAACACAAGTATGTGAATGCATTCTTACCACTGTCTGTCACAAGGTATGCTAAGTATAGAGGCTAATAGCATGAACTGGTTTGATTTATAAAAAACATATACGCTGTACCAGACATGGGGACTTGTGACTTGGTGACTTGGACTCGAGTCGACTCGAGTCGCTATTTTTATGACTTGTGACTTGACTTGACAAAAAATAAAATACTTGAGACTTGACTCGGACTTGGAAGTTAAAGACTCGGGACTTGACTTGACTTGAGACACGATGACTTGAATGACTTGAGTGTTAATCACATAATTTTTTTCAGTTTGAATATAAAATATATAAATTATTTTAAAAAATAAAGTTGATTACCCAGCTGGAGCGCAGGCTGAGAATAGCGTGGTCATGACTGGATCACTACACTATCATCAGTCGCGCCCTCTCGTACCTTGCACACCACGCCCACTTAGATCAGATATCACATCAACATGTCAGCCGGAGGGGTACTGAGGGTCATCGCTTTCGGCTTCGAGAATTATTCACAAGATGGCAAAAGACGAACAGCGCTTTGCAAGACATGCACCATTAACATCGCGGGCGCGGCCAACTCTCACGCATTCACCGTGAGACACACGCGACACTGACTTTTCACACGCTCTCATTCATTTTCTCACGCACAGAAAAATCGTGACACAAGAGCAGGTTACGATATAAAAAAATCTCAGCTCTCAGATTCTGTCATTTTTATTACGAAATAATTCAAACAATAAATACCGTTTTGGCGCTTGTAAATGTGACGCAGATCCCTAGCGCAGCACGTGAACCGATCATCTCTAGCTAGTAAATAAACACGAATGAACAATGTTGAAAGATACAGTAGCCTACAGCTGAACTTACCGAAATGTATATTCCTCATACATAATATCGACCAATCAATCAAACAAATGGGTCAATAAAACAGCTGGAGAACAATTATGTCACATAACATTTACCTCAGGAAAGCCATTTGATGACCATATAGGCTATAGCACGTTAGTTGGCTAGAAAAAGTATTTTGCTAAATATGTGTACTATATTACATATTTATTATATTTTTACTTATCATTAAATAAAGTTGTTATTATAATAAAAAACGCATTATATCTCTCTGTATGATTACAGCATTAGGTGAGTTGTTTTTTTCTTGAGAAAAATTAGTGCCTATCTTGTGTAGCCTACCTAATATTTATCCAAATGAGTCAATATTAAGTCAGATCACAATAATTGAATTGAAATAATAAAAAAGCGTAGCTTACCAGAAATTGTACCATGTAAACATTGTAACATGTTGTCACTAAACCGAATACAATTCAGTTTAGTTACTAAAATGTTTTGACTATTACAATACACTTATTGTAAACACAGTTTACGTACAACATTAAACTTTGTTACATTTTAAACACTGTTGGCAGAAGTGAAAAATAATTAATTTTATGAAGTTACAATTTTGCTTGATTCCATGATGTATTTTACTGAACATGAGTATTTACAATGCAAATCCAAATTATTGTAATTTATTGACAGTAACTGATATCTTGTCTTTTCACTTTATTAAGATCAGATTCTGCAGGTAAAATTACAATAATAAGGTGACTTGACTTGGACTTGACTTGACCTACTACAGGACTTGACTTGACTTGACTTGACATAGCCTGTGACTTGACTTGACTTGACTTGCCCAAGAAAAAAATACTTGGGACTTACTTGAGACTTGAAGGTTAAGACTTGAGACTTACTTGAGACTTGCATATGTATGACTTGGTCCCATCTCTGCGCTGTACTGATTCTTTCCAAAAACCGCCGAGTTCCTGGAGGCGTGCTGTGGGCGGAGCTAAAGAGTCACGCACAATACATCATCGCATTATCCCTGGATAACTTTTTTTTAATTCACTATACGTTCATGTTGTTTACATGATTATATGCACTTATACGTACCGACTTTGCTTGCAATTCGAACTCATGACCGGGATATTTTATCGCTGGGATCGCTCCATCTTTCAGTTTCAAACGATCTGCAAATCCAGCGTCGAACTGGGCCTTGTTTATAAAACATTTGTCACCGAAATGCCGGGAACAAACAAACACACTTCTACAACACTTGCTGCCCCGGAAAAACTAACTGCATCCACTGTTCCCCTAACGCTTCTTTGGGAAGCTGAACAAGGTTATCTTTCCCATACAACCAAAAACACACTTCTTTGAAATTCCGCCCTTTATGACATCATACAGGGCCATACATTTCCAAAACTTAGAAGACTTCTGAAGGAGTGTATTTGGCACAGAAATAATCCGTCATAGCCTACTTCCAACTCATTTTTTTAAACTTTGGCCATGTTTAGCATGAGAGTCCAACTCTTTAACAGTGTAAATAAGTCAGAATGCATGAAATAGCATTAGACATCCCCTTTAAACTATTGACATTTATATAGCCCTTATGTCGTTCCAAACCTGTATGACTTACTTTCTTCTGCAGAGCATAAAGAAAGATATTTTGAAGAATGTTTTTATCCATACATTAAAAGTCAATGGGGTCCAAAACAACATTGGACTAAGTCAATAGTTTTGTGGATCCCACTGAATTTTACTGCATGGACAATAAAAAAAAACACTGAGACATTCTTTAAAAAAAACTTCTTTTGTGTTCCACAGAAAAAATTTGGGTGAACTATTTTTGGGTGAACTATCGCTTAAGTATGTTCAACTTGACCACACGCTTACAATGACAAGCGTTTTTGTCTGTGTTCTTGCTGTAGGCATTTCTTTGGCCTCAGAAAGCTTCATCCCAGGAAAAGGGAACTAAGGACAGAGCACCACATCAAAAGCCTGGTTAATTTACAGGTTTCTCTGTAACAAAATAATCTAATTTCCTTTATGTTTACATAACCCAGAAAGAACAATGTAGCTGTGCAAAAGCGTGCTCGTCTAGAAGCGCACCGTGACCTGGTCTATTTTCTCGACCCAGAGGTTGGGGGAGGACAGACCAGTTATCTGTTTTCGCCTGCAGATGGCTGGACGCAAGGCTGGATGCGTTCGACCCTCTACGGCTCGCTCACCACTCAGAGACACATTTGGACAGCTGCATTTTATCAGCGGTAGCCGAGGAAAAATAAACTCAGTCCAAGAAACCTGGTATGATCCCACGACCTTATACTCCAACATATGCATTAAACAAAACAAAATGATACGAAGACACATGCACATTCGCACAAAGACAAACATTGCGATATGCTGCAATATCTGCTTTCTGATACAAACACTCACTTTCAAATGTGAAGTACACAAACAACACAGTCAAGTGCTTTACTGTTAGGTTTACTGTAACATCTCAATTAGCTCTCTATTTAATCTGATTGCTTAGGAGAAATAACTGAGATGTTAAAGAGACCCAACTGTGACAACAAATAAAACATCTGACTAGATTTCAAGAGCATTATGTCTCATGGTTTTGTGACCTCAGACTCTGGGTTTTTTGTGTTTGCTGTTTGTTGAGAGTGATGATAAGAGTAAGTGGCATTAAGGGAAAGTGGGGCCATTTTTGCAACCTCTGCCTGACTCAAAATTGAGTTCCAGGCAATGGATGTCCCCCGCTGCAGATTTACCGCTAGCCTGAATTTCACACACCACCCCTCACAGAGCCTGGAAATAACAGATATTACTCAAATGGCTCTGTAAATGAGGCATGCATGCATGGGTTTGGTTTCACCATTTGTAACCCTAATCCTTTGTGTACCGAGTTATTTCTATCTTCATTTGCAAGATAATTCAAATAATAACCCCCCTTAAGAAAATAAAACAGTTTTTCACACTCTCTTACTGACTTTAGGATAAAGAAATCAATAAAATGGAGGTAGAAAGAGGTTCTGAGGTGCATGTCCTGTATTAACTGACAGGTCGGCACTCCGCAGATGGGGTTTTAAAAGACCGTGAGGGATGTAGCATTCTGAGGACAATCTCATTGGTCATTGTTTTCTGTAATGTACTTAATCCGCCCTTAATCCCCAGATGTGTTTGACAACATCGACATCACACAATCTCAACATCTGAATCCTCATCACAGACCTGATTCCACCTGATTCTGAGGGCCGGCCATGAAGCGATGAAATGAAATGAGAGAAATTCGCATCAAGTTGCATTTGGTCTAAATGTAATTATTAGAATGAGCACGGTCACCTTATTTCCCTCCTGTGAGCTCTCACTCTAGACAGGAGACTGGTCCAACTCAACCCGGGACTAGTCACAAGGTTAAGAAATGTCACACTGGATCACAAGGGGTGAAGTCAGGCCGTATGATCTCTGGCTCTTTCTAAAATTAGTTAATTTAAAGAGTGAATTAATGAACAGAGAGTTAAAAAGGAAACAAACAAAAACACACTTTATCAAGTTAAACAAGGTACATGAGATACAGTTCTTATGCTAATGTAAATAAAAGGAAAGGCTCTAAAAGTAATAATACGGATATCATTATATCTGGATCATTGCATGATGTTGCCTGATTCTGTTTTTTTTTTTTTGGATCCATTTAGTTTCCCGAAGACATTTCAAACGGAAAGAAAAACCAGAAGACAGACAAGTAACGGAGTAAGGATGCTGATATGACTATACACTACTACAAAACATCATTAAACATTAATTCTGAAACCACCTCTTCATTCACACATATAAACATGAACACAATGTTCCTTATTTGTAATTAGATCACTGATATTGGATAGGAAATAAATAAATAAAACTTTTTTGTTTTTTTACAGTGAATACAGTGAAGATTAATACAATTTTCATTGTACACTAAAAAAATTGCCAGGAATTTACAGGATTAAAGAGTTTTATTTTAGAATAAATTACTGTAGTCAGAAATTTACAGTGAAATGAATGCATGCTGGGTCATTTTCTTACGAATTACTGTTAATCAACAGCAAAGTTATGCTGACATAACAGTAATTTACTGCTCTTGTTTTACTGTTAATTCACCTTATAAAGTTTTCTTTAACTATGCCACAGTAAGAAATTACATTGTTTAGTTCTGTAATTGTTTTAAAGTCACCATAATGGTGATTAGTTTTCAATTTGCTTGGGATATTGGACCTTGTATATTCATATTCAAATTTCAGAAGTGTGACAAATAAAAACAAGTTAGAATATAAAATAAGCTAATTTGCTGATTTTAAGTTAGTCAAACTATAATATTATTAGCATTATTTCAGCATAAAGATTTATTATTATTTTATTTCTTCTTTCAAATTCATAACTGTTTGTTGATGGATAATTCACAATAGTAAAGCAGCTGCTGAGATTTATCTTTGACTTCATCTTATGTGTGACATCATCTTGCAACAAGATTTTTTATCTTCCATCACTTAATGATGCACAGACATCAATACTCGACATATCACACTCAACAAATAATTATAATAAAGAATGTAAATTCTGAACATTACTGACTAAAAGTTTTAACAAACTGCTAAAAGTGAACCAAAAATAAGTTCAGCAGCAACCAACAAGAATCAAGAAACTCCACAGCATAATCTACTCATGCCGCACTGCATGCTGGGTACCTTCATAGTATATAGAAATACAGTATGATATTGTATCTAACTGCACTCTTGGAAATTTTTGTAAAATCTACAAGAGAAGTCCTACTGTGGAATTACTGTGAAAGTAATGTAATTATTAACCTGGAATATACTGTAATTTCACGCTAAAAAATGTAACTGTGTATCTAATAAATTGTCTGGCTTGATATATATATATATATATATATATATATATATATATATATATATATATATATATATATAACAAATAAGATATGTTTAGAACCTCCCATGGAGGGAATGACCCACTAATCCTTCCAGCAAAGAAATGCCAGAAAGCATTGAGTGAGTGTCACACAAATTAGATTTAAAAATATACTCTCTGTGACATAACAAACTGCCATAACAAAAGGAGAGCTCAGGCACATAACAAAACAAACTGCCATAACAAAAGGAGAGCTCAGGCACACTACAGTAAATGAATCCATCTGAGGGACTTACATTTTCTCTAATGTAAAGGCAAACATGGAGGATGTGCACACTCCACCTTACATTTGCTGTTCACACACACACACGCACACAATCTAAATCTTATCTAGCACCACCTAATGAAAGTCAAACAAAGAGACTAACATGGGAAAGAGTCTTTCAAGGACACAGGCGATGTAAACATGATCGAATGTGGTGAGGGCTGTTTTTCTCAATAGCCTTGAAGACTCAAGGTTGCATTTGCATCGTCATGTATCACAAATCAAACTACAACGAAATGCCAGTGTTTGTTGATAAGATTGGGAGATTTTATCTGTGTCAGAAAGGAGTGTGGGCTCTCTCTGCTGGATTGATCAAACTAATGCGTTTGGGCTTCAGCCTGACTGCTTGCTCTGTAAATACACCTCATTCCATTAGTGTCAGCAGCACACACTTGATTTCATTCATCAAGACCCTAAGAAGAAACGTCTAGGACTTTTTTGGTTTCAAGAGAGCTAAAATCACCTAAGGCCTTCAAAACATTGTATCACTACAAGAAACCCTTTGTTGAAACAGACTCAAGTATATTCTCATGCAATTGAACATGACAGTAAAGGCACTCTTAGAATAAAGAGCAACTGCAAAAAAATTCCTTAAAACAAGATACATTTACACAAGAAGTTTATAACGTTATTTACGCATACATGCCATATTATATTATATTATAACTTTTTTTTTTAAAGAAATTAATACTTTTATTCAGCAAGGATGCATTATATTGATCAAAATATTTTTGTAACAATGTTATTTCTTTACTATTTCAGTAAATGTTATTCATTTGAACTTTTCTTCATCAAAGAATCCTGAAAATGTATCACAGTTTCCACAAAAGCATTAAGAAGCACATCGATCGCACTAACAAATGTTTCCTGAGCACCAAATCAGCATATTGAAAGGATCATGTGACAATGAGGAGTGGAGTAAAGTATCCCATCTACCTTTGTCAGATAACCACAAATTCTTCTTCACTCAAGAAGAAACGAAACAACAGGTATTCTGTCCAGTCTGGACCTCAGCGTGAGAGATGATTCTGCACTGCCATCACAGCAAACAAGGACTGAAACTCCAAAACTCCCCATTCCCCAATAAGAGTCACTGATTCAAGCTTACACATCAACAGACTGAAGATCCCCCTGTGCCAGCTTATGCATAGTGGAAATAATCTTGGCAGGGTGACAGCCATATGACCTCACATCCTCTCCATTGAAATTTGTGTTTTTCTCAGATATAGCATGCTGTACAAAAGCTTTATGGAACAAATATGTCATGTTGCTCCAAACGGAGGGGCCGTAGTTACATCCTCATCAAGAATACCACTTTTGTCTTCAAGACCCACAACAGACTGAAGTCAATGGACACAAGCATGTAAAGCAGCTATTTCGGTAGGGTGTGTGTGTGTGTTGGATTGAACTGGGGTGTTAAAAACATGCTCTTCCCTCTCAGTAGCTCTTGAGTCCCCCTTGTTCGTTCTCTCAAAGACCCTCACCCATCACACAATGGTTGTTTGTCTCCAAAGTTCCCGCTTGACTCTGGAGGAATGTCCGGCTTGAATCGGACACAGTCTGCACATCTGAACACTGCGCTGGGTCTGTGAGGGCACCACTTCAGTAACCCCAAAGACCTCTCGCTGGAGGTAATACTGCGGTAGAGTGGCTTCTACCAGTTATATAGGAATTTACTTAAAGGTAGGGAAGGCAATTTTCGGAGCGACTAGCAATAGCGAGCTAGCTTTGAAAGCATAAGATCCCACCCTCCCTTCAGAGCGTCTCCAAAGCCACGCCTCCCTCAAAACACATGAACGCACACAGCAGAGTCAGCAGAGCGTCACGAGAGACGCCGTTTAATGACCTCTCGACTCAAAAAACATAACATTACAAAAATAATGAACATAAATAATTTAAAGAGCACTAACCTGTACCACATGGCTGCTGCAGGTTCATTTCGGCGTTGATAGTGTTGCCATTGAAATGCAAAAATTCTAATCACAAACTATTCCTAATATAATGTCACAGGTTTCCATCTCTTCCATATTACAGTAGTTATGGCGTGAACGCAGCATAAGTTCATTATTTTGGTTCAGGAGGAACTATGGCTGCTTTTTGGGTTGCGGTGACTGTCTAACCAACGCTATCTCACGACAAATTCGTACGAATTGGACGAGTGTGGGAAAATTGGCTAATTCGTACGAATTCGTACGACCTCATTCGTACGAATTTGTACGATTTGTCTAATATCACGTGATAGGTAGGTTTAGGGGCAGGGTCAGGGGTAGGTCATTCGTAAGAATTCATACGAATTGGCAATTCGTACAATATTTACGATTTAGCAAAAAACGTACTAATTCGTACGAGTGAGGTCGTATGAATTAGTACAAATTTGCCACCTCGTAGAATTCGTACGAATTTGCCGTGAGATCAGGCTGGTCTAACTCTACATAGCATGAAACGCGCTGATGACGTGTGATGTCTGTGTGAGCAGGGTGCGCGGAGGTATGAAAATGCATACACTGACAGGCAAGTATAGGACATGCAATGATTGGCTGAATGATTGGATGAACATTTTATGGTCCTATACGCCTTCCATAGACAATATAAATACATTTAGACCACTTAACTTTGTGATTGCTATCAGGATGTGAAGACACTTTCAACCAGCATAAAAAAAATAAAAACTGGAACAAATCACATACCATGCCTTTAATGGCTCACAGTTCTAGATCGATTGGACTCACAAAGAACAATTGAGAAGAAAATATTTTTACATATTACATTAAGTATTTTTTTTCTTCAAATATTATGTTAACCATTGGCTGCATTTGTTAGATCAAAAATACAACCCTCTAACCCTCCCAAATAAAAAATTTCAAGTGACCGATAACATCTAAATTTTTCAATTGGCCCAAGTGAAATTCTTGTTGCAATAGTCTGTTAACATTGGCTCAATGAGAAATAATACGTCAGACTAATTGAAAAATTTAGATGTTATCGGTCACTTGAAATTTTTGACTTGGGGATGTAATTTTTTTTTACAGTGTACAGTAAAAACAGTAATACTGTGAAATATCATTTCAATTTAAAATCAAGTCTAATATATTTTAAAATGTAATGTGTTCCTTTGATAGGAAAGCTGAATTTTCAGCATAATTACTCCAGTCGTGATCCTTCAGAAATGATTCTAACATGCTTATTTGTTCCTCACAAAACATTTCTTATTTGCAATGTTGAAAACAGTTGTGCTGCATTATGCTTTTGTGAAAATGTTTTTTTTTTTTTTTTTCTAAAAAGAAAGCTCAAAAGAATAGCATTTATTGAAATAGAAGTCTTAACATTATACATTTTGATAAATTTTAATACGTCCTAATCTTACGACCCCAAATTTCACTAAATTTACTATGGAACTTCAGAAAGACATTTTTGTTTTTATCACAAAAATCGCAGTGTGATTGTGCACTGTTGGCTTAGGTGGTGATTTCAGAAGGTTTCAGCTGGGGGCCAGGTGGCACATTCTGTCAACCAATAACAAAATAGAGGATTTTACCATGGAAAAGTAACCGCAGGTTTACTCCAAAACAATTATCCTTAATTAATTGCGGGTGTTGTCTAAACGCACATGGCAACACATTCCACTATGCTGTCATGACTGCTGATTGTCTCGTACAGTATGCTGAGCTGGTGTCAGTAATTATGTTTAATATGTTCTTCACACTAGGAGTTTCACCCCATAGAAGCCATTTATGCATCATGTAGAGCTACGCAATTTACACCTACTATATCATTTATCCATTTTGTCTTAAATTCACATCAATTTACTCGTGCTGGGTGTTTCTGACGTTATGGAGATACATATCAGGGCAAAGCAGAAGTCCTGGATGAATTGGATCACTCGAATAAAGTAAAGAGAAGAAAATATAGTGTAACTGTAGGCTATATACTATCTTAAAACATAACTAAGTTTATAATGTACAGTTCTTTAAATTTGCACACAGCTTATTAAACAACAAATACAACAGTAAAACTAACAAGTTTCTACAGACGATCTGAAGATAAACGTCTACAGAAGTTTCATTGCATAAGGTATTAGCTTTTTTGCAATAAGTATTGATGTTCTCCATTGCAACCATTTCAAAAACATACATGACTAGGCATCAGAACTAATGGCACACCAGCAGGCATCAAAATATCATAAATGATCCAAAACAAGAGGAAACACCATGGTACTTTAACTATGATATGTACATATCAATAAAACTCAAATACTATATTTATGGTCACTCAGCAAGGGAGACCCAAGGTCTAGGTAGGACATTAAATAAATTATTAAAACGTTGTGTGCTCCGGTCCGTTCCTTGGTCCTACCTAGACCTTGGGTCTCCCTTGCTGATATACTTTTTACTATATTTATGGTATTTAATTATTTAAAGATGCTTCAAATAAAACCATGGTACTACAACATACCAATTTTGTAATGTAAAATTTCCATTTTACAATGTCCAAAAAACATATTAATTTTAGGCTATTAAATATATGGAAGGATGTTTTTCAGTAATTCTGTCTATTTGCTATGCAACATGTCCAACAAACATGGTATTTACCATGGTACTTTTTGGCATGCATGTTAGTGTAGCTATTACAACATGACAAAATTCATAAGATGAATATAAAACATCATTCATTATATTATATTATATTATATTATTATAGGCTAATTGATAATTTCCTTGGAAGCTTCATATGAAAGCATCTTCTCACCTCAATAGGTAACAGTGATATTTCTTATAATTGTTTTTTTTATATATATAACAAAAAGGGTCATTTTTAAGTCACTAGCCAATGAATTGTGGGCCTAGTTCTCCTCTATGATTCAGCATGCTTTGCAGAAACATGCACTTTTAATGAATGCTGAAAGCACTGCAGTGTATGCTTGTCCTGCAGAGAGTGCTTCTGTGAGAACATGTCTGTCTGTCAGTGCGTGTGTCCGTGTGACTCGCTGCAATTCATAGCTGAAGACATTCCATCACTCTATGCGTTCTCAACACTCCCCCAGCCTCGTGCGGGTAAAAATAGCCCCTCTCTCACACAAACACTAGCTGTGTGTTTGGGAATCTGGAGATCTGGGGTTGTAAACCAACAGGAAGTGGCTTCGTCGCCAGGCACTAAATGAGGGTTCGTTTTTCTAATTGTCAGCATTACTGGGGAAAGATTGGAGGAAAGTTGCTCAAAAAGGCCCTTATGCGAGTATGGCCACTGACTACCACTAAGCATCCTGGCTGAGACGGATATTAGTGCCACAGCGCAAAGCTATTAATTCTATTAATCCGGTTGTGTTCCTAGCATTAAATGTGGCCATCTACTGCATCAAAGCCCTCTCTTTCTCTCCTCACAATAACTTACAGGCAGGTGTCACCGTCAATGCCAGGACAGACAGAGATCTCCCCTCAGAGATCAATCGTGTGGGGTGACGGGAGAATGTGGCATCATAAAATCATGTTTTTAACAGTTTAAAGATGTCCAAATACCCCCAAAACCGACCCCTGAATTCCTTTGGATAGGAATTACAATACTCAAAACTCAAAAGAGTTAAGGATGTATGTACGGAGTGCTGCAGCCGTGACGTCAAAACCTGGAAGATTAATTCACCAATTTGAGTAAAATAAGTTCTCGACGTAATAACTTGATGATACTTGGAAGTTTTGCTCTATAACCTAAATCACACATGCCCATATCGGAAACATAAATCTTGATGCTGTTATGCTTCTTTTATAAAACGTATGTTTTACGTTTAAGATAAGAACGTTTGGGGTGAGAGTGAGTGCAGTTTACGTTGTAGAAAAAAACGTAATGTGTTTTCCACATTTACATAAATTGAAAAACCCTATTATAAAACCCATAGGAAAACCTCAAGGGAACCACTGGTGAATTAGTCTTCTGGGTTTTGATGTCACAGCTGCAGCACTCTATTAGTGGCTATTTTAAGATTCTCAAGAATGTAAATAGGGCTTTAAGATCTCTAAAACATTTTACAGCATTTCAATGAAAATTAATAGTCACTCATCATCATCACAACTTTCTAATCCACAGCAGAGTATTGATTTTACCCTGATTCGCGATACATTCGCACAGAGCAACACTGGCCCTGACCGTGACCATGTTTGCATGGTTAAAGAAAGTTAAAATAGAACATGAAAGGAAGAAATACAGACTGACCTACTTTTAACAACACCTTTGGCATCGCTGAGAGCAAATACAGCTTATGCAGCATTTTATGAGCCAAGAATGTTATGCATTATTCATTAATGAAAAAAATAAATAAAAAAATTATATATAGGCTATATATATATAAGTGTGGATTATTGTATATTTATTACATTTACAAATCAACAATTTGCCTTCTCTCATTTATATATTCTGCTGATTATTTAAAAAAATTAATTTGAACAAACCTCTAACCCTTAAGAATTAATCTTTGAGGCAAATCAAATGTAAAGCTCTACTCAAATGTGTAAGAATTTCAGGCATAATGGAGCCTCACTGCATGTTCGTCCCACAAACTCACAACCCATAGATATAAATAAATCCCTTTTGGGGCTTCAAAATGTCTCTGAGCTGCACTGACGGGAAACAGACTGACAGTGATGCAAAAAGCGTTCTCAGATGTCATAACAATATGTTTATGCAATGCATGTTGGGAAAAGTGAATACCAGGACTGCCTGGCATCTGATCACACTCACCAAACTGATAAACACTTTAAATGCCTTACAGTCTCCTGAACAGCCTTATCTGTCCAACACAAACTACAATACATGCTCCCTTTTTAAAAAGATGCACATTAGTAACCCAGAATGGACACTGGGCACACTACCGTTCAAATGTTTGGGGTCTGTAAGATTTTTTAATAAAGTAATATTGTGAAAGATTATTAAAAATAAATGTAAAATAACTTTAAAATAACTTTTCTATTTGAATATTTTTTTATTTCTGTGATGGCTAAGCTGAATTTTGTGTCAAAAAAGTGTCTTCAGTGTCGTCAGTGCTGATTTGGTGCTCAAGATTTTTTTAATATATATTATCATTAAAGTTGTGCTGCTTTATATTTTTGTGGAAACCGTACTAGCCTACAATTTTTTTTTTCCAGGATTTTTTTTTTTTTTTTTTTTTTTTTTTTTTTATGAATAAAAGGTTTTTGAATGGTAGGCCTATAACTTTCTCCAGGTTTTAGAACCTTCACACGCTAAATAAAAAAAAATATCCATCTATATACAGTTGTTACTGCCATCTAGTGGCATAATTTTAGAATTGAAAAGCAAAAAAAAAAAAAAAAAAAAAAAAAAAAATCGACAAAACTGGCTGGTGTCTCCTCATTCTTTGCCTCTGTGAAGCTGTAACTGATAGAGAATAACAAAGGTTTTCATACTTGTTGATGGGTGCTTCTGTGTGTCACTCAGCCATCTTCTCTTTAGCTGGCCATGGCTTTGTAAACCAATGATTTTTTTTTTTTATGAGAAAAAGACCTCTTTTAAAAGACGTTTTTCATCATCAGTGATCACTGAGGACGATTCCCTGCCATCTGAGAGATGTCATGCACGCCCATTTTCAATGAGAGATGGAGTGAGCGAATAAAAAATCCGATCTTCGATATCTTGTCCTTTTAATGGTGAAGAGAATTTTAAAGTGCCCTGACTCTGACCCTGACAGCGCTAGTCAATACATTGATCAGTTTGTATTTGAAATTACTTTCAATATAAAGTCTTCACTAGGCTACTAAATGACTCAATCATGAAGACAGCCTTTGCCGCCATCTAACGGCGTAATAATGTAACTCATGTTGGTTCACGATCAGGGACATTTTTTGGCTTTAATAGTTGTATTGTGTGGTCACTGTTTCACAAAAGCAATAAGCTCCAGGCTAGTTCTGTACCGTAAATAAGTCACGGCTGAAGAGGTTGCAGGCACGACGTAAAGCCGTAACTTATTCACGATACAGCGCAGCCTCTCAACATTGGCTTCCTATTGCTTACTTTTAAACCATAGTCTACATCAACATCTTTCATCATATATGGGTGGGGGAACGGAAACTGCTGTAGAACTTACCTCATCAAATATTCATACACGCTGTTATTTTCAAGCGCGGTCTAGTTTTAGCATATTAGAGGAAAATTTCAATATCAGTGACAGTAAACACGTTCCATTTAGTGAAGAAATTGTTGGCTAGTTGATTTATTTTGTGCGTTTGAGGTGATTTGAAACATACTTTTCTACACTTCCCCAGACAAGTGATTATGGAGATCTGTATGGGTCCAATCTATTGACCTTATAAATATGCAAATTGGAAATAACCGGGTTTAACAAAAGCACAATTTGAAACCGAGGATTAATTTACTATGCATGGTTAAAATAGAGGAAAACATGGAGAAAGATAACACATGACTACATTTAACCAGAGTGACCCTATGATATTTATGCTTTGTGAAATTGTGACAAGGACATTCATGCATGTGAAACATTGTCAAGACAGCAGAAACCATTTAAACAGACAGCTGAAATTCCTCAGTTGAAATACATAAATATTTCTGTGATTTAAAGAGCATTCCTGAGATACCACAACACGAGCAATATCATTTAACAGCAAACACCACAATCCCTCTTTGTCATTCTTGCTCACATCTTCATTTACTCATGAACAGAGCTCAGGAAGTGAACCAAAAATCAGACAGAATGAGAGCAGAGTACAAAATAGATGAGATTCTTTTCCCTGTACAGCCTTGTAGGCTAAATGCTACGATTTCACCAAATGTCATACAATATTGTATGTTTGAGATCAACATTGGTAAATCACTCAGACTAAGCTGTTTTGGCAGCAAATGCAGCATATGACTTCAAGAATGTGAGACGTAGGACATGATGAAGGTGAGACTTGAGGAATAAACAAAAGATAGACCTTGTTTTATATGGGTTGAATGCCAGAAATTGTAAGAAAGCATCTGCTAAGAACATCCATGTACAGTAAGCTGTTAGAGCAGTGTAGTTTACATTCAGGTCCATTTTTTGAGGACGGCATGTTTGGCAGATAGATCCTTTCATTCATTCAGAGCCGAGGTAGTTTGTCAGCTGAACCACACAAGCATGGGAACAGATGAACCTAAAAGGGAGATCTGAACTCAGATCTGAATGACCGTACAACCCACCAAGGACGGCGGGAATGGAAGTACAACCTGAAAATGACAGTCCTTATGTTCTTGATACAAAAGATTTAGAATTATTATTCTACCTATGGTGTGAATGAAATATCTTCAACAAATTAGAAAATATTATTACTGAAAGCAGATGAAGCAGATTAACACTGCTCTTCTTACCTGATGAAAAAATGGATATGGTGATCCCCTGTCTTAATACTATGAGTAATAAACTGTGGGGAAAATGGTAATAAGTTAACATTATTACATTATTCACTATAACGTCTTGCCTTAAAAAACTATATTAAATCAACATAGCTATAATAAATTAAATATGGAGATATGTATAGGACTATATGATATATCTTAACTGCAGGGTGTGGAATAATGTGCTTAGTTTTGTATTTTCCTGAAATTATTGTTATTGTTCTATATTAGGCTACTTCTGTTGAAATCAACAACAACATCATCAACAACAAAAGAGGCTAGGCAGAATCATTGACAACCTCACCATTCACTTTTGCACTATTTTCATGAGAATGAAATTATAATTTTATTGTGTTTTTATTTTGACACGACCATATCATCTTGCATCATCTGACGATAATAAAGCTAGGCATTATCATGAAATATTGTCAAAACAAACCCATATCTAACAAACCTTAAAATAAATCCATACCAGTTTAATGTGTAATATAATTCTTGAATGTATGTTGTGAATTCATTAGTTCGAAACTGTAAAGAGCGCCGGCAAAGTATCGAGTTTTACGAAACGCGAAAGCACTTGTCCTTCCTCGCTCCCTGTAGTTGCCGTTCTGACAGCGCACTGCGCGGGTTTATGTTTCGCGGGAGCAGGCGGCTCAAATTCTCAACATATTAAATATTCTCATCATTCAGATAGAAAAATGAGTTTATGGGTGGATAAATACAGACCAACGTCCTTGGCTAAACTCGACTACCACAAGGAGCAAGCAAACCATCTGAAAAACCTGGTAAAAAAAGCAGAAACTATATAAAGCTAACGTAGTTGGTGTTGTTTATGTCTGACTCGAGTCACGTCAAACAACTAAACGTGAATTATATTTTACCAACATGTACATCATTGCGCTCTCTAGCTGAAGACAATTTTTTTAATGGTTTCTTTTTACAGTTGCAGTAACAATTCTGGTGATGTAAACTTAAATGTGCCTAATATTAATTAGATAATATAATGGTCTCTCGCGGTTTAATTCTACAGGTCCAGTGTGGTGATTTTCCACACTTGTTGGTTTATGGACCGCCTGGTGCTGGGAAGAAAACACGGATCATGTGTCTGCTCAGAGAGTTGTACGGACCCGGGGTCGAGAAACTCAGGATTGAACACCAGTCCATCACGGTATTAAAAACATCAGATACTAGTTTGAACATCTACTAAGTATGAACTACAGTATTAACTGCTACTGTTTTGTCTCTTGTAGACTCCATCTAAAAAGAAGCTTGAAATCAACACTATTGCCAGCAACTATCATCTAGAGGTGAATCCAAGGTAATAAAAAAGATTTACTCTGTATGTTTGGAGTCTTCACTTGCAGTTCCCTCATATCTGATCTGTTTTCCTCAGTGATGCGGGGAACAGTGACCGTGTGGTCATTCAGGAGCTGATAAAAACTGTCGCCCAGTCTCAGCAGATTCAGTCCAGTGCTCAGAGGGAGTTCAAAGGTTCGGCTTTGTTCTTTCATTGGGTTAGATCATTAATCTGAATCAGCTGAATAGCTTAGAGCTGTGTTTGGATATGATAACCTTTTATTAGTGATCGCGTACACTTCTAACAGTAGTGGCAGTAATGAATCTATTCACAGTGGTGCTGCTGACTGAGGTGGACCGTCTCACTAAAGATGCCCAGCATGCCTTGAGGCGTACGATGGAGAAGTACATGTCCACTTGTCGACTGATCCTTTGCTGTAACTCCACCTCAAAAGTGATCTCCCCCATCAGGAGCAGGTGTCTGGCTGTTAGAGTCCCCCTGCCAAGTGTGGAAGAGGTGAGGTTGAAAGAAATTAATACTTTTAAGTTGATCAAAAGTGATAGTAAAGATGTTTACAATCAATGTTACAAAAGATTTAATTTTTTCTATATAAATGCTGTTGTAACTTTCTGTTCATCAAAGAATCCTGGAACAATGTTTCAAGGTTTCCACAAAAATAATAAGCAGCACAACTGTTTTCAACGTTGATAATAATAAGAAATGTTACTTGAGCATCAAATCAGCATATTAGAATGATTTCTGAAGGGTCATGTGACACTGAAGACTGGAGTAATGATGCTAAACATTCAGCTTTGCCATCACAGAAATAAATTACATTTTAAAATAGAAAACATTTCTTGTAAATTGGCATATTGTCTGCATTTTTGACTATATATTTGAAATGAATTGTGAAAGCAACCTAACTTTCTTCATCTTCTCAGGTGTGCAGTGTTCTGTCAGGCGTTTGCAGGAAGGAGGGCCTGCTGCTTCCTCCTGAACTGGCCAGACAGATTGCTGAGAAATCTGGCCGTAACCTCCGTAAAGCCCTGCTTATGTGTGAAGCCTGCAGAGTTCAACAGTGAGAGCCTTCGCTTCAACCAGAATAAAGAGACTGGTCTATTTACCAGTGATAAATAAAAAAATGAATCATTGTATCCAGCTTCCGAATGAATAAACATAACTCACCTGAAGTGCAAGCCAAACATACATTTTATGTTCTCTGTTCCCAAATTTATTTTCCTGCAGGTATCCATTCTCTCCAGACCAGGACATCCCTGTGACAGACTGGGAGGTGTACCTCAGAGAGACCGCTAATGCTATAGTCAGCCAGCAGAGCCCTCAAAGGTCACAACATGCATAAATACAAGCAAAAACAAAATCATGCCAGTGCTAATAAAAGGACCTAAAAAGCGATAGATGTTAATAAATATCAACTCCTAGAGCATGACTTGCCAAAGTCCTTTTTAGGGTTAAGAAAAAATCATTCACTTCTTTGCTTTGGTGATTCTAGTAAATGTGGAATTGATTATTATTATTTTTTTTACATCATGATAACTTTTAATAATTAACTTAGGTTTATGTAGCCTGGTTTGTTTTTTAAACAGTATAATTGAAATGTTTGCTAAAATCTTGTTTTAATTTTGCAGACTTTTGGAGGTCCGGGCACGATTGTATGAACTTCTAACTCACTGCATCCCACCAAATGTCATCATGAAGGTACAGCTGCTTATTTTCAGCTTATTAAAATCAAAGTTAAATTACAGCTTGATTTGATGTACAATCACAGCATCGACACTGTTCGCATTGGTATTCCAGGGCCTGGTGACGGAGTTGCTGAGTAACTGTGATGGACACCTGAAGGCCGAGGTGGTTCAGATGGCGGCGTACTACGAGCACAGACTGCAGCTAGGCAACAAAGCTATTTACCACCTGGAGGCCTTTGTAGCTAAATTCATGGCCATCTACAAGAAGTTTATGGAAGATGGACTTGACAACTTTATGTTCTGAGCTATTCTAGCCTAAAATTAATAAGATATGTTGGGATAACTGTTTGTTTTTCATAATAAAAGCTATTTAAATTGTTTTTTGGACTATTGTTTTTGCTATTTCCTGTACCTCTTTAGGGAACTTGGACATGTATGAAATAAGCAGAAAATTGACAACATAAAGCAGAAAAATAAAGAAAATTGCACATTATGATTATTACAGAGCTCCAGAGATTTTTGGATTGTACATATGACAGGCTTAGATGTTACAGAAAATTATAAAAGTACATTATATTAGTATATTATTACAGGTAATATAAAAAGAAAATTAAAGATATCGCACTTAATTACTTTGAAGACATTTATTTAATATATCTGACAATGTATGACATCATTTACCTATACTAACCATAGTCAGTTTCTCTTTAACATGCCATTTTTTTTACAAACCCTTGTGAAATAGCAAATATTTTACTTTTTACAAATAAATAGTGGTTTTACATGATAATGCTGAAATGATATATATATGGTCAGGCTCATGTTGAGTTGGGTAGTCATAAACTAACCATTAAAACAAATAAATTAAAAGTATAAGAGTCCACTGGAACCATTTCCCTTCATTTTTTGGTGGCTAATTTGTGCCTCTTGACTGCGTAGTAGATAATAAGGCACACTGTGATCAGCATGCAAGAGCTCACCAGAGAGAGAAAGCCAACGACAGGCTGCTTGGTGAGGATATAACGGCCAGAGCTGTGCACTGGAGCATGGGGACACTGTTGCTGAGGTGTGCCTGTGGCAGGGAAGCCATTGTGGTGGATGATGTTTTTGTAATGGGCCAGTGAAGATTTCAGAATGACCTCCTCCTGCACGTGACCATACATGCCAAAGCCTGGGTCCCGCTGGTCGCTGAATGCATATGCAAAGTAGCCCTTCAGATTGACTCCATCTAGCGTATACGCTAAAAGAACAAATAAGAGGTTAGAATGCGAGTGAAGTGAACTCCTGAACCCATGACGTAACTATAAAGCGAGGCCTTGCCGGTGTTTTGAGAATAGTAAACAAATATTTTTCCAAAGATCAGATGAAGAGCGGCTCGCTAGTTTTCCTAAGGTCAGCAAACTGTTTCCCTAGTTTTCTGTTTAATAATTAAGCTGCTGCGTGTGGATGAGTGTGTACAGCCTGAGACGTGTGCCTCTAAATAGAAACGGCATAGATTTGAGTAATCAGAACTTATCCAAGTGGGTTACAGTACTAGGAAACTTAAAAAAATTCATCTTCAACAATTAGATGTTGAAACATTCAACATTTAAGACACCCTACAGATATAAAAAAAAGTGTGAAATATATCATCTCTAAAACATGTGAAAAATTATGATTAATATAATTAATATTAATGATTCACATTTCCTTTAATTATAATTTTATTAAAATGTATATGAGCTTTATAATAAAAACGAAATAGATTAGGAATTGCTAATTATTAATATGAATATTCATTATAATATATTGGTTTTCTGTGCTTGTTTCTTTGATCAGTTAATTAATGTACAGTATTTTACACCATAATTTTAATTCAGTTAACAGTGACTGAGACAGAGCTCTTGACAAAGCCCCAAAAAATTAAATAAAATTCTGTACGAGCCACCCTAGTGAAAGCCAACACATAACATTATACAGTTTCTTACCTTTCAAGGCCTCATTAATGTAGTTGTATAGGTAGTAGACGCGCAAGCTATCCTTAAACCTAGCGGTGTCCTCTTGAACACCATTGGCCATCACATAAATGGGAACCCCTTTGTATCGGGAGTTAACCCAGTTCAGTGCCTTGCGAAGACCCCAGGGGACCACAGGAGAGTTGCGTCTTGGAGACATGATCCAGGTCACGTCAGATATCAACTGAACCTGCAACTTGTCCTTGAAGGTGTATTTGTCTTCCACTCCATCATATACCATTGAGGTAGTAAAATGGCTGATGGCGAAGAAATCGTAGGTTCCTTTTACCAGCAGTTGATCCTCTTTGCTGAACGTCGGTAAGTGGTAGTTGAAGAGATCGATATTGTTTCGCTGTTGGAGCCAGCTACGCATCACCGCTGGGTAATCACCTCTACCGAAGATGGGCTCAGCAAACCAGCCGACACGAAAGTCCAGGACTCGGTTTGCAGGCGCCACATCCTCCCTGCTGAATGAAAACGCAGGTTCGACCCAGTCCATATGAAGAACCAGCGATACCTTTCCACCTTGGGCTTTGCGAAACTCGCTGTCGTAGACGTGCCAAGCCAACGCGTGCGCACGAAGAAGCTGGTGGCCCACAGTGTATTCAAGATCCTCATCGTTAGGCTCATTCAGAGTGATCCACAGCTTGACATGAGTTCCCAGTCGTTGGAAACACAACCTGGCGTAGTCTGCAAATGCCTGGACTGTCTCCTCGCTCTGCCAGCCCCCACCAGCCTCCCTGGATGCCGGGAGGCTGGATAGTTTCCCTGTGTGGTGCCAAAGGGTCACAACCGGGGTTACGTTAACCTTATGTAGCTCACTAACAAAGCAATGGTAGTATCTTAGCAGTGTTTCGTTAGCATCAGACACCCGGCCTGTTGGGATGATGGAGGACCAGTTGAGGGAGAAGTGGAAGTGTGAGACTTTGATCCGGTGCACGTCAGACACCTGCTGGAGGATGCTGCCGTAGTCGGCGCAGTGGCGCGGCCTGTGCATAGGGGGCGCCTGCACACCAGGGACCTTTTTCAACTCTCCGTTACCAGAGATGTTCCAGATATAAACGCTAGGGTCAGCAAACTGGCTTGGTGTAGTGTCAACCTTCAAAACAGGATCAGACGACATTCAGATGATTTTAGATATAAAATTTGAAAAGTGAAAATTGAATAAAACCAGGATTTGAATATATGCAAATGATGTTTATCAATGTTTGAAGTTTGAACAAAGGTCAAAGATTAAAGCTAGATACATCATACGATCAACACAGAATCTAAGTTCTAAAAAAATGACCTTTGAATGGGACAAACAAGAACAACCAAGTAAGATTGATTTGCTGGCCAGCACTTTACATAGTAAGGACATTTTCTACTTTTTGAAGAAATGTCTAACATAAAAGCTTTTGTTTATATAATGTGTACATATATAAAGGTGCGTGTGTGTACACACATATATGTATGCATATATATATATATATATATGTAAATATATACGTGATACTGTATATATATATATATTATATAAACCACCTTTTATGTTAGATGCGATTAATCGATTTGACAGCACTAATATATAATATGTAATCTAATAATAATCCGTATTTTAAATAAATATATGTATTATTATAAAGTTCAAATATAAAATATATATCATATACAGTATCAAATCAATGATAAAAGTTGTGTTTTTACAAGCAACCAGGATAAGCTGTAGGCCTACCTGTATGGAATTGGCAGCCACTCCCCAGGCAAAGTCACATGGAAAGACACCCTGTGCAGGGCGGTTCTCGGGAAGCTGAGGGAAGCCATTCTTCTCTATTAGTTTGCTATAGAAAGTGGCAGATGTCTTCGGCTCTCTCTTCAGATCAGGAGTGTTGAAATCCACAAAGAAAAGCCCCCGTCGTATTCCATATTCACGGTACCACTCATACCCGTCCAGCAGAGACCAGGCTGTGTAGCCAATCACATTTACTCTATCAAAACGGATCGCTATAAAGAGGAGAAAATGATTGTTCATAATCAGTTACTGATTGTGAAATGTGAATTGTTGAAAATAGCAGTGCTAAATGATAATTGGAACACATTGTAAATGCTTCTTTGACCATTAAAAGATATGATAATCTCAAAATGGCCATATGCCTACAACATACGTTCTATTATCATTCATTCTATGCTTATCATTTCATCAAACACCCTCAGTTCATATACAGTACCTTTCAGAGTCTCCATAATAAAGCGCTTCAGATAGTACATATGCTTGGCATCCTTTGTTTTTGTGTCACCACTTCCATACCAGCCACTCTCCACAACAAAGATGGGAGGATTGTTGTACTCGGCACGGACCCAGTACAGCAGCATCCTCAGACCTAGGTCTTCTGTCTGGCCGAAGCGCAGACTGTCATTGATCAGCTGAAAACTAAGAGCCGGTCCATGAGACAGGGCAAAGAAGTCCGCTGTTCCGTTAACATACGCGCTCTCAGCTTCCGTGAAGGACGGCAGTCTGTGGGTCAGATTGTGTTTCATGCAGGGTGGATAGTCTCCATCCACAAACAACGGACGGGCGAACCAGCCGAGCACGAAGTCTAGAGAACACTGGCAGGCTCTGCGGTTCTCCTGCCTGGTTCTGCTAGGCTTGATCCAGTGGGAGGCCAGAGCCATGGACACTAGCCCACCCTGACGGGAACGATACCGGTCGTCATACAAGTGCCAGGCTGCAGCATGAGCCTAGACGGCAACACAGGCCGAAACAAAATACATGGCTATATATTATATTTGAAAAACATATATTGTATACAGCACTTTGAACTACACAAATTGAACCAAAATAATAATAACGATGATAATAAAATAAAATAAATGAAAAGCCTATTAATAAAAATAAAAAAATAAAAAATATATATACACACCAGCCACTTTATTAGATACACCTGTTCAAATGCTCTACTATCTAATCAGCCAATCAGCCAAGGCATGTAGAGATGGTCAAGGCGATCTGCTGAAGTTTAAACTGAGCATCAGAATGGGGAAGAAAGGTGATTTAAGTGACTTTGAACACGGCATGGTTGTTGTTGCCAGACGGGCTGGTCTGAGTATTTCAGAAACTGCTGATCTACTGGGATTTTCACACACAACCATCTCTAGGGTTTACAGAGAATGGTCCGAAAAAGAGAAACTATCCAGTGAGTGGCAATTCCGTGGGTGAAAATGCCTTGATGATGCCAGAGGTCAGAGGAGAATGACCAGACTTGTTCGAGCTGAGAGAAATGCAACAGTAACTCAATGCACAACACGTCAAACCTTGAAGAAGATAGGCTACAGCAGCAGGAGATACACCGGTGCCATTCCTGTCAGCTAAGAACAGGAAACTGAAGCTACAATTCAGATGGGCTCACCAAAATTGGACAATAGAAGATTGGAAAAACGTTGCTGGTCTGATGAGTTTTAATTTCTGCTGCAATATTTGGCATAAACAACATGAAAGCCACGGTTGAATCAACGGTTCAGGCTGGAGGTAGTGGTGTAGTGGTCCCATTTGGCACACTTTGGGCCCCTTAGTACAATTGAGCCTTAGTACAAACCTGAGTATTGTTTCTGACCATTTCCATCCCTTTATGACCTCAGTGTACACATCTTCTGATGGCTACTTCCAGTAGAATAACACACCATGTCACAAAGCTCAAACCATCTCAGAATTGTTGAACATGACAATGAGTTGACTACACTCAAAAGGCCTCCATACTCACCAGATCTCAATCCAATACAGACCAGTATCTCTGAGGAATGTTTCCAGCACATTTTTGAATCTATGCCACAAAAGGTAAAGGGGGTCCAAGGTGTACCTAATAAAGTGGCCGATGAGTGTATATATATTATACATATATAAACAGACAGACAGATACAATTATACAGATACATTTGTTAATTAAATAAATAACTTAAACATTTGAGTATGTGGCTCTAATTACCTTCAGAAGATTGTGTCCCACTCTGAAAGGCAAATCTGAGTCATTTTTGATACCAGGAGCCACAACCCCAGTTCCGTATCCATGCCAGGCCACAACAAAAGGATTGTCGATGGTAATCCAAAATTTCACATCCGATCCAAATGTTTTAAAACAAAAATCTGCATATTCTCTGAATAGATCAACCATAACCGAATTGCTCCAGCCTCCAAAGAGGGTTTGCAAACTGTCAGGCAGGTCCCAATGATATAAAGTCACGACGGGTTGCACTTTCACATCCTTCAAACCTCGAATTAGACTTTTATAATATTCCACACCTTTTTCATTGTAACTTTCTTTGGTGCCATTGGAGAAGATGCGCGGCCAGGACAGAGAAAACCGGTAGTGACTGACTCCAAGTTGCTGCAGGGCTCGGAGGTCCCCCGGGATGTTGTGATAACTGTCACTGCCCACGTCGCCTCTGGATACACGGGTCCCTCCGCGAGTAAAAGTGTCCCAGATAGACTTACCCTTCCCGTCTTTTTCCCAGGCTCCCTCAACCGAATATGCAGCCGTGCCGACAGCCCACATAAACTTCTCAGGGAAAATGTCATAAAGGAAGGCTTTGTCACCGGGATATGGAAGTTTGCTAAACCTATCCCATGTGTGCAGTCCTGCGCCTGGATCAGCTGCTGTCCACTGTAGCTGACTGAACAATACGAGCGCCAAAACAATCCATGCAACTGTCATGGTGCCAGAGAACTGGACAACTTTCCTAATGTTAAACAAGTGAGTTGTGTCTCTTACCTCACTCCGAGTCGCTTGCAACTGAGGTATAATGCACCTGGCCCCATCTGGTCCCGTTTTTTTGTCCTCTCATGAAATCTATCAATTATTACCCAGGCACTTGACGGGTAAATAGGTATCCAAGCGCTGCGCAATTCCAGCTCCCATAATAACACATTTCCTCCTGCTAGTGTGTGATAGGGCAAATATGATTACAAAAAATATATATATATTTGATTTCTCCAGTGGCTCTAAATGACAACTGATTATCTTTTAAGACTGAAAAACCCATATGAATGAACCATATATCACAGGAATACTGATCACCAAGTTATCCAGTAATCCAAATGGATTACTAAATGACTTTCACCAACAAATAATTTATGAATGAAATACATACAGTACATTACATTAATGTTACCAGCCCAAACTCGCTCAGTTTAAACTGCATGTTGTGGAAGTGCTTCGAACAGGTGTTTTTATTAGCTAGACCTTGATTACGTAATAAAATCAACACTTTAGAATACATGAAAATACAATGTAATATGTACTAGGAAACAGATTTGTGTATTTAAATTGAATTACATGCGTAATATATCAGAATGCATTTCCATCTAGAAGGGTAATGGTAATGTGCACGGTGTGCCCGCATGTCCTGAACGGAGCCAGAAGGAAAAATTGCTATTGTAATACATTAATGCCAATAATATGTTCCCCGAGATTGTTTTATTCGTTTTAAACCAGCTATTGGAGCCTCTGAAGGGGCAATGTTCAAATGATCTGGGCTATTTGCCTGTCTGACTCAAGCGAAACATCAATATTATTACAGTAGCATTGACCGCCAATGTACATAATTTAATGAAATAAAGAATGCATCACTTCGATAAGCACGCAATTATTTTTATTACAACTATCTGCTGCCCTCTATAATCACACAATATTATTTTTCAATACCTGAATAGCACAAAATATTATTTCTCAACACCTATCCTTGTCGCATCCAAATGAGGGAAAACCAATGGTGTGAGTCTTGCGTTTCCCTGCAGGGCTTGTTTGTCAGTTTTGAAAGGTTATAGTCAAATTTATTTGATCCCATATACAGTAGATGAATTATAGAGACGATTGGCTAGAAAGAGAAAACAGAGGAGGAGAAGGAGGGAAAACAAATCCAAACAGTGCTTTGTATGATGTATGATGTAAATGTATGATACTTTAAGCTGGAATAAAAACAATACACTCACTGAGCATTGAACTTACTTGAATATTGAGGAGTGATGCATGTATAAATGTGTCAGGTCTTCTTCTGTATGGGATGGTGGTAATCCAAAGGTTGTTTAATTCATGAAGTGAAGATCAATGGGATCACTTAACACTTTTGTGCCCATCATGGGTAAGCTGATCTAACAGGACTGCCCCTGAAATAAAAGTTACTTTGGTTGAGACAATGTCAGCTAAATGACTACTACTATTAACAGTGCTTGAAGACTAGTATACATAGACATATATAGATACAGTACCAGTCAAAAGTTTGGAAACACTACTATTTTTAATGCTTTTGCAAGAAGTCTCTTATGCTCATCAAGCCTGCAGTTAAAAAAAAAAAAAAAAAAAAAAAAAAAACAGTAATATTATGAAATATTATTATAATTTAAAATAATGGTTCTCTTTTTTTAATATACTTTAAAATGTAATTTATTTTTGTGATGCAAAGCTGAATTTTCATCAGCAAGTACTCCAGTCTTTGGTGTCTTATGATCCTTCAGAAATCATTCTAATATGATGATTTGATACTCAGTCATTATCAATGATGGAAACAGTTGTGCTGTTTAATATATATTTTTTGGAATACTTTTTTCAGGATTCATTGATGAGTAAAACGTTAACAGCATTTATTCATAAAAACAGCATTTATTCAAAATAAAAACATTTCTAACAATATAAATCGTTACCATCACCTTTTATCAATTTAACGCATTCTTGTTGAATTAAAGTATTAATTTCTTAAAAAAAAAATAGTTATTGTTCCCAAACTTTTGAACGGTAGTGTATATTGTTACAAAAGATTTCTATTCTAAATAAATACAGTTCTTTTTAACTTTTTATTCATCAAATAATCCTGAAAAAAGTATCTCAGGTTATAAAAAAAATATTAAGCAGCACAACTGTTTCCAACATTGATCATAAATCAGCATATTAGAATTTCTGAAGGATCATAAGACACCAAAGACTGGAGTACTTGCTGATGAAAATTCAGCTTTGCATCACAAAAATAAATTACATTTTAAAGTATATTAAAAAAGAGAACCATTATTTTAAATTGTAATAATATTTCATAATATTACTGTTTTTTTTTTTGTTTTTTATAATTTTTTTTGTTTTTTTTTACTTTATTTTGCACTGTGCAGCAAACAATCCATACTTTATTTTATTTTATTATAAAAAGAAAAGGTTCTTGACAAATAAAACAGAACAAAATCCTCAGCATAAGAAACAGACTTTAGACTGGTAATGCAAGCTAGATTGAACAGCTTCAACTATAGTGAACCTAGAATTTAAGACCTTTAGTAAACCTTTAGTTTAGTTCTCGTTGTTTGCCTGAAGCATAACAGAGGGTTTTAAAATCCAGCTTTTATAACCCTCCACTTATTTAAACGCCTAGCAACATACATACCTCACAAATTATTATTGCTCTTCAAATCTGGACTCAGTCAGTAAAAGAAAGGCTAATCTGTAATCGGGTTGACAATGTCACCATTATAATGACCTTGTTTTTAATAAAATATATTTTTATAAACATATATTCATAGTTTTATAAACATTTATTTATAAATAAAACATTTATTTATTCATTATTTTATTTTTTTGTGATAAATATTTTTTTTTAAAGTGCAAATATTCAATGGTGTCTCTTAATTATTGTGAGGGCATACAAATTAATTACATATATAATAATTAAGCAATAATTTAAAACATGTTGAAATGAAATAGTAAATTTGTGTTACATTCCAGAAATCATCTTAATTTAATTTTAAAAAACTTGCTATTTTAAAAATAAAGGTGAAGTTGTGGAACCTGTGTTGTTACTACTTGCTTTTTCATGTAAAATACAGTCCGTACACAACTGCATTTTCAACTCATGCTAAATTAAATATATAAAACAGGGAAAGACTGCCGATTCCGATCATTACCTAATGCTAATGCGTCATATTCGTATTGCTGAGCCACGCCCACACGTGATCGATGCTAATTAGGTCGCGCCAATTAAGGCGTGTGCTCAGGAATATCATAAATATTCAGCAACGCCTCTGCTAATGATTACGCCACAATGGAGGAGTATCTCATTCCACCTTACAACTATGGCGGGTATCCTGGCTATTTCCCCTTTTACCCCGGCAACGCTAAATTTAAGCAGCAAAACTGGAATAAAAAGGGAAACAATTTGTATGTTGCGCCAGATGCCCCCGATTATTTTGACATTTATAAACGCGCGCAGTTAAAAGCGATACTTTCTCAAGTGAACCCGAATCTGACCCCGCGCCTCCGCAAGGCCAACACTAGAGAGTTCGGTGTGCAGGTAAACCCAAAGGTAGATGCCACTGTCCAGTGCTCACTCGGCCCAAAAACGCTTTATTATCGCGGCGATAAATGGGAGTCACCGAGGACGCCGTCCATCAACCCCTTGAAACTGAAACTGAAAGACACTCTGCCCAGCACACCTGTCAACTCCGTCCGCTTCTCCCGTCCCGTCGCCATCTACTCCCCCGTCTTCGACCGCAGGATTTTCTCCTTGTCCACGACTGCCAGTGAAAGTAAGGACGATGGCGGGGATGAGAGTAGCAAGACGGACAGTGAAACGGACGACGACGAGAAGAGCAAACTGGATGAAACCACGCACAACGACTCACGGCAGGGGAAGTCGTTGATTCAGCGAAATAAACGGTCTAACTTTCAGGTAACGTTATGTTAAGGGGAAAGGTTTAGCATAGCAACTATTTTTTTCCCTAAAATACAATGGCTATTTTTCTGTGAAATTCGGTGACTTGGGCTTGAAATACTACGTAACGTTAGTCAGATTTGGAAATCTAAAAATAATTAGTTCAAAGCTGATCGGAAGAATACCGCTTATGACTGGTACTAGAGTTCTAATGATATTTTGTCTGGAAATTCTTATTTTATTCAACTTGAAAACTTGCAAAGGCGAATAAAATGCGGCTCTTCACTCTATTTAAAACGTTTTCTTTCACGACCCCCCTTCAACATGAATATGTAATGAGCAGTTTGATTGGTAGGCGCTAATTTCACCCAAATTTGTCTTACTTGCCCTCAAATTGTTCCAAACCAGTTTCTTGTCGTTAACCCGACAGTCGACAGCACCCATTGACTTACATAGTAGGCTAATAACTTACTTATAAAAATAAAATAAAAACTATGGATGTCAATGGGTGCTGTCGACTGTTTGGTTACCAACATTCTTCAAAATATCTTATTTTTCAACAGAAGAAACTCTCATACAGGTTTGGAACAACATGAGGGTGAGTAAATGACAAATCATCTTTTTTTGGCGTACTATCCCTTTAAAATTACGTGTACATGGAGTTTTGGTTAAACTATTTATTTTGAGTTCTATTCTAACAATTTATTCTTATTTAGTTTCTGGAGCAGAAATATGGATTTTATCACTGCAGTAAGTGCAATATTCGATGGGAAAGTGCATTTGTGTGGTGCATCTCGGGAACCTCCAAGGTAAAATGCAGTGACTTTAAAAACATTTAAACTTGAGGTTTAAACCTAATTAAATGGCATCATTCCCACAGGTGTACTTCAAACAGCACTGCAGAAAGTGCCAGGCGGGACTGAATCCATTTAGGGTTGAATCCATTCAGTGCCAGGTAGGAGTTGTTGATCGTAATCGTGCACTTATTTTGAAGTTGTTTGTGCAGTTTGACCTTGCTCCGTTTGACCTCTACCAGGTTTGCTGCAAGGCTCGCTGCTGCTGTGAGCGAAAGCAGAGGCACATTGACCTGCGTCGTCCTCACCGTCAGGAACTGTGTGGCCGCTGCAAGGGCAAAGGCCTTTCCTGTGACACCATCTACAGTTTCAAGTACATAGTCTAAATGTTCAGGTGTATAATGATGTGTTTTAGAATCTGTATTGGTGGCCCATGTGACATTGGGTGGGATGTATTGTATTTTTGTATTTGTATAAATGTGCAAGTTTATATAACCTAATAAAGTATATCAGCAGAATACTAGAGTCTGTGAGCGTTTCTGCTTCGTGAGGGACTTAAGAGCTAAACCAAAAATTAAAATGTTATGTGCTTTCCCTTATTTCTTTCCAAACTTGTAAAATGTTTTTCTGCAGAACACGAGTATGAAGAACTGTTTTTGTCCATGCAATGAAAGTCAATGGGGTCCAAAACACCACTGTCATTGTGTGGAAATTAAGCTCTTGTTCCACAATTTAATTATGGTAATGCATAATGGAATATTTTGCTCAAGATTATGCATGCATAAAACCCTAAGATTAAGTGTCACTGAAATAAATGTATTTGCTTTAATTTGTAGACTGTGCAAAATCATTATCCTTTAAACACCAGAATTTCCTCATTTCTTATTGAAATGAACAAACTGAAGAATCTCAACATGAAGAAAGCACAATTTATTTCACAAAAGCTTTAAGTATTTACATAGTGAACGAAAAGAAACCATTTTCTCAAAGAAGCTTTACAATGTGCAATCTGTCTAGGCATGCACTAGAGAAAGACTAATCTTCATGTGATGCCTCCCTTTTCCACTTTATACAAATAACGTTTTAATAAAATACACTTTTAATAAATACAACTCGAAAGTACAATGATGCATGCTTGGCAACTTGAACCGACAAAAAACAATTTCAAAAACTACGTTCAACACACTGATTTCTTAAATACAAATTTACCCTAAAGGTGAGCCTGTGTTTGGCGTAGCGCAGGACGTCGATTGGAAAAACAGCCAAACAATCACTTATCAGCACTTGAAGTAGAATCAGGTTTAGCCGTAGCTTATCAGTTGTATGAACAAATCGCTGAATGTCAGCATGTTTGCGTGTCTTTGTGCAGGTGCGGAGGCTGATATTTAGCGGTACGTAAGTGATGGACAGGTTCACAAAGACACAAGCTCTCAGCTTTAAACAGTTACAAGTATCATGACGATGACCGACGACATACAAACAGTATCCTTTGTCCCTCCTTCATTTGTGCGGCGTGTCCTGTTCGCTTTTAAAGACAATCTTGAACAGTTACAGTAGAAAGGCATCCGTTTCAATGATCCATCATTGCACATTCCCCATGTTAACAAACAAACCAAGCAGTTCTCACTCAGGTGCTTCCTTTCCAAAAAGGCAGCATTTCTCAGTAGCAAACAGGATATATTCTTCTCCTCATGATTTACGACATGAAACGTCAACATAGTGCAATAATTAAAAGATGCATTTTAGTGACTCAATCCAAGGAATCTCGCAGGAGCAGCTCAGTTTCTCCGTTATTGCTGCACTTTTGAGGACCCGAGGACACGCTCACTCTCAGGAGCCCCTTCCTATTTAGTACAGTCAAGGATGCTCGTGCAAGTTTCCCTAAGAAGGGCACAATTTTATGTGTTAAACCCTCAAAAGGGTGGCAGCACTCCCAAACGTCACACTGGATCTGGCCTGGAGCGGGTGGCAGGAGTGGAGGATCATGGGATGAGGGCTGGTGCAGGAGAGGTTGGGTGACTATGGAGGGATCCAGTGTTCGGGGGGTCCAGGCCAGGGCTGGTCTGGGGTGCCGCAGGCTTCCTGTCAGAGACTCAAACCGGACACGCTGGAGTCGAGGAGGCTGGATGAGAACACCTGGTACCCCTGGGCGCGACGGATCATGTCCCGGATCTCTCCGTTAAGCTCCATGATCTTCGTGCAGACCTCGGACATGTCCTTGTTCGAGCCGACCAGTGCAAAGGTGCCAGTTTGGCCCAGAGTCTGGTGCCGGAAGTAGACGTTGAGGAGAGTCTGGATCTCGTCCTCTGAGCCACCGCCGAAAATGTCATTTGGCCACATTCGTCTAAAAAGCAGAAGAAAGTTATATAACAGTAATAACATTTTGATACCATTAAAATGTCATGCTACTCAATTCCAATTTCAAGACCACAGTAAAAACTAACATGCTATTAAAAACCAGTATTATTGTTAAAGAAAATGAAAACTAACTTGAGTGGGGAAAACTAACTAAACCAAATACATTTTCATGACTCCAAAAATAACAACTAAAATACATTTTAATTTGATTTCCTCATTGTTGTCTTTACCACCTAATTAACAGAGTTTTGCCTCTCCCTAGTGGTGTCATAGCTCACCTGCACTCTTGAGTGTAGCGGATGGCCATAGAGAACTCGTTGTTGTTCAAGCACTCCAGGATGGCCTGTACAGCTGCCTCTGAGCTGGGGAAGATGGGCTGGGAGCCGTGCCTTTGCCGGTCCACTAGATCACCAGCCAATGAGGCTTCAGCTAGCCGCAGGCAGTTCTTCAGATCGCTCAATTCCCGAGACATGTTCCAAAGCTACAGATTGAAAGGCACATGATTAAGGGTAAGGTTTGAATAAAATCAATCGGATCATGACCATGAGGTGTCTCAGTGGGGTCATAGGTGCATTGTGTACCTCTGGCACAGAGCTGATGGTGTTCACTTGTCCTATAAGTTTACAATAGGACTGAAACAGCAGGAGGAGCTGGAAGTGAAGTTTGTAGAGGCGCTGACACAACTCCAATTGCTGTGGACGATACGAATACATTAGTAACATGATATAATAGGGGAAATCACACATATGAACAGCCACAAAAAATAAATACACAACTCAAACTTCCATCACTGAGTGTGTTTATATGCACAAAAAATGCTCATAACAATAAAAAAAAAAAACTTGTTTTATGAAAACCATGTTTACATTTTTAAATGATTCATTACTTCTACAGTCTTCAAAAACATTTTATATGATCTTAAAAGTATGCTTACTAAGCATAGGTTTGGGTAATATCATGCATGTTAACACACTCGCTGACCTAACCCTAACTGAACTGAATGCATGTGCTAAACTATAAAGCTGTAAACACAGATCACTCACTCTAACAGATGAACAAGAAAGAGAACTGTTCTTAGTTTCAAACTTACAGCCAGAGTTTCCATTTGCTGCAGAGCAAGCATGTCATAAAAAAGGAAAGAGTTGAGAAGGGAGAAACAGACAGCATTAATACCCAGCATGCAATCTGTGAGACTGAATATGTGCCACTGTGCTCAGAAATCCCATCCACATAATTAGAAGATTAGTGCCTGTCGCATTCAACCCAACCCATATAAATCATGCAGAGGATGACAAGAAGAAGGCGCACCGAGTGACAAGAAGAGTAGTGAGGAAATAATGCATTGCATACAATACCATTTAAAAGTTTGGGGTCAGTAAGATTTTTAAAAGAAATTAATGTTTCTATTCAGCAAGGATGCATTAAATTGACCAAAAGTGACATTTATAATGTTGCAAAAGACTTTTGAACTTTCTATACATCAAAGAATCCAGAAAAAAAATGTATCATGGTTTCCACAAATATTAAGTATTGATAATAATAAGAAATGTTTCTTGAGCACCAAATGAACATGTTAGAATGATTTCTGAAGGATCATGTGACAGACTGGAGTAATGATCCTGAAAATTCAGCGCTGTCATCACAAGAATAAATTACATTTTAAGATATATTAAAATAGAAAACAGTTATTTTAAATTGTAATATTTCACAATATTACTGTGTTTACTGTATGCAGCCTTGGCGATCATAATATAATCATTTCAAACACGTTAAAAAATCATAACGACCATACCGTAACGTACAAATCTATCAGAAATGATAAATGTTGGTTTCATGTAAACAATGGCATGATGGAAGATTTCATTTTAAAGGGCACAGACGGCAGCTTTCACCTTCTCCTCAGAGTCTCCAGGCTGACAGGTGATCACACCATCATCGGGATACCTCGGAAATGTGGACCTGCAGTTCTGCAACCACTGTTGAAAGAGGAGAAAGTGGATGTGCTTGACTAAATTCAAAACAGCTGTCTCACAATTAAAACACAAGTACCCCGACACCTAGATGCTGGGGTGTTACATCTGCCAAGCAGTTCTGCGTGAGTTTAAAGGGGGGGTGAAATGCTATTTCATGCATACTGAGTTTTTTACACTGTTAAAGAGTTGGATTCCCATGCTAAACATGGACAAAGTTTCAAAAATTTAATTGTACGTTTGAAGGAGTATTTCTGTGCCAAAAATACTCCTTCCGGTTTGTCACAAGTTTCGGAACGTTTTTTTCGAGTATGGGCCTGTGTGACGTCACATGGGGCGGAATTTCCTTATACAGGTCGTAAGGGCACTTCTCCCGGAAGGGCGCGCGCGCACCCGTAGACCAGAGCGAGAGAGCGAAAGCAGTACGCCCATCAAAGCGCTGTGCTCGGCTAAGGCTTTAGGGAAGTCAATGTCACCAAAGAAGTGGGTTTTTGGTTGCCAGGGCAAGACAACCCTGCACAGATTCCCAAAGAACCCAGCGTTAAGGGACAAGTGGATGGAGTTTGTTTTTCCAGAGCATCAACGGAGTTGTGCAAGTGTTCTCGTTTGTTCCCTGCATTTTGACGATGATTGTTTTATAAACAAAGCCTAGTTCGACGCCGGATTTGCAGATCATCTAATGCTTAAGGATGGAGCAGTCCCAACGATAAAGGTTCACGGCCGTGCGTTGGAACCGCAGGCGGTGAGTAAAACTGCTTCAAATGTCTGTGTGTTGTTAGCTATCGGCGTGTAAGCTCCGCCCACACGGCACGCCTCCAGCCGCTCGTTTTTTTCCGGAAAGACTCGGTACAGCCCATCTTTCTTTTATAAATATAATAAAACTAAAGACTTTTTGGAGATATGAAGGATGCAATACTACTCTATAGGTACTCAAGATTAACATGAGATTGACTGAAACTGAGTGTTTCACCCCCCCTTTAAGTAAATGTAAATTGATGGGATTTTTTTTGCCTGGTTCATAATCCATCATGCGAAAATTATAAGTCTGATCACTTAGAGAAGTATTGGCAAACCTCCACTCTTTAAGTCTCATTCACATTTGTAGCATAAACTATTTCAGCAACTCAATTCAATGTAGCAGCTTCCAGTGGTCCTGTATGAGCAGCCTGACAGGTTAGAATGACTTACTGAGACAGCGGCTTCCTCCCGGGTGTTATATGTGTCCAGATACTCCTGAAGCTCAAGAACACTGAACTTCATCTTTTCTAGAAGCCCATATGAAACAATCTACAGGAGGACAGATGATATAAAAGACAACAAAATACTTTCTGACTTGCAATTTAAAAGTTTATATACAAAATGATTCTCAATAATTTGTTAGGAGAGGTCCCTGAAGCACGGCTGGGGAGGAATATTCACTGACCGTTTCTGCGTCCACGTACAGCGTGGGACAGTCTGAGCATAAGGCCAACATCTCTGATGATCGCACAAATTTTGACCCAATTCCCCTCAGGCCGTCTCCAAGGTAACAGGCAGCATCGCTGGTTAGGGAGCAGAACTTATTTTGGATGTTCTGTAGAGACAAAAATGAATTTTAACAATGCTAATTGTTATAAATACTTATGGGCTTCTAATTAACCAGTGTTTCCAGTTAATTATGTAGACTCTGGTGGCCTGTCAGAATCGAATCTGTCCCGCCACAGTTTCATAATAAACTGAAAATATATGTACACTTCTCATGATAACATAAAAGGTCTGTACGATTGTGTTTTCCGCCAAAATAAAAGCTTGAGGGTTTAACTCTTGCAAGTGAAAAATGAAGACAAAAGTATTGTAATTTTTCTACAGTAAAGTAAAATAATATACTTATTGCAAAAAATTACTTCTAATTTACATTTATTTTACAGTACAGTTGTATTACAATAGTAATATACAGTATTACTTTTGTTGGTATGACAATAATGATAATATAAAGGCATTATTATTATTACTATATCCTAATAGTTTGGCTTCCTATAACACCAGTGTGAATATAATGTGAACTGAGACATTATATCATGAACCACGAAATAAGGACAGAGGTCCACTCCCTGCAGTCTTCCAAAATGTGAGAACTGCTTTGTGTACATATAAGGGTGATGTTACCTGAAACATTGCAGAGAAAATGTGGAAGGTGTAGACGGCACAAGACCCATCTGTATCACACAACAGCTGGTTAATGTGACTCCGCCAGGCTTCTTCGGCATCGTCACACACTGTGGGCTGAAATGCTGCCAAGATGGCAGAGAAAAATGGGGAGGGTGGAGGAGGAAAGCCCAGCTCATCCAGGTCATCTCGGTCCTCCCCAAAATGGTAGCTACGGAAACCAGAAGAAAGGATGTTACCCTTAAATAACCATTCCAGTTAGCAGTAGTCTAATGCTTTAAAACTGTAGTGAAGTGTATCAGTATTAACCTGGGCAGGGAGTTTGGGTTCTGGTTGATTCCAGCTCGGTTTTGTTCTGCAGGAAGGTCCAGATTCGCGCTAGAGCCGCAGTCAAACCTCACTGGCAGCTCATTCACACCGAATGGCAGGTCGTCCTCTTGGACATTTACCTCCTCGTCTTCTGGTAAAACCTGTGAAGATGTGAGAAGATCATTATTGATCTTCTCTCCTCAAAGTTTATGTTCTTAGTAAATCTAAATTAGTCGGTAATTAAGTCTCACAAACATGCCAGCAATAGTTTCAAACAGCATGTTGAAGCAGATGTCAACACATCTAGCTTCGAGGTTTGGTGCTATTTGGGCACGTTGAAGAAGCTTTAATGGGCTAAATGTAATTTGAAACATACACGCGGCATGATATGGTCATCTGGAAGCGATGTTCCCAAGCAAGGTGTTGCAGCATTAAGGGAACTTGGGTCAGCTGATGTGGTGTCATAGGAAGTGGACAGAGAGTCTGTATGATTGGTGTCCTCTGAGGGAGAGAGGTTCATGGTCTGAAATCAGAAAATGCCCAGCTTTAGAAAAATACCATTAGGCTAAACCAAACAAACAATAAGACAAACACTAGGTAGTATCATAGACAGACAGACAGATAGTATTATTAGAATAGATAGATAGAATGAAAGAACTATAGAACGATAGATCGATCGATAGATAGATAGATAGATAGACAGATAGACAGATTGAACATTAGATAGATAGATAGATAGATAGATAGATAGATAGATAGATAGATAGATAGATAGATAGATAGATAGATAGATAGATAGATAGATAGATAGATAGATAGATGGAACATACTAGTTGAGAGTGGGAGAGGCTTTGGCTGGTGGAATTGGACTCTTCCTCAGAGGAGTCATCAGAGTCTTGCTGGGGGTCGTGTAGGCCGATGCAGGGGGTGATGTCAGAGTGCTGGCTCTCCTCCAGGAGCTCAGTCAGGTCTGTGCTGTCCAGAGAGCGTCGGCGCACTCCCCAGTTAAAGTTATCCATACTCTCGCCCTATTAAAACATACACACAGCACTGATTCAGCAGCTATTCTTTCTAGCATGAGCTGATGTTGGGTGTGCACCACTCTGGCCCTCTTAGGACCCAGGAAGTAGACACAACACACTTCTAATCAATCATGCAAAAATGAAGAACACGTGCAAACAGACAGTAAATACAGTAGAACAATATCTGAAATATGAAACAATATCTGAAATACAATATCTGCCTCTACGTTTAAGGTTTCTGACTTTGCGAATGAAAAAAAAAAATACTAGTTATCTTCTTTGTAGTCTAGGGGAAACAAAGTCCTGATTTTAAGGATTGTAGACCAGCAGTTTTCTACAATATGCATTTGAAACAATCTGAATTTTAATAGTTTTCTCACAAAACAAAAACAAGTAGTGAGGAATGATTTAATATGAATGAAACAAAACAAAAAAATATTCAAATGAGATGCTTCTAACATGAATTTCTATAGTATGTAATATGACATCCATGAATCGAACACATCAAAAAATTCTTTATCTAATCTCTTTAGCAACAGCAGCCTGATAGATGAGAGTCTACGTGACTGACACATATAGTTCTCAGTGATTCTGAGCAGGAATGGAAACAAGATCTCTGCCATTCTCTATGTCACATGCTAACACAGCTGTTCTTACCTGCAGCTCCTATGGCAGCACAGGAGAGAAAGAGAGAAAGTGTTAGCTACACAGTGAGAATGTCCAGAGGAAAAGCAATGGGCACATTAGTTAGGCAGTCTCTTATCAGAGCAAAAGAGTTAACTCATTATCCAGAGAGAACATGAAAGAAATAACTGAAGGAATAAGGAAATAAAGTTGAAAGGATCTGGGTTTTTGTTAGTAGGGACGGGAATTGTAACTCTGAAATCAACATCTTTTCAGTTCCTAAGTCATTTATTCTATATAAATCTATATCTATATAACTAAAATATATACACACTACACCATTCAAATGTTTGAGGTCGGTAAGATTTTGTAAATGTTTTTGACATAAGTCTCTTCTACTCACAGTAAAATAGTAATATTGTGAAATATTATTACAATAATAATAAAAAATTGTTTCTGTTTCAATATATTTTAAAATGTTATTTATTCCTGTGATGGCAAAGCTGAATTGTCAGCATCATTACTCTAGTCTTCTGTGTCACATGATCCTTCAGAAATCATTCTAATATGCTGATTTGGTGCTGAAATATTTCTTATTAATATCAGTTGAAAACAGTTGTTCTGCTTAATATATAACCGTGAAGCAATTTTTGCCAGGATTCTTTGATTACAAAATTCAAAAGAACAGCATTTATTTGAAATAGAAATATTTTTTAATGTTATAAATGTCTTTTCTGACATTCAGAATTTTCTGAATTCAATTTAATGCAAATCAAAGTAAAAAAAAAAAACCCCAAAACTTTTCAATTGTAGTGTATATATTTTTAAATCAAACATATTTGAATGTAAATAATAATTTACATTATAACATAAATAAATGATACCAGGTTTTCTACTGACCTCTCCATCTTCCAGCTCTACGTCTAGGAAGTCAAAGTCTCTGAAGACTCTGAACTGCTGCTCTGAGGTGGTATCATCCAGGGTGTCCTCCCGGGTCCCATCCTCAGAGGACACCTGACTGGGCTGATGCTCCATGAGGTCCAGATCACCACAGGATGAGAAGATCACCTGAGGCAAATAAACATGACAGTGGAGTCAGCGTAGAGTATGCAATGGTCCCATTACTAAGATGTCTTATAAGTCTTATAGGCTTATACTTCATTTGTTATAGCAATAGATGCACGATAATTAGGGCTTTAATTAATATGAAATAAACACAGATGTAATCTATTATTCCTGCATTCTATAAGACCAAAGTGATAAGTGTCTTTCCTCATAATAAAAAAAAAAGTATGGTTGTCTACATACAGTGTCTTCCCAGGAATGACAGTGGGGACTCACAGACGGGTTCTTGGTGAGGCCAACTTCCTGTCCGCAGAGTGACAGAACGTTCACCAGCTTCTCTCTCGTTCGCTTCTGAGAAACAAAAGGAAATTACCAGCTGAAAAAGCAGACTGATAGAATCATCAAGATTTTCATAGTATCACAGGTAAACATTAAAAGACGATGTTCAGAACAGCCCAAAGAAATAAAAGTTCCCCTCCTTCATACCATGACAGACATGAACAGCATGAAATGTTAGTCACCTGTGATGATTGTGGCCGTTTCCAGCTGACTGGCACCAGGACGGTGTTTGAGTTGGACCCTGAAGAAGTAGAGGACGTGCTACGGGTCACTGCGATCACACGGGCTTTCCCATCTCTTCCTCCAGATCCCTGCAGGTCATCATATCTGCGGCCAATAACCGGTGTCTGGACACAAACACATGAATAAAAACACATGGCATTAAACAAACATATATTACAATAAAAGTTGAACATAGATATGTAACCCCCTACAAAAACATAAGCACACCAGCACAACAACAGGTCCTGAGCACGGACACTCATAGACTCACACTACCCATGAGTCACAGTCTTCCTGTAGATAAACAAGCATGTGTGGAAAAACAGCCTAATTGCTGGACTCCTTATCAGTGTGGACCCACTCCATCTGGACAGGATATCACTGCTTCCATCAGGGTGGATAAGAGGCAAAAACTCAATTCTAGGAACTGAGAGGGTTTCCTGTAGTTGCACATGAAGCCACAAGAGGGAAATCATACACAAAGTTGGCTCTAAAGAGGTCTTTGTTATAACTGGAGAAAGCAGTACTTCTGGTGGTTCCTGAATGGAACTGGAATCATGAATGGGAATGCAAACAGATAGCTTTCTCCAGGTATTATAGACTTCCTTGTTTTAGATCAGATGTCATATTAAATGCAAATGAGTATAACCAGAAACTGACTATGAAATTTAACATTATTATTGGACAACCCAAGATTTTAAACAATATTGGGTTGTCCAATAATAATGTTACATTTTCATTTAATTTTGCTTTATGTTATTTGACCTATTTAGTGTCAAAATTCACATAAAAAGCAGTCACTTTCCCTAGAAGTTGCCCTAAAAGACCACTACCTATTCATTAGGTTTCAGAAGAAACCCTCAGAAATCCTCATTACATCCACCAACACATTAATCTGAGAGGTTATTAATCACAAATGCAGTCAAAACACATCTCTCCGAACTTCCGTTGAGTATTATCCCCATTTCTCCACCTGAAAGCAAGCTGAGAACTCGACTTTCCTTTAGCCTAAAATGTACCAAAAACAAAAGGAAAAGGGGCTGCGCCCTTCATGGGATCTGATAACAAATGCATGCTCAAAAACAACAACATGGCCGCGCCTGAAGAGGTGAATGAGTCAGAGAACCTGTTGCGTGTAATTGCATAGAAAACTGATATTTTGTAAAGCATTAGGCCTAATGGTTTTTGTGCCTTCATCAAACAAACAAAAAACCGCATGCATTTCAACAAGTGAACGACAAAATATATTGTGCACACTAAGTAAAGTACCTCGGATATGTCAAAATGGAATTCCAGAGTCTTTCCTGGCAGGGCTTTAGATGAGCCATCCCACATCATACGGCTAACCTCCAGGTGGGCTAGATCACCATGGGCATAGGACGGCAGGGACAGGCTGGCTGAGCGGGAAACGACCAGCTTCAAAATGTTCAGAGCTTCTTTCCAGTGAACTGTCTATAGAGGACACACACATATTGGTATGACAAATCAGATCAAAATTCTTTTAAATGACCAGATTAATCCTACTTCAAGTGGTTTAGCAGAAAGGATCTCACCTGTACAAATTTCTCAATGGTCTTTAGCACCTCTACATTGAAAGGTTTGACCTGAATTCCTACCAAATCCATGTGGCTCAGCAGACTGTAGATGATCTGCAGCAGGGGCTGTTGCATGCTGGGTAATCCTTTATCAAGCAACTATGAAGAGAGGTCAGCTGGTATTAAAACTGCATAAGCAACATCATATCTACCATTTTGTAATTTTATGCTTGAGGATATTTAAGCCTGTCAGGACATCTCACCTCAGCCATATATGTCACAAGACTGAGCGTGATGTCAGAGAAAGCCTCGTGCAGGTAGCGACAGACCACATTAACCCACGAGAAGGGGTCTCTGGTGTAGGAACGAGTCTTATACAGGGTCATTACATGAGCCAGGTGAGATAGTTTAGTGTTCTTGTCTTTCTCCTCTAGACACACCTAGAATAGACACCACACCATAAACAGTCAAATACATGTGTAATTGTGTTTCAAAAATAAATATTATTAGTATGCACTGACTACTACTGACATAGCTTGTGTATATATATATATATATATTTATATATATATATATATTTTTTTTTTTATATTGAATGTATTTGGGAGCTCATATTATTTTTATACTTGTATGATGTAATATTATTAATATTTTATTTTTGGTGGCCAATTGTTTATCACATACACAGAATGTATTCTACAACAGACTGACACTTTGTTAATCAAAAATAAGACACCAGAAATATGCACACTAGCTGAGATTTTATTTAAATACGTGATAGTTTTCTTGTTACAAGAAAACAAAAGAGTTATGAGTTGGGATATAATACAGGATTAGGTGTTGAGAATGAGTCTTCACATTCAGGTGTAAATATTAATGAAGTCAAGGGTGTGTTTTATAGTAGGAGTGTGTAGAGAAAAGGAGGCGGGGCAGACCTGTGCGATCCTCTCAGCACTTTCTTTACAAAACTGCGTAGGGCTACCGAAGTGTTGCACCAAGTGAGGCAGCAGACAAAGCACATTCAAAGGAAAACCTGAGCAGACAGAAAATAAAACATACAATTATGTGTAAGATCAGAAAACTTGCTAAATATCACAAACAATCAATATTCAACAATAACACTCATAATAGTCTTAACCCTGTCACAAGATTTTAAAACAAAAGTAAGCTTGGGTTTTAGGCTTCATCCCTACTACATCAACACATCTTGTTTTGCGTAGGGTCAACACTAGTAGACCAATCGTAATGCATATGCAAATAACAAACTGCAATGACATCATCGTTGTCAGTTACATTTTGAACAATGAAAATTCTAGGTGCTCTATTTAATTTTTTTGGCAGTACAAAAGCATAAAAAACCATACTATGTTTGCGGAGATGTACAATTGACAATTTAAGTACCAATGATGACAATTTAATTACCAAATGGCCTATTATTAACATTTAAAACATTTACACACACACTAATTGTTTGGACACAGACAAAGTCTAAAACCGATCGAATAAGGAGTAAAAAGCAATCATAAATACACAGTTTGCCACTGCTTTCAAGTCATTTAGCCACATTAGACCTACAGTATATAAACAAGTTTTAAGAAAGTGCCAGTACAAGTATCTTCTCTACTACCCACCTATAGCCTGCGATGTGTCCACCACTGGCACTCGAGAAACAGGCGTGAGCTGACAGAACAACTGAAGCGTAAGATCATTTGTAGCTGGAGAAGTGAATCCCTTTAGGAGCAGCTGTTGCAGTCCGGAAAAGCCACTCCACCTCAGCTGACCCTGGAGCTTCTCTAGTCTCTCCCTGTTCTCCTGCAGATCCAATGGAACCCGAGCCAGCAGTTTGTGAACCAGCCTCAATGACATCTGGTATTCAAATTCAAAGTCCGACTCCATGAGCGACACCGCCACCCAGAAGATGGTGGCGAGCAAGTTTGCTGGGTGACTGGAGTGGGAGGGGTCGGTGATGACACTTGTGTCGGCACGGGTGGAGTTGGAGGACGTGCTGCGGGCCGATCGAGCGAGACACTGTTGGGTACAGGCTTGGATGCGGTCCAACGTGGCACTGCGAGGAGGGTTGGAGGACGAGTTTTCCCCGCTCTCACCGAACTTTTTGGGGACGGAGTAACTGCGCTGGTGCCTGTTCCGCTCATTAGTCTCTTGGTGCAGGTTCAGCTGCCCTGTGCTCTTACGGTTTGGGTTGAGCTTCCCGCTCACCAGGAAGTCTGGTGATGAATCTCTGTTTGTAGAAGAGACATTGCAGGAATGTACTGAACAAAAGTCTTATTTTTTTTTTTTTTTAAATCTTACTAATCCTAAACTTTTGAATGGTAGTGTAGTTATAAAATATTTTTACTAGGTTGAATTAGTAGGAAAGCATAAAGTACAGCATGAAATTCTAACCTTGTCAAAGCTGCCATAAGTTCACTGTTGTTCAGACATTCAGCTAAGTTATCCACAACAGACTCCAGAGTAAGTAAAATCTCCATGACGTAACCCTGGAAAGCAAAATAACATTAAAAACTATAGCAAAGAGATTGAAAAGTAAGAGCAAACAGATATATTTAACACTCTGGTTGATGGATACACACCTGTACTTCATCCCCGTGCTCCCCCACAACCTCCACGAGGCGTGAAAGCAGGTCGGACACGGCGTGGGCAGAGAGGGGCTGTCTCAGGGCTCGGAAGATCTGGAACGAGCGTCCAGCGTAATGGCGGGAGGAGCTGCAGAGGGCCGTCTGCAAAGCAACGTCGCTCAGCTGATGCTCTAGGTGGAAATCTGACACATGACAAAGATGCTTATCAACCAAACACTGTGCCAATGTAATGTATAAGATATTTAATTCTGTCAATATGAAACATAAATGCACTAAAATGTTTGGTAATTACCTGATTTGGACTCCTTGAACACAGAGACCACATGCCGCAGGAAGTTGGTGAGCTGCTCTGCGCTCTTAGAGTTGGGGTTCTTCGGCGTGATGTCTTCGTGGCACCAAAGCGGTCCAAAAGCCCTGAGTAAGGACAGGACAGTACTCCATGCACTGTACCACCACCACCACCAAAATCACAAATACATGAACTACTACTCTCTAACTGCCTGATTTACTGACCCTGGAAAATCCCCAAAAGTTTTGCTGAAGAAAAAATGCAAAAAATATGTGGATAACATATTTATCAAATTGCATGTGTGAGAATTTCAAATGTAAAATAATGAAAATAAATGTAAAATAATTATTTTAGTAAACGAATTAAAGTAATAAGAATAATTTTAAATAATAATAATAAACATAAGAAAAAAAAAGAAAAAAAAAAGTGTTCTTTGGCCACTAGGGGATGTGTGAGCTTTGTAATATTTGATCGTTGATGCACTATCCATTTTTGTCGTCATTCTGATTATCATTATGCATTCTAGATCAGCATCTGACTCCTCCTTTTTAAAGGGAAAAAGACTGATTTGCGTTTTAGTCTATGTTCATCCGCATATATTGAAACAACTGCTATACATCTATAATTGCCACATACCTGGTGGTGAGGAACTCAATGAGCTTGTTGGTTTTCTCATCTGAATCTGTGGAGGACTCGTCCAGCTCCTCCAGGTCAGCTGTAATTTGTGGCAGGTTCCCAATGCTTCCTCCCAGGCTCACACTGGAGGAGGTGGAGGATGAGCTTAGTCCAGAATCCGCCACTGGTGACGCTTGCCACTCTCGCAGGAAGTCAAATCCTCCTGTTCAGACGAGAGTGTGGTTTAGTGATGTAGTGCAAGCAGGTTATAAATAGTACTGCAAGGCCCAGTTTCACAGACAGGACTTAGATTAAGCCAAGATTAGGCCTTAGTTCAATTAGGGCATTTAAGTAGCTTTTATAAACATGCCTAAGAAAAAACAGTCAGTGCAAGTTGCTTTCAGTTAAAACAGCTCAAACATTAATTTTAGTCTGGGACTAGGCTTAAGCCTTGTCTGTTAAACCAGGGGCAAAACTGTAAATTCTTAAACATTTTTGTTTTCCTATTTCTTATAATTGTGTCTGTGGCCTGGTTTTAAAATTAGCCTTAGCTAATTCACCTATCATGGTTTACAGACCTGTAGTCTTTGCTGCAGGTCTGTAAGATAAGCATATGAACCACACTTATCTAAAAAAATATCTAAAAAATGTGAGATGTATTCCAAGCTTTAATTGTGTTTATTCAGATATCATTAAACAAGGAAACAAAAACATCAGTGCAGTGCACGTGGAGGATGAAAGATTAAGTGCTAGAAAACCCTAAGTCATTATGCAAATTGGGACTTGGCATAGAGTCTGGCCTAATTACCTCCATCTCAGTCTCTTCTATAGTAGGAAAGACAAACAGCTGCCAAAAATACTTTGAATTCTATGCCAAAGAAAGTTAAATCCTAACCCTTGGGGTTTTTCTTAATAATAGTAACCTACTTCCTCATTGTAAATTCAAGCTGTTTAGTAAATGTAGGTGAATCTTATGCTCAGTAGTTCACACTAGCTATGTTTCCATCTACCTATTTTTATGCAAATTTTGGGATATCACATAAAAAAACACTGTATGGGAATGACAAGATGCGCATAAATTAAAAAAATGTGCATAAAAACTAAGATGGAAACACATTTACCGAATAAATTTCTCGATGCGCATCAAAACAGATGCAACTTTTTCGATGGGATGGCATAACTGGATCAACCAGCGGACCGATCTCATTGCACAGAATCTGAAATGCTGTTTGGTAATTTTGAAATGCCTAAGCAAAGTCTGTTGTCAAAGTGGTTCGGTATAATTACCTCCCAGAACTGTCTTAAATGACTGCCTTCCCAAACAGCAAGTATCCGCCTCAGAAAGCAAGTTAACATGATCGGCGATCGCGTTTATTGCGTTTCGTATGCGCGCTCTGAGGAGTAATATATTATACAAACAACATTACTATATATAGTGGCTACTCCTACTGCATCAACTTCCATTTTTCTTAGTCATATTTATCGCCAGTTTATCAGGAAACTATGATTTTGATCTCTTGAGCACATGGGATGGAAACGGTGCTTTATTCGCAAATGTTTTATGCGTTATATTCCAAATTTGCGCACAAGTTAAATTCGCAACTTTGGATGGAAACATAACTAGTGACTGCTCTGTGCTGCAGGTGAAGTGACAAAATTAGGTCAGGAGAGTGTAAGGCAAGGTATTTGTGGTTTTTGTGCATTGATCTTGCTGTGCAAGTTGGCAGGACTGAAATGTTGAAGAACTGTGGATAAAGAAACAATGACTGTACCCAGGAATATTTCACAGGTTGTTCTTCATAGATCATGTTTAATTTGAGTGTCCACTTTGCTGTTCTCAGCCAGACTTTTGATATCTTGATATCTGAGCACAGTCTGCTCAAAGACATTTTTTTCTTATGGGAATTGAAACAAATCTTCTAGCGAGAAATTGGAATTGGTTTTGTGCAATGTTATGAAGAAACTGTCTGTGAATGTTTATTTCGGTTTGGTGGTGTCTTTTTATGTCATGTTGTATTTGAAGCATGGGACTCTGGGTTGAGAACTGATTGTACCTGTGTAGTGGTATTCAGGCTGGTAGCTGGATTTAACAGTGAGGGTCTTGTTGTCACCGATCTCTCTGGTTAGTAACAGGACAGAGGCGATGACCTGGAAATTGTTGTTGCAGGAGAGGGCGATGAGGAGATGCAGGAGTAACCTCTTGCTGTGCTCAAACACCTCCGGCCTGTAATGATCCAAACCTGAGAGGACAGAGATACAAAGGTAAATGAACTGAACTGATTTGAGATGAATAGAACAGAAGCCAGTGAAGTAGACAGGAATGAAACATATTCTGAACATGAACTAAATGACTTTCAAAGGGTGTTCCCACTGTTGTATAACGTGGATAACACAACATACATACATACAGACTAGTGCCTCTAGTCAAAAGACATAAAGAGAAACACATTGTTTGGCTGAAGGTGCTGATGACATAAAGAGTCTAAGGGCCCTATTTTAACGATCTGAAACGCAAGTGTCAAAGCGCAAAGCGCAAGTAACTTTGTGGGCGGGTCTCGGCGCTGTTGCTATTTTCCCGGCGGGATAAATGACTCTTGCGCCAGGCGCAAATCTAAAAGGGGTTGGTCTGAAGTAGCTTCATTATTCATAGGTGTGGTTTGGGCGTAACGTGAAATAAACCAATCAGAGCATCATCTCACATTCCCTTTAAGAGCAGACGCACTTTTTCCTTGGCGTATTGCTATTATAACGGCGGATTTGCCAGGCGCGCGTCAAGAGCGGTTCACAGCCGAGGAGAGCAACGCTCTCGTCACGGCCGTAAAAGAGAGAGAAGTGACATTGGGGATGGGAGAAACACACCCAAATTAGCTTCGGCTAAACAGGCATATAATAATGTGGTAAATGTGTAAGCTAGATGTATGCTTTTATAATAAATTATTATATTTATAATAAATTATCTATCTATCTATCTATCTATCTATCTATCTATCTATCTATCTATCTATCTATCTATCGTTTGTAATAATATGATTTGCAAAAATGAAAACTGCTGCTTCTGTGTAGATTAGAGAATCACAGTGTATGAGCGTTTGTGCACTCTATACATTATGGTCAAGCATGCGCCCTTAAAATAGCATAATGAACAACGCGCAACGCGTCACTGACTTTAGACTAGGTTTTTTCTGGCCAGTGGCGCAATTGTTTTATGGAACAGTAAAATAGCACCAGGGAACGTTTGCGCCAAAACACGCCTCCTTTTTTGCGCTGAACCGCCCAGAGAGCGCAAGTTCATTCCCTAGTTTAGCGACGTGCTTCTGTGGAGGGAAAAGCGCGCTTTGCGCGGGTGCAAAATAGGAATGAAACATGCGTCGGTGTACAAAGTCAATTGCGCTGGGTGCAAGATAGGGCCCTAAGAGAGATAAGCCATGAGTAGATGGCATTTCGCCAGCCCTCTTTCTTTCCTTCTCCTCCTCATTTTCCATTACAGACATTTTTCACATTTTTGACATTGTTGTGCTGGTTATTCAGACAGCCTGCTGGGGTGAATTAAAGTGGAGAATGCGGGAACTATACAGTATAGACCAGACAAAAGATGTGCGTTCTCACAGCGAGAGACCCAGACACAAACACACACTCCTTCATAGTTTTTTTTTTTTCAGCTAAGAAAAGAGTAAACACTGGATAAGGGGTTCCCCCACATTTTAATAACATTGAAAAGAAAGAGAGACAAAGAGATGAAAAAAAGAGTGCTTACCTAGGAAGAGAGCATGAAGAAGCAGCGGCAGGTGTAGGGCCCAGTCTTCTCTCACACTGTGGTCCACCACCATCTCCGTCATGAAGATCACAGCTATGTTGCACCTGTCAGAATACAGCAAGAACAGTTTTAAGGCCAAATCACACGACACCGACAGACACAGATCAACGCCGACAGTCCCCAGATTACAGTACGTCACTTCTCAGATTCCAAGACCGACCCTCGCCGATTCAACATGTTCAATCGGCAAAAAGCAGAGGGGTAACAGGGGTAACACACTCATCCAACAAAGCCCAACAAAGAGTCTGTTGCCGCCAGTCGGCGTCGTTCGGTGCAGTGTGAATTGATCTTTCGGCTGAGAGATATACATATTAAGTAACTGCATTCATCGAATTACTTTTACAATTCACAATCTTTGTGAACAAATATTGTCCAATATTTCATGCCGTCTCGTCACTATTGCACTATTGGCATACAGAGTCAGGGAGAGCTGTGACCATGAATCACCAAATAAAATGTAAGATCCATGAAATTGCAGACTGGTATAGACAGATGATCTCTTCATTTGGCTTGTGTATAACCAGACAGAATACACAAAGGAGAGTTTTTAGCAGATATTCCTGTTATGCAATTATGCTCATATTTTCAATAACTTCACCCGAGTTTTGATGTATATCTTGCTGTTCAGATGTCAGTGCGAGTCTGCACATATCTGATTAACTTGACAGATGGTTTATAAAAATGTAAAACACGTTGATGTACCACCCTCTGATGCATGCCTGACCGCCCATTCCTCCCTCCCGAAAAAATCACTTAACGTCATAAGGATGCTGGTAAGAATCACTGTTGTCATGGTAACGGAACAACAGTTCCTCTCTTGTAAACAAAACAGAGCTGAGGGTAACTGCTGTAAAATGCCGGAGCAAACTAACACAAGTGAGTTTTATGGGATTGGGTAAATAAAATTAATCCGCTGAACATGAACAAAACAGACTCTGTAAAGATGACTTTATTGTATGAATCCATGTGTCTTTGTAAATGTTTTCCAAGTCATGTATGTGTGAGGAATTTTTGTAGGAGGGTAGTAAAATTTCAAACACAAAAGGGACAAAATGACTTTGAACATTTAAGACCTTTCATAAATCTTCTGTTCGAATAAGTCTGACTTCATGAAATTGCAAAGGAAGCAAAGAGTAGATTAAAAGTTTGGGCAGTACCTGTGAAGAGGTCCCCGTGGAGTGATGGTCTCGGGCAGGTAGTCCACGAGCGGGGCCCAACAGCCTCCATTTACGGGCATGGGGAGAGGCTGAGGTCTGTTACTCTCCAATACACTGATCAGCCAGGCGGCATATGGAGGCAGAGGGTCATCTGCCAACACACAATTGGCATTAAAAAAAATCTAGACATCGTCGTAAAACAGAGTGATCAGGACCCTAACATGAACAGGTAAACAAATCTAAATCAGTTTAGCACCACTATACAACATTTGACCACAGAATGCTTTGATTAGTTTCTGATTGGTCAATCTGATAGTCTTTAGTTTCACATACAGTTAATATTAAATCTGTAGTTGAATAAACTGAATCTGAGTTTCTATAATCGAAATCAATCAGGAAACATTTCTAAAATCCCTCCTGCAAATTTCTACATTCATGTAGTATAATATAATACAATTTTATCTTTAGATTAATTTGAAAGAATTGTAATAATTCTAAATAAACTGACAATCTATCATTAAAAAAATTATGTAAAAATAATGAATTGATTTGAATTAATTATTAAAATAAAGAGAAATTTCAGTCTGTCAATTCAAATGACCATTTGGTGTGAGGAGTCGTTTTAGAGCACATCATCCATTCAGATAATCATTTCTCTCCATTAGAGCTGACATGTTGCCACCCGTCCATCAGCTGTCATGACAGGTATGTAGAGAGGACAAAAGCTGTCGGCTCCCACACCCAAATCACAAATACATGTGCACAACTGGCTGACACGCAAATAGTGAAAATACATACAGACAAAAGGATGCAATGTGACCTCAATTTCAGAACCGAATTCCTTAAAACGGAGGCTTAATGCTGTACTAAGCATGTATTTTTGGTAAATACAGTATGTGCTAACTGGTAAGTCACATGTACAGATATCAGCTGTTAGAAATCTACAGCTGTAAAACAAAGAGTGTAAATGTATCCTCAGCTACATGTGTCAGTGAGTGGATTGACAGCTGTGAACCATCTGTTGCTCTGTTCTTGTAATCTCAGGGATTACTGGCTGTAACCTATAAAGTCTGGAGGTGCACAGAGGGCTTGTGAATCAAAAAGTCGTCCATAACTACGTCCATAATACGGGTCAGATGAAGAACTTACTCTTCTCCTCATCATAAGAACCTCCTGAGCTGTTGCTGTAACGTGATTCCAGACGGTTATGAGCCCGTGCTGCGTTGCTCAACCTGAGTAAATGTGTGCACAAATCACATGTTAGGGAACATAGAATGCACATGCATCCTAAAATGCATATTGACTTAACATGTAACAGGCTGTTTAACAACCTAGTAGCTACATTTTTTTTTTTTTTTTTTAAATCTCAGTTGCATAAAGAAAGATGCACCTCTCTACATTCTCTCTGGTGATCTTTGCCTCATCTGTCTCCTGGAAATTTTCTTGCCCGGCCACTATTGTATTACTGCTAGACGTTGTGCCTTTGCAAACAAACAAACAAAAAAAACTAATTAATTTAACATTAAGTCAGAACCATGCGTTTGGTTATGAGATTCACAGCATTGGATACAACACAGGGTTCGCCAATAAAGATGTCACAAAGCCAAAGAACTGTCACTGCTCGACTGCTAGTCACAACTAGTACTACATTTATGTTTAAACAAACCTATTTGTTAATTTATAGAATGAATTATTTAATAATTGAATAGTTCATGCAATAATTTACAGATTATTGACCATTATTATAAAAGTTGCATAGCGTAGCAAGTAATTTCATGGTCATTAGTTTCAAAGTTGATCTTAGAAATGTAAAGATTTAAAAATTTTAATTCAAAATGTCACCAGACCAAGTAAAAATCAGGGTAACACTTTATTTTAAGGTGACGTATACATTACTACATTAACTTACTATAGAAATAACAATAAATTAATGCAATTACAAGTAACTAACCCTAAATCAAACCTAACCGTAACTCTACAGTAAGCACATGAAGTTAATTGTACTTACTCAATTAACTACTGAGCAATATTAATGTAACTATGTCACCTTAAAATAAAGTGTAACCAAAATCAGTACTACTGGCAGACATCTAGGCATCTCCAAGTGGGGGATCATATGTGCCTCACCTGAGGCCACGACCGAAGTCTTGTTGCTGGCAGCAAAGCGGTAGAACGGTGGGTTGTCACAGTGTAGAACCACTGGGTTTACCGGGTCTGTCTGCTGAAGCTCAAAGAGCAGCTCCTCCATGGTCTGAATGGTGTTATTCCGACACAGAAATATCACCACTTTCTTAATCTAAAAACAGTTAGAGACAAATTTAGTCCATTATATAGATCTAATAAAATGACCATGTGGGTTAAGAGTGTCTGTATGTGTGTTTTCCTTACATATGGCAGCAGTGTGGTGTCGCTGCTGACTCCACACAAGCTTATGAGGAACTGCAGCGTTATTCTCAAGTTGTTACTCCACTTGTCATTGGACACAATAGCATTCCAGGCGTTCTCCATTTCAGGACCTGGAACTTCGTCTCCATACTGATAATAAAAAACCAACAACAGTAACATCTTAGTTGACTGTAGAACCTTTAAAGGGGCAATCTTGTACACTTTTACAGCATTGTATTTTTCCCTAACGTTATGTGAGACAACAATTCTTGCATAATGAATAATCAACTCTTTGCAGTCTAGGACAAACAACTTAGATATTAAAGAGATCTAATTTGTGACTTTTCTTTCGTATTGGGTCGAGCCATCACCACAGCTGGTATTTAAGCAATAGCCGCAGCGCCTCTTACCTTTGCTGTCATGAACATGAGGTTGTTTAGGACCAGTGAAGTGGCCTGTAGAGAGCCCCAGCCATTGCCCTTGAGCCTGTGGGTGATTCCCAGGTTGTCGGCCTGCTCACGGGCCTCTTCCTCCGGGGTGCTTGGGCTGGAGGTGGGGGGGAGCAGTCCTGTGTCCACCAGCTCTATGTTGTTCAGCCAGGGCAACAGATAGGTCAGCATGATCTGTCTGCCGTTAGGGTGAGTGGTGGGGAACCTTTGGCTGACCTCTGCATGTGAGATTGTGGAGGGGAAAAAAAGCAGGCAGGTTTAGCGTTCAAGTTCAAAAGTTGAACTGCAGTACAATAACAGAGCACGCCTGACCTGGCCCATTCTTTTACACGTAGGTGTTTATTTGCCTTTAGTAGGGCAACACTTTGGTGACACATCCAAACATGTGGCTAAGAGGTATTCCTTGTAAAGCATGAGAAAGTGTGTCACACACACAGACACGCACACCTTACCTGAGAAGAGAGGCAGGGTGAGTTCAGGATACATGCAGGCCAGCTGGTTTGAGAGCTGGAAGAGAGAGACGCTGTATAGCGGTGGTAAAGGACCATGTGTGCCATACAGGATATTTCCTGTTTTCTGCCCCACAATCCTCTTTGAGTAAACAGACAACTTGGACTCCAGAACCTGAGCGACAAAGAAAATAGAAAATAATAGAAAATTCCACTGTATGTCATTGTTCCCCACAAAAATTGTGATTATGAATTAACAGCTTCCATGGAGCTAGTAATTTATTTATTTTTGGAATAAAAACTTGTATAAAGATTACTTTCTAACATATGGAACAAAAAATAAATCTTTCAGCCACTGAAAATACAGGAAAGACAAGTAAAAAATCTGAGCTACTGGCTTGAATGAGCCAGCACAAAAAAGACAAAAAAAGGTTAGGTACCTGCATAAGCTGCATGGATATCTCGTAAATCTCTCTGCTTGTGTCAGATGACTTAAACAGCACCAGATTCAAAAGGGTCACAATATCACATGGATAATTTCTGAAAAGTAAGAAAAAATACAGATAACATTTTTTTTATTATGATGTAAAGTGACATCAAAATCTTGAAATATCATGAAGGGTAACCATGGCAGTGATGAAGGTTCTGATTACCTGCTACCACACACAGTAGCAATAGCTTTGAAGCATCCGGAAGCGAGCTGGTATGATCCAGTGAAGCAGCGATCCACAGCCCAGTTAAACAGATTCACCTGATCTGGGTTTAGTTCCAGGAGTAAGATAACAACCTCACAGCCAAGCCGATGCACCTGCAAGTGATATAAACATAAGTGTTTAAATGTGTGTTTTACTGAATTAAAGTTTTTCCATCCTATTAGGGTTATTTCACTTTCAATTTAATTCTGTCATTAATTACTCACCCTAATGTCGTTCCAAACCAATAAGACTTCCGTTCCGTTCATCTTCGGAACACAAATGAGGATCTTTTTAATGAAACCAGAGAGCTTTCCGCCTCTCCATTGACAGCCTACGCAACTACCAATTTCAAGCCCCAGAAAGGTAGTAAAGACATTAAAGTTATCCATGTAACTCCAGTAGTTTAAGTGACGTGAGTGCTTTGTTTGCGCCAAAAAGACAAAACATAATTTACGACTTTATTTATAAAATATATTAATCTCCAACGTGCGTGTTCACGCAACGTCTGCTCTCGCGTCAAAACAACATGCATGCTTCGTTGTGCTCTTGTGAATGTGCGAGCACATACGTGTTGGACGGTATTGTGTTGACAGTGCGTAAGTCTGCTCCTGCTGTCGTGTCAACACAACATGCATGAATCATGGTGCTCTTGTGAACGTGCATTTAAAAATTTACAAAAGTAAATAAAAGTTGTAAATTATGTTATGTCGCTTCATAAAATTGAGGTTAAATCACTGGAGTCAGATGGATTACTTTAATGATGTCTTTACTACCTTTCTGGGGCTTGAAAGTGGTAGTTGATTAGTTGTCAATGGAGAGACAGAAATCTCTCAGATTTCATTAAAAAAATCTTAATTTGTGTTCCGAAGATGAACGAAAGTCTTATGGGTTTGGAATGACGAGGGTGAGGCCTATTTGTTTAGCAGGCCTAAACAAATAAGATTACTCATTATCTGAATGGCTGACAACCCAGAACCATTAAAGTCAATAAAGAAGAAAAGCATAAAAAACAAAATATGTCCTTAGGCCAATCCTGACAGGCTTGTTGGTTTAGTTTTAATGACAAGTATTAAACCTGATGCAGGTATTAAAAGCAGCTATACAATTTTAAACAGGAAGCCTGTTCAGCATCAACATGTTAAGACAAGGACTACAGCCGACACCTTTCTAGCAATAAAAAAAAAGAAGTGCATGCATACCCGGAGATCATGGCAGGCTAAGATATTGTCCAGCCACTTGTAGAGGTATCCGTCTGTAGAAAGGCCCACATTATCGAACACAGGGCCACAACACAGTACCGCTGACATAGCCTGAGGACAAGCAGTGTACACACACAAACACAACATTACATCAAAGGAAATCCCATATCAACACTCCGTGATTTGGAGCATGTGGACAAACCACAGTTCCGACCCAGTTCAACATGAATCGTCATCACGAGAGACTTTATACACAAGCTTCTTCTGTCTAAAAGCCCTGATCCATTGTAACACACAGAATTGGATTTTCACGCCTTCTACAAAAAAGAAAAAAAAAGATCAGAGCATCGGGTACCTGCCAACTGCATGCCTGTTTGGACAAAGAGGGTACAGAGAGCTTGGGGAATTTTCTGTATACAGGTACTTCTGTATACAGCTTACAGGTACTTTCCAGATTGGATTTCAAAATTTAGCGATTTAGTGGCGCTAACATGACTGTATCATTTCATCCGTCCACGAAACTGTGATGGCAAATTCTAAACAATTCAAAACTTCATCTGTTCTCCTAAATTACGAGACATTTATGAATGCCAAATATGAGGAAATAAAATCTTTTTTGCTAAAAAGCCTTTATGGTGAACCTCTAAGAGACATCAATACCAGATTTTTTATCCAGGTTTACCTTCAAAGCGCAATACTGGTAGCGTGTGATCTGGTGGTTGCGGTCACTATAGCGGTCCAGAGGTGTGAACATGACACTGAAGGGTCCGGCCCACTGGCTGAAGAGAATGAAGAGGTGATGTCTCAAGCTCTGCTGGGGGAACAATAACCGCCTGTTGTGGACTAAAGAGAAAAACAAAGGAGATTTGAGGATCTAACATGCTTTGATGTTTTGTTTTACAAACAAGAATAATTAATGTTACAGTGTAAAATGTGTTTGGACAGGCAAATCTACATTTATTGCAAAACTACAGTAAACCAGTAATACAACTTAAAATAACTGTTTTCTGTTAATTTAATTTAAAATGTAATATATTCCTATGATGACAAGGCTGAATGAATTATCAGCATCATCACTCCAGTCTTCAGTGTCACGTGATCCTATTAGAAATCATTCTAATGTGTTGAGTTAGTGGTCAAGAAACATTTCTTTTTATTATCGATGTTGAAAACAGTTGTGCTCTTTAATAGTTTATGTGTACAATGAATATTGAATTAAAAGTAATTATAATTATATCAAGAAAAAAATTATAATCAGATCAAGTGGAAATAGCTCTTTAAAGTATCATCTGTGTACATTTGTCCATTTACTTTGTAAAGGTAAATAACTTGTAAAATAAACTTCCCTTTTAACAGGTACAGACTGTCATATTTATTTATATAAAATGCTAATATTCATCCCATATTTTACAGGATGTGAACACACTGACCAGCCCTGCATCACAAACAGCTTTTGATTTGTGAGCTGGCTGTGACGCAGGGCTTTTGATGGGCTTGCGTAGGCTACTTGTGTGTCAGAGGGGATGTTGTGCTTTGCTGGTCTGAGGGTTTTCTTGGTCAGTCAGCGCGTATTAATCAGAGCCTGCACAGTTCTATTCATAGCTCTGATCCCGGGCCTTTAATAAGTGACTCACTCAGTGTTGGAGCCTATTGAGCCTTTGAAGGGGCGGTATGTTTGGATAACCTTATACTCCAAGACCTGTGTATCAATGGCTCTATTATACCAGCTAAAATATCTCACCTGCTCTAATTTGGTATTCAGGAGTACACTTCGGAGTATTCTGAGAATTCATTATACATTGGGAATGATCACTGAGATGCTAATGGAGAAGATGGTTCTAACTAAAATAATAAATTAGGGATATTCAAAGTATTTGGTCTATGTTTTTAATGTACAGTCTTACCTGGAACACACTGGATGAGGTTGGCCACCATTCCACTGAAATGAGCTCTCATGTCTTTCAAAATGTCCAGCTCTTTGTCATTCTCTGCTTCTAAGAGCATCCGGGTCAGATCAACATACTCCAGGAAAAGGGCTCCTAGAGCCAGAGAATCTCGCTCCAACGCCCCATTAGTACTGCAGAGAAGAAGAGAGTAAAACAGGCGCACAAGGGATTTTTACAAGACTTTCTCTTTCCTAATTCAACAGAGGTCAAAGATTCACTTTGTTTTCAAAGAAGATCAGTTTAAAAAGTTAAACCCTGGATTTGACTTCATAAGTCCACAAAACCAGTCAGTGGGATCAGAGGACAAGTTCACCTGTCACTGATGACCCCTGAGTCAGCAAGAAGCTCAAAGATACGCAGCAGCTGCAGCCGGAGCAGATCTCTCCGCTCTCTCCGCTTCTTATTCTACAGAGACAGAAATACAGAAGGACACAGAGAGAGAGTCCATTTAAATCTAAAAATGTAAATACTACTGTGCATGAGCACTGCCACTGCACTATAGACACAACAATGCACATAATGTTATCTATGGGGGTTTCCAAATTCAGCTGGATTTGGCCAGAGCTCTCACCTCAGGCCTCCTCTCCAGAGCTTCTTTCATTAGAGGATGGAGTTCTTCCACCAGCTCCCTAATCAAACACACATGAGAAACAGTCATGAGACACCCGCAGAATGAAAGCAACATAAATATTTCCACAAACATGCTTTTGGCTCAAAATCCTGAAGTAAATAAGGCTTTTTCCTGCAATAACTGTAATAATGTTGCGATGAATTCATATCTGACAAAAATTGTCAAAATTAAAATCCATACATCTAGGGGTTGACATTTCAAATTACATAAAATAACCTGTGCTGAGTGTTATTTTAGTATTTTATATACTTTGTATTTCTTTTTAGCTTTATTTATTAATTAATTAATTTGGGTTTTAGTAAAAAAAAAAAATACTAAACTGATTTATTTCAGTTAGTTGCCAGTTCACCTAATTTTATGTTTATGTATTTCATCTAATATTTATATTTTATTTCAGCTTTTTTCCGATTACAGAATTTTTTTTTAATAGTTTTAGTTAACAATTAAAGCTGCAAGCAGCGATGAAAGGGCCCTCGCACCCGTGCCATCAACACTCGGTGGCTTTAGGAAGACAGAGCATGGTTGGGAAATGTACATTTAAGGAGGTATATATAGTAATAGTATGTCAAAGTCAGTTACAAAATGTTTTGTATAATGGTGATAATAGCATGCTTCATGACTATGTTTCTAGCATGCTCAGTACACAATAATTATGTGGTTAGTACTGCATTACTGTGTTAACCATGTCAGTTTCTGTTGCCAGTAGGTGGCGTTATGACTATAACTGAATATGAGCATGGATGTGTGTTCAGGACAGAACTCTTATCAAACGTGTGAAGTTTGGTGCAAATTGGACATTGCCTTCTTGAGTAACAACAAAGTCATGTTTCATTGAATTAGCATTCTTTAGCACTTAGCTAAGCATTGTTAGCATGTTTTAACATGTTTCTAGCATGTTTAGAACTCAATGGCATTTTTAACATGTTGCTAGAACGGCATCAACGTGTTAAACATGTCACTTCCTGTTGCCAGTAGGTGGCGCTATTACTATAACTGAACATTCTCATGTAGATGTGTTCAGGCCATGACTCTTATCAAAAGTGTGAAGTTTGGGGCAGATTGGACATGCCATGCCTGAGTTACAGCAAATTCCTTTTTAATTGCAATAAAAGCATGCTTTAGCACTTAGCTAAGAGTTTGCTAGCATGTTTTAGCATGTTTCTAGTATGTTGTTAACATGTTTAACACTTGCTGGCACTTTTTTATATGTTATTAGGAGTCCATAACAGTGTTAAACATGTCACTTCCTGTTGCCAGCAGGTGGCGCTATGACTGTAACTGAATATAAGCATGGTCATGTGTTCAGGACAGAACGCTTATCAAACGTGTGAAGTTTGACGCAGATTGGACATTCCATGCCTGAGTTACAGCAAATTCATATTTAATTGCAGTAATATCATTTTTTAGCACTTAGCTAAGTGTTTGCTAGTATGTTTTAACATGTCTCTAGTATGTTGTTAGCATGTTTAGCATTTGATGGCACTTTTTTTATATGTTTTTATATGTCCACAACAGTGCTTAACATGTCACTTCCTGTTGCCAGCAGGTGGCACTATGACTGTAACTGAATATGAGCATGGTCATGTGTTCCGGACAGAACGTTTATTAAAAGTGTGAAGTTTGGTGCAGAATGGACATTGCCTTCTTGCGTAACAACAACATCCTGTTTCATTGAATTAGCATGCTTTAGCACTTAGCTAAGTATTGCTAGCATGTTTTAACATGTTTCTAGCATGTTTAGAAGTCAATGGCATTTTTAACATGTTGCTAGAATGGCATCAACGTGTTAAACATGACACTTCCTGTTACCAGTAGGTGGCGCTATTACTATAACTGAATATTCTCATGTAGATGTGTTCAGGACAGAACGCTTATCAAAAGTGTGAAGTTTGGGGCAGATTGGACATTCCATGCCTGAGTTACAGCAAATTCCTATTTAATTGCAATAATAGCATGCTTTAGCACTTAGCTAAGAGTTTGCTAGCATGTTTTAGCATGCTTCTAGTATGTTGTTAGCATGTTTAGCACTTGCTGGCACTTTTTTATATGTTATTAGGAGTCCATAACAGTGTTAAACATGTCACTTCCTGTTGCTAGCAGGTGGCGCTATGACTATAACTGAATATGAGCATGGTCATGTGTTCAGGACAGAACTCTTATCAAACGTGTGAAGTTTGGGGCAGATTGGACATTCCATGCCTGAGTTACAGCAACTTCCTGTTTCATGGCGAAACATCGAAATTTGTCAGGCCGCCGAGGACCCGCCCTTCGACGAAAACTCAAGATCTTCGCAATTTAACGTCGCAAAGGCCTTAAGATTACACTCACCAAATTTGAAGATGATCAGATTAAAACTGTAGGAGGAGTTCGTTAAAGTACAAGGCCTGAAAATGGCAAAAACTGCACAAAAATCTGAGAGGAAGTTCAAAATGGCTGACTTCCTGTTGTGTTTAGGGCTATGCTCCAAGAGACTTTTTTGTAGGTATTAGGTCATTACATGTATGTACCGAATTTCGTGCACGTACGTGGAACGTTGCGGGAGGCGCACTCCGTTGAACTTTTATAGGTGGCGCTATCGAGCCATTTTGCCCCGTCCAATTCTGAAACCTATATCAGATGTAAATTTTCGCCAGTTCTGACGCGTGTGCAAAGTTTTGTGAGTTTTCGAGCATGTTTAGGCCCTCAAAAATGCAATTAAATGCGGAGAAGAATAATAATAATAATTAAAGCTGCAAGCAGCGATGAAAAGGGCCCTCGCACTCCTGCCACCGCCACCGGGCGCCTTTAGGAAAGGCCTTAAGATTGCACTCACTAAATTTGAAGAGGATCAGATCAAAACTGTAGGAGGAGTTTGTTAAAGTATAACGTCTGGAAATGGCAAAAACTGCACAAAATCTAAGAGGAAGTTCAAAATAGCTGACTTCCTGTTGTGTTTAGGGCTACGCTCCAAGAGACTTTTTTGTAGGTATTGGGTCATTACATGTATGTACCAAATTTCATACCTGTACGTGAAACCAGGAGCCGGGGCAAAATGTAGGGGCAATAATTAAGCCATTTTGCCCCACCCAATTTTGAAAACCATATCACACGTAAATTTTCACCACTTCTGAAGCGTGTGCAAAGTTTCATGATTTTTCGAGCACGTTTTGTATTTGCCACACCTCCTACTACCAGCAGGTGGCGCTATTGCTATAACCAAATATGAGCATGGTCAAGTGTTCAGGACAGGACTCTTATCAAACATGTGAAGTTTGGGGCAGATTGGACAACGTATTCCTGAGTTACTGCAGGCTGTTTGTGGTTGCCTAGCAACATCGGAAGTGCAAGCAATATTGACAGAGAACTTATCTGATCATGCATAAATCACCAAAAGGCCGAAATTGGGTGAATGTTTGTCAGGCCGCCGAGGGCACACCCTTCGACGAAAACTCAAGATCTTCGCAATTTAACGTCGCAAAGGCCTTAAGATTACACTCACCAAATTTGAAGAGGATCAGATCAAATCTGTAGGAGGAGTTCGTTAAAGTACAACATCAGGAAATTATGAAAAACACCCAAAATCTAGGAGGAAGTTCAAAATAGCTCACTTCCTGTTGTGTTTAGGGCTATGCTCCCAGAGACTTTTTTGTAGGTATTGGGTCATTACATGTATGTACCAAATTTCATACCTGTGCGTGAAACGTAGAGCCGGGGCAAAATGTGGGGGCAATAATTTACCGAATTTGCCCCACCCAATTTTGAAAACCATATCACACGTAAATTTTCACCACTTCTGAAGCGTGTGCAAAGTTTCATGAGTTTTCGAGCATGTTTAGACCCTCTAAAAAGCGATTCACTTAAGAGAAGAAGAAGAAGAATAATAATAAACAGAGCAAAAACAATAGGGTCCTCTCACCATCGGTGCTCGGGCCCTAAATATAGCTGCGAGCAGCGATTGCGGGCCCAAGCCGGTGGCACCGCCACCCTGGTGCCTTTAGTTACACTAAAGCCACCGGGGTGGCGGTGTCACCGCCTTGGGCCCTCCATCGCTGCTCGCAGCTATATTTATATATATATATATATATATATATATATATATATATATATATATATATATATATATATATATATATATATATATATATATATATATATTATACAAACATATATATATATATATACCGTTCAAAAGTTTGGGGTCAGGAAGATTTTTAATGTTTTTAGGAGAAGTCTCTTCTGCTCACCAAGGCTGCATTTATTTGATTAAAAATACAAACAAAAACAGTAATATTGTGAAATATTATTCCAATTTAAAACAGCTGTTTTCTATTTTAAAATATTTTACACTGTAATTAATTTATGTGATCAAAGCTGAGTTTTCAGCATCATTACTCCCATCTTCAGTGTCACATGATCCTTCAGAAACCATTCTAATATGATGATCGATGGTCAATAAATATTAATTATTATTTTCAATGTTGAAAACAGTTGTGTACAGATTTTTTTTCAAAATGCGTTGATAAATGTAAAGTTCAAAAGAACAGCATTTATTTCAAATATAATTTTTTTAACATTATAAATGTCTGTACTGTAACTTTTGATCAGTTTAACTCAATCTCGATGAATAAAAGTATTGATTTATTTTATTTCTTTCCCCCAAAAATAAAATTAAAATTATTACTGACCCCAAACTTCTGAACGGTAGTGTTTAATGTTACAAAAGCTTTAGATTTCAGATAAATGCTGTTCTTTTGAACTTTCTATTCATCAAAGACTGTACACAACTGTTTTCGACATTTAAAATAATAATGAATGTTTCTTGAGCATCAATCATCATATTAGAATAATTTCTGAAGGATCATGTGACAATGACGACTGGAGTAATGATGCTGAAAACTCAGCTTTGATCACAGGAATAAATAACAGTTTAAAATATATTAAAATAGAAAGCAGCTGTTTTAAATTGGAATACTATTTTACAATATTACTGTTTTTGTTTGTATTTTTAATCAAATAAATGCAGCCTTGGTGAGCAGAAGAAACTTCGCTTAAAAATCTTACTGACCCCAAATTTTTGAACAGTAGTATATATATATTATATAAAAATGTAAGGGATAAGACACAGATAATTTTACTTGCCTGACCTGATTAGAACAATGAAAAAACTTAAATGAAAAAATAACTTGGGAATCACTAAAACGAGGGCGCGATTGAACAGTGGACACATAAAAACATACTCTGTCATTTTGTTCAGAACATCATTCAAACTGCAAAGTGTTAACTTATATTTTTGTACAGTAGCAATAAAACACAACATTGTGCTTTTTTAAAATACATTCAAGCAATCCGCCCCGAAAATGAAACTAAAATGCTCACGGCTGCACAGGCATTCATAATGGTGCGCGTCCTCAGCGAGGAACGAGCAGAACAGAGTCAACGTTTTTTAGGTCATTGCTCCTTCCATAGGAATTTATTGAAAAAGCTCGCTCTGCTCCGCACCATTATCAATGTCCGTGCGGACGAACATATTTTACTTTCGTTTTTAAGTTAGCGATTAAAAAGCCCCCAGCGGTGTCACACGTCAGTTAACCGGTGGTAAAATATTCTCACTGTCACATACCTAGTATATTTTTATATAGATATAATAGGCCTACCTGATTTTGAACACAAGAGGGCAGTATAGCACTATGTTTGACTTTATTTATTTATTGTTTAGACTAAACAACCATTCTGGCAGTTTTTAAACTTAAACTTCATTCTTAAATTGAAAAAAAAGAATAAAATGAGTTAAGTTCTGATATTTGTATACTTTTATATAGTAATAAATGGTGTATAATTACATTTTTAGAATATATGAGCCTTTTGCTGTTTACTTTTTAGACAATACTTTAATCCCTCGCCATAGCAAAACCGTTTGAGATATTTATTATCCGTTCACAATTTAGCATCATTAATATATTTTTATCATGTTGAAAAAGTTTGGTGGGAATAAAATAAACCACTTAGATAAAGGTGGCTAAAAATTCAGAGGCTGATTTTGCAAAAAAATCCACATTCAGACCAAAATATCTGACTTCCTGATGGTCAGAGCTAATGACTTTAAATTAGAAAGTTGTCCGGGTCGATGAGATCAATATATGAACTGAGTTTTTTTTACTGTAGTTAAAACTAACCCCCCCACTTTTGTCAAAAGCATGTTGAAAGTGACACACTTCCTGCTGCCAGTTGGTGGCGCTATAACTTTGAATCACAATAGCCACATCCATCTGATCGGCCTCTTACCACGAACACACTGGTGAAGTTTCATCAAGATCAGTTAATGTATGCAGCAGTTATTCCACTTCGTGTTTCTCTTTTCTCGCCATAAATTCGATTCCTTGCCACGGCCAAACCGTTCGAGATATCAAAAATCCGTCCGCAATTTAGCATCCTCAAAGTCTTGACTACATGCACACCGAGTTTGGAGGGGACACGGTGAATTTTCTAGGAGGAGTATTTCACATTCCACAGCAAGCGTTTTCCAAACAACCCATAATAGCCGACTTCCTGTTGGGCTGGCGTAAAACTTGACCAGGGGAAAGTTGTTCGGCACGATGAGATCTATATGTGTACCGAGTTTCATATTAATTCATGCAAGCGTGTTTGATATATGGACCAAGTTTTAGAACCCCGTTCAAGGGGGGCGCTGTTGAGCCCCCCAGCCACGCCCGGGTACCAGCTTCAGCCCGGCCCTGATGGCCGTGGGTTCTGACCTGTGTGCAAAGTTTCAAGAGTTTTTGAGCACGTTAAGGACCCCAAAAGCCCCTGAAACCTTGATTAACAATATAAAAGCAATAGTCAAATCCCCCCTCCCCTCACACACACACAGACACAGAGAGAGGGAGAGAAAATTCTTCAGAAAATCCACATTCAAACCAAAATATCTCTCTTCCTGTTGGTCGGAGATGGTTAATGTCAATTAGAAAGTTGTCCGTCTTGATGAGAACAATACACATACCAAGTTTTGTTGCTGTTGATAAAACTAACCGCCCCATTTATGACTAAAGGTGGCGCTACTGAGCCCCTCACCACGCCCGTTTCTGAAACTTTGCACATGTCTACGGGCTAATAAATGTGATGTGTCTGTCGAGTTTCATCCAATTTCAAGTATGTTAAGAGTCTCAAAAGCATCAAAAAAGAATATTAAAGTTTGAAGCGTTGCCATGGCAACAGTATTAAAGATATCAAAAATCCTTTCACAGGTCTACATCTGCCGTGTGTTTACATTATACACATAAAGTTTGAAGCAAATCGGGTAAAAATAAGAGGGTGATTTCAAAGCATTTTGAAAGTGACACACTTCCTGCTGCCAGTTGGTGGCGCTATAACTTTGACTCACAATAGTCACATCAATGTGATCGGCCTCTGACCATGAACACACTGCTGAAGTTTTATCAAGATCAGTCAATGTATGCAGAAGTTATAATACACTTCCTGTGTCCCATTATTCGCCATAAATTCGTTTCCTCGCCTTGGCCAAACCGTTCGAGATATCAAAAATCCGTCTGCAATTTATCATCCTCAATGTCTTGACTTCATGCACACCGAGTTTTGAGGCGAATGGATGAATTTCCTAGGAGGAGTACATCAAATTCCACAGCATGCGTTTTCCAAACAACCCATAATAGCCGACTTCCTGTTGGGCTGGCGTAAAAAGTAAAAGTACGAAAGTTGTTTGGCCCGATGAGATCTATATGTGTACCGAGTTTCATATTATTATATGCAAGCGTGTTTGATTTATGGACCAAGTTTTCGGACCCTGTTCAAGGGGGCGCTGTTGAGCCCCCCTGCCACGCCCGGGTACCAGCTTCAGCCCGGCCCTGATGGCCGCGGGTTCTGACCTGTGTGCAAAGTTTCAAGAGTTTTCGAGCATGATAAGAGCCCCAAAAGTGCCCGAAAGGTTGACAGAAAAATAATAAATAATAATAATAAATAATCCTACCGAAAACAATAGGGCCTTCGCCCTTTCAGGGCTTGGGCCCTAATAATAATAATAAACAGAGCAATTCCAAGAGGGTCCTCACACCATCGGTGCTCGGGCCCTAATTAGAGCTTCAGTGAACCACTAGTAGTCCTATAGAACCTGTAGACACCTGTCCTCTTCTAAGTAACGGCACACGTCAGAATGGAATGACAGTCATCTCTGCTATTTTGTTTGGGACACACATTACTTGCTCTTTTCATGTGCTGTTCTCAAACACCTCACATTTTTCACAGCTCCCTCAGTGTGTGTGGCAAAAGTCCAGTGTAGCTGCCAGAATGCTTTGATAAATTTGCTGTAAAACTGCCTTGGTTTAGGATATAATCCAAACTCTGAAAATCAGCTGTTTTTTTGGGTAAATGCTAAATAGCTCATTATGTGAGAAAGAGGCATGTTTATTAAAAGCAATACCTGAACACAAGGGAATTTGTTCGCCCAAAGCCGAGGACCAGAGACTCTGTGATCTCTAAACTTTCCGATCTCATGAGGGGAACCAGCTGTTTCAGGAGCCATGCCACTGATGGTGTGCCTATCACCTGATCAGAAACACATACATGTACTTACTCATGACATCACAGTTCTTTAATCTTCCAAATCATCACTGTCCTACTATGGGCACAACGCACCTTGTTATCATACGTGACACTGCCATCAGGTGTGGTAGCCATAATCTCAGGGGTGGAGGCTCTCAGGTGACCCGGACTCATGATGCTGGGTTTGGCAACACCCAGGCACAATATCAGGTAATTCCTCCACAGCGTCACATAGCCATCGGCTGGGCCTGGCGTGCTGGTCTTTTTGGCGTAAACGGGACTGCTGCAAATGTGTACCAGAGAAAGGGAAATTCTTGAAAGTCTGTTATCCACCCCAGTATTCGTAAAAAATGTAAAATAACAAAAACTACTATAAACCGGACGTTTTAAGAGTAAAGATGATCGAAAAACTCACTTTGGGTCAACAAGTGGCATAAGCAGCTGTAGGCGAGTGAAGGCATAAGGCCAGGCATAGCTGAGTGCCGTTGGGCAGTGTTTGGGGAGGTGCTCTGGCCTAAGGAAGCTATAGAGGCAGAGCACCCAGGGATCCTTCACTGAATGGGCGAAGATCCACACGTGAGAGGGACTCTTTACATCATAGTGGCTGTTAACCAGGCGGGCGTTCCACTCTACCAGCCACTGCAGGTCCACGTGATGACTCATGGGCAGGGTGGCCTACACAAAACACAGATTTTAATAGCTGAACTTGAGCAAGCATGCATGAGTGTTATGACTTTAAAGACAGACATTTGGCAACTGAATTCTATAAAACTCTTGTGGCACAAATCAATTTTATGCAAGTTGAGGTCAGTACTGAGAATGACACACAAACATATGGATCCACAAACAGAAACACATCCGGAGGGTTAATAGGGAATGCTTACAGAGTCAGAGACAGCCACATGGACGAAACTGTCCAGCACACTGGGGGCCAGTTGGTCCATAACCTCGATCATGGACTTATCGTCATCCTGAGAGCAGAATCACAGGACAGTTACAAGGCTTGTGTTGAATAATGTTTAGGTTACACACTAACAGGTCTAGTACTGATTAGGATTGCATCTGATATCCACTGCATGTGCATGCATGTTTATGATTAATTCAACTGGTCACATGACATCAAATTCAGTCAATAAGCTTCAGTTCAACCTAATGTTCGGTTATTATCTGTGTTTTAAATTATTTCCAAGTATAAAACTAATTTCTCCAACAACAATAATGGCAAAAGAGAAACTCTTCTGTCTTTTCTTTTCTATTCTATTCTATTCTTCATTTTTCTTTTTCCAAGTTATTGTACTCGGTTGATTCTATAATTTTCTCTTCTGTCTCTTTCTATTCTATTTTATTTGTTCTAATTGTTTTTTTATTCTATTCTGTGTTATTTATCTATCTAATTATATATATATATATATACAGTGCAATGCATAAGTGAATACACCCATGCTAAAGTTGACTAAAAAGAGGAATAAAAAATCATATTTTGGAAATTGAACTTAATGCCTTAATTTAAAAAATTACCAATTTTCTTTGTGAATGAATAATGTATCGTAAATAAATAAATGTTCTTCCTTAAAATACATGGTGCATAAGTGAGTACACCCCTATGTTAAATTCCCATAGAGGCAGGCAGATTTTTATTTTAAGTATTTAAAAAAAAAAAAAATTAGGATACTATGCATCCTGATAAAGTTCCCTTGGCCTTTGGAATTAAAATAGCCCCACATCATCACATAGCCTTCACCATACCTAGAGATTGGCATGGGGTACTTTCCATAAGATCATCTCTCAATGCAAATCAAACTAGCTTTTAGGCTAACTGAAATAAAACCATGCCAATCTCTAGGTATGGTGAAGGCTATGTGATGATGTGGGGCTATTTTAATTCCAAAGGCCAAGGGAACTTTATCAGGATGCATAGTATCCTAAAAAAAAATTAAAAAAAAATACTTAAAAATAAAAATCTGCCTGCCTCTATGGGAATTTAACATAGGGGTGTACTCACTTATGCACCATGTATTTTAAGGAAGAACATTTATTTATTTACGATACATTATTCATTCACAAAGAAAATTGGTGTCCTTAAAGGTTGGATTTTTCCTAATTTTTTAAATTAAGGCATTAAGTTCAATTTCCAAAATATGATTTTTTATTCCTCTTTTTAGTCAACTTTAGCATGGGTGTATTCACTTATGCATTGCACTGTATATATATATATATATATATATATATATATATATATATATATATATATATATATATATATATATATATATATTATATTATTGTGTCTTTTTCTATCCTATCTTACTCTTTTCTATTATGTTCTCTTTCTCTTTTCTATCATATTGTCTTCTATTCTATCGTATTCTATTTTATTATATTCTGTCTTTTTCTATTCTATATTATTCTATTCTATGCTATATTCCTCTTTTCTTTATTATTTTGTTTTTTTTCCTACCAGAATCTGTTCTAATATATTCTGTCTTTTTTTATTATCTTATTTTATTCTATTCTGTCTTTTTTCTAATCAATGTTATCCTTTTCTTTACAATTCTGTCTTTTTCTGTTCTACCTTTTTCTGTACTATTCTGTCTTTTCTATTCTATGCTATCTTTTCCTTTGAAAGAATAAAAAAAGACAATAGAATTATAAATTCTATTATATTATCTGTCTTTTTCTATTATATCTTATTTTACTCTACCTTGTTCAACGTAATTCTGTTTAGTTTAGTTTGTGTTTCTGGCATAATCTGCTACAGACCCAGCAGCCTGTCTCACCTCGGCTTGTCCGATGGCTGTAAACAGGCAGCGTATCTCTCGGAGGACGGACACAGCCAGTTTGCGAGTGCTGGTCTGGCAGGAGCACAGCAGCAGCAGGGCCAGACCCTCCACAGCGTGCAGCACCGTGGAGTGAGGACTGCGATCGGGCGCCAGTCTGGAGCTCCCGCTGCTTTGAGATCCCATCTAAGGTCAACAAATATACACACATACACATGATCATGCACAGAGCCCCCAAAAACCATTTACATTGGTTAAGTGTGTATAGCCATTAAAGAGAAAAATTCATGCTGATACCTCAGCCGAGCGTTTTCCAGGCGCCTGTATCGCCAGCCTCCACTGTGTCAGGAAATGCAGCAGCAGTTTAACGGATGAGTCCTGCAGGCCCTGCTGCGTGTCCTGCACCTCACGCAGCAGAAAGTTAGTGTACCCGAACAGCACGTCCTCTCGCCAGTCGGAGAAGTCCAGCAGCAGACTCTGCAAGGAATTCTGGGCAATGAGTCTGAGTTCATCATCCATGTGGACCGTCAGCCTGCAGAACGCAGAAAGAAAAACAATCAATGACAATTACAGCTTCTCTTATGTTTTTAATGCACAGTGTATTGTTTATACAAAGGGTACATGGTGAAACTCACCTGGCCAAGAGATCGATGAGCTCAATTTTGGACATACCATCTGGCAGGATACGTGGAATGGCCGCAACACACGTCCGGAACAAGTCAATCTTCGGTTTTCTCTCACCCCTGACCCGGGAGAAGGGATGAGGTAAGAAAAAGTAAACAATGAGAGAGACAGAGTAAAGAGAAACACAAGGAAGTGGAAAAAAGAAATTGTCAGACTATCTAAACAGGGTGTGTGTGCTGAACATGACTCAGATAAGTTGTCTGGCTGTGAGCGTTTCCTTCACCCACTCATGTTACACTCTGAGATAAATAATAGGTGGTGACAGGTCAGAAAAAACTGTTTACGTGATCATGTCTTCGGGCTCCTTGTTGAGCATCTGGGCATTGGTGAGCATCATGCAGCGGCCCACCTCCTTATCCAAGTGCCTCAGGATGTTATCAATGGATTTCCTGACCTGGGAATAATACAGTGCCATACCTGCAGGGAACAGCATAAACAACCCAGACTATGAAAAACTGAAAAAAGAACAACAATGACAAACACAAACAGGCAGGTGTTTGTAATAGCTAAGTGCCCTGACCTATCAGTTTTGCTTCCTCCTCAGTTAGAGTTTTGCTGAGATAGGTTTTTTTCTTCTTCAGTGTGTTCCCAGAAGGCAAAGTGGCCCCCGTGTTTGGCATGGGTGGTTCACCATCTTTCTGCTGCAGGTTATCGGCTATGACGAGGAATGCTCTCAAGGCGATGTTCATTCTCTAGATATACATCAGAAAATAAACAAAATACGCATTTCCTCATAGCAGGGTCTCATCTCAGGCGGTCTATTGGGTTAAATGTGTTTGTATGGGTTCAAACACAATTCTATATTTATAATTCTATAATTCTATTATTATTAATAAGTGGTATTAATAATGAGCTTTAGATAAAATGATTACAACATTTGAAGTAAACGTGTGTGTGTTTGAGCATTACCTCTGGGTTTAAACTGAAAGCTTTAGCTGATTTTCCAACACTCAGCAGATCACATATTATTTCTTTCATAGCAAAATCCAGTCTTTCCTATATCCAGAAAAGAAACAAAGATTACATTACACAGTGTTAAATGATAATCATTTGTGTGACAACAGTGTAAAATTGCAGGACCTGCAAAAAGGCACAGGAAAAGATGTGGAATATTTTCTTTATGCGCATCAGACGTCTATAGGTGTGTGTGCGAGTAGTGTCAAACCTGGGCAATGAACTGAATTATCTTGACAAAGATGTTGAGGGGCATGTCTCTGGGAACGACGCTCCGTGAACCCTTAGGGAACAGTGTTGATATGATTGAGGTGAGGCGGCTGGAATGGATAAAAATATAAAAATGTCATATTAATGGATGTCAATCAGAATCAACATTATTATTTTCTTATTCCTTATCATTACTGTCATGCATTTCAAATGAAATCCATTATATGTCTTATATTAGAAATATATTTCTTAAATCGTGTTGGTATGATTTAGTTTTACAATATGCTACCTTTGTGTTGCAGTGTTGCTTTCACATTTGATTCGGATCATGTAGACCCACAGCAGTCGATAGAGAGATTCAAGTGCCACCCGGGCCATTTTGTGGTCTTTGTTCTGCAAGAAGAGCACTTTATTGTAATTTCCTGTTATGTTCCTGTGATGCATCTTATAAATTATGATCACCAAATGAGTGCATTTTTTATACTTCTGTATAATTTCCATTAATTCCACGATTTTCACCAGTTTCTACCAGTTTGTTTTCCAATATTTTTTTTTTTTATCTAAACATTTTTAAACCAAGATAAATTTACTTGAGAATATACAAAAATGTTAAGACTAATAATCATTTCAGAGAATATCTCTTGAATTAAGTTTAGTTACTTTTTTCTTGTTATAAGCATACATCTAATCAATTGTAGTGAGGTTTATGATGAAAAGAAAATTCAATCAATATTTTTTACATTTTACAAAAAGAAAGATTTTTATTTTTAATATTTTAATATTTTAATATAATATATAAAAATATATTATTATAAGGATGTTTAGATATTTTTACTGGCAAGACAAACATACAAATGATTTTTCCCCCTGAAAGTGTACCATCTATTTTTCTTCTTCTTTTTTAAACCTGATCTATTCTTTCATGTTTGGTGTTTCGTGGCTTTAGTGTTCAATTTCTTTTGACTTTTGACCAAATGCACTGCAACAAACAGGATATTTTTCCTGCAGGTCAAAACCTTAATTACATAACAAGTCAGCAGCTCTCAGACTGTAGCAGACCTCTGCAAGTACAACATGACGACTGACTGAGAGATAACAGAAATCAGATAAAGCTGAAATCTTGATAGAGTGATCCAGGATCTTATTAAACCATTCTCACAGTTCTGCACATCATGGTTGTTGTTATTATGCACCTCCTTTCTGTTGTCCAGACTAATTTCATTAATTCTTTCATTCCACCTCTCTCACACCCCCACACAGGTACAGAGACTGAAGTGCTGAGCACAAAATGTACAATGGGATGTTACAGCTAATGATAAAGGATTCTCCTATCCTACAGGCCTCTCCTTCAAGCAAACAAAACATTCCTGCAATCTGCTGCACTCCCTCTGCATTTCACACATTTTTAACAGCTATTTGCTTCTAACTGCTGCCACTTTAAATATTTGTGCACTTGACTGATGGGCTCCACTGGTTAAAAGAACTTGCAATCACATGATGCTAACACAACCCTCTTGCACAACAAAAACTGCATTCCTTTTTGCATGTGATCTGCTGTTATTTGCTGATCTATAAAAGCTGTATCATACAAGCTTTGTAGATCTCAAATACTCACTTTCAGGTTGGACAAGCAGTTGTTGAGGAATACGTGCCATCTGTTTAGAAAGATTTGCTTCTGGCTCACACACAGAAGACATGTTACCAATGGATACAGAGCCTAAGAAAGACAAGGAGCAAGTCAATGGTTTCATTATGTGCTTAACAAGAATTATGTAATTCAATGACTTTGCAAAGACAGTGAAAAGAACAAAATATTCAAACTTTCTTTCCCCAAGACCCAATAAGACATTCTGTGTTTACTTGAGACTCAAAAAATACTGGTAAAATACATTCCATGATATTATAAACCCTGGTAACCACAATTCCAATAAAATTTTTTTTTACTACAAATGAAACTGTGTAAATGTAGTTAAAACTCTCATCAAAAAAGTAATTAGCATATGGCATAATAAACATAAACCTAAACAAAGATTTTAAAATATTCATAGACAGCTTAAATAGACAGCTTAAAGGAGATGTGCGTTTAATGTTTTAATAGCGTAAAATAATTGCAGCAACTGTGTTAGTTTGCAGAAACTATGGTTGCATTAAAAATGTTGTGAAGGAAATGCATGAGCATTTGCTTTTAGTAATTTCATTTAATGTAACATTAAAAAAATTGCACATTATATGGGTATTTAAGGGTTAGGATCCAAACCTTAAGAAGCACTGCTCTCAAAAATATTTTAGAAAGCAATTTCCTCTTTCCTGTCACAATAATTTTGGACTTGAGTTGTTTTCTTTAAGTTGGATTGTAAAATATTTATATGGCAAACAAATCAACTGAAATTTTTAACAAGGATGTCAAAATACACACACATCACACAGCTATCGTGTGCCACTGTTTAAAATCAAAAGTTGCTATGTTAAGTCGTGAAAGATATTTAGAGATGGAGTATTTGAAACATCACAGACAGCGAAAAAATGTCAGCTACGAGCCAATTACTGTAGATGCATCTCCCTCTATTGCTCTCGAGCATGAAAAAAAGAGAGGGCAAGACTTGCCAGAGAGTGTTTCTTCCTGGATGACAGGTCTAAAGTTGTGTCGTAAAGTGTTTCCACAAAATTCCTCAAACAGGGCACATTCACCTCGTTCTTCACCGTCTGAAGAGAAACAAGTTTGGACAAGAGCCACATTATTACATTATTCAAATGTACATATTTGGTAAGCCTTTCTTACTCAAACAAATTACAATTTAGCGAATGAATGAAAACAAACATTTTGAAGTATTCAAATATTTAGTTTGGCAGTGCTTACTGCAGCAGATCTATCAGAGACGGCTGTACTTACTGCGGCTACTGGGACGAGAATCTCTACAAAGAGTCCAGCCATAGAATGTTTAATATCCTTATCTTTCACCTCCAAGAAATACTGAGCACACTCCTATAAACATATAACAGTATTTTAAGTCTTTTTGAATACCAAGAGAAAGAGAGAGATTTTTTTTTATATAATTGTGTACATTGTTTGTCAAATAAAGTAGAACATTGAAGTAATTGTTGCATTGTGTACCTGCATAAACTGGAAAGACGCTTCGAAATCTTCCACTGGGTACATCTTAATGCGGAAGAACTTGACCCCCATAATGAGGCTGATAGTGCTTTGGAGCACATATGGGCTCTGCTCTTTCTGCCTGAGCTCCTTCAGCTCTGAAATGAACTTCTTCCTCACTGCAGGAAACCTGGGAAGATTGGGAAAGAGGGATTACTATTTCTAAAAATAATAAAACATACAGCAGAGTTTCGGTTTGAATCCCATCTATATATCTGCATAATATACTTATGATAAACTGGTTAAAATATTCCTCATTTGTAAGTTGTGTTGGATAAAATGATCTCCTAAATAAATAAATGTAAATGTATGCTGAAGCTGAAAGACGGTAATATACTGACTTTTAAATTCACTTGTTGTCTATTAATGCTTTACCTGTCTGTCTTTAAATTATCCATCCTTTTCTCAGGATGCATGATATTTGCGACAATTAATTCAATTAATTAATCAGAATATCATCAAATTAATTCTGTTAAATAACGATGGGAAGCCCAAGTTTAAATCCATTTCACCATTTCATCCACCAAATTCCAGGACTTGGATGTTTCATGTACACGTGTGTTAGGGAGTGTTTTTGAGTTCGTTCTGACAGAGAAAGAGATCTTCAGACCTATATTTAGAAAGGCATCTGGAGGGGGGAATAAGGAGGGATCTCACTCTGTGTCTCTCTGCAAGTCTTAATGTTTGTTTTAGGTGAGCTACAAACTAACTGGCTACTTTCCCTCTGAGGGAAATAAAGAATATTAGAGTATTTGCATCGTACACACTGTTTGACTGAATTATACTATTTATCTTGTACTGTACTGGAGTGATGAAGCACATGCATGTCTAACATTTCATTTGACTTTTAACAGAACATGTAGACACCAGAATTTCAAGACTTCCTTATTATATGTACTGCCACAAATACATTTTTCACACTATTAAATATGGAAAGAGGCCATTACTGTCAGGACTGGAGCTCTCATACTGATAAGGAGAAACTCCATCTCTGTCTGACACTGATGGAGCTCCCTGTGAACATGACGAGACGTCTCGTCTATCAGCGTAATGGCCTCCCATTAGTGCTTCATCTAACAGTAGACACTCTGTCGCAGGAAGAAGAATGCGGCCATCATTTTGAGCTCGAAACCAGGTCGCTGGCTTCAACGGGAATCATGAAGCCATCCATTTAGAGTTTAAGTTAGGTGGGAATTTTATTGCAAATGGAAGTGGTTTTGATTCAGGATCAAGATTTTACATTGGACTTCAAAGTGGTGACCCAACACATTACCAAACAAAAAATGTCCTTGATATCAGATGGTTTCACTGGTCCAAAATCCCACTCCACATATCTAAATATGAAACATTAAATAAGCTCTTATTAGCTGATTTTGCTGCTTCATAACTTACCTGGACTGGGCCACGACACCGACAACCTCTGCATACAGATCAGCCACGATGTGCATGTTGGTCGTGTTGGGCCCAAGGTATCTGCAGGACAGAGAAATATCATAATTCTTCCTGTCCTTCTGTAGAATCCAGTCACACTTAACCACACTTACATTTACAGCAAGTACGCATGATTTAGTGAAAATTGTAATGATATAAGATGCTTATTAGGCAGATGAACTAATGCAAACACATGCAGGAAAATAATGGCTTATGGTGGATGGAGGAAATAACTTAAATGGATCATTACCCCTCTTTGTATTTGAAGTGTTTGAATGCCAGGTTAATGACTTCCTGAATGAGGCCATCCAGAAGAGGATGGAGAGGGATCTACAAAGAGAGAAAGCGACAGGATAAGTAAGGGCAAGGAACACTGCATAAAGTAAATTAAATAATAAAACAAAATAAAATAAAATAAATGCATTTATCTATTCGTTTTATTTATTTAAAATAAGCCAAATTAAATAAAAACATTTAAAGGGTTAAAAAACTAAAATTAAATGAAATAATATTTAATTCCAAAGCAAAGGATTAATTATAAATATATTTATATAAATTATGTGTTCATGAACAAGGAAATGGACTAATTAAATTATGACAATACAAATTCCAAAGCAGATATTTCTGCTTCTTGTTGCATTTGGTTCAGGGCAGGTTGTCAGTTTACTGATCATTCAATCATAACCTACCTGTTTTAAAACCTCAATAAGCACAAGTGAGAATATGAAATCTATTGCCAAGTCTCTTCTTTCCATCAGATAATCTTTCTGCTGTTCATCACTGAAAGAGACAGGGAACGAGAAGAAATTGAGTAAATTGCATTTTGATAATCACTGCTTGCTTACTGTAAGTCAAAAATATAAACATGTTTCTGAGGTCTGTGTCATGAGAGCTTCTGAAATCCTCTATGGTCTGTATTTGATTCTGAAGCACTGATGTATTCAAACCTTACTGCCAATAGTGTTATTTGATTAGGTTCCACAGTCATGAGATCCCATATCATTGCTGAGAAAATGTCTGCTTTGCCTTTACCACTCAGGGCCTGAACTTTGGTGTGGGATTTGGTGCGCAAAATTTATGCAAAAAAAATAATTCCTGCAGGTTTCGAGCTTATAAGATGGGAAATACCGTCAAACATTTATTCAGTTAACTTACTGGTTGAATAAGCAAATGAATCCACACAGATTATCTGATCAAATTAGTCATTTGAAAACTTTCTGAGAGACATACTGTCACAAAAAGCAAGAATGATTCAGCACTACTGCGTCTTCTTTTAAAATGTCATTCACATCCCCACACCGCATGCACTCTTTATTTCATTCGTATTTTTATTTTATTGTTTTTATTAGTGCTTCTGCTTGTAATTTGTTTATTTGTTCTTGTTTACTTTGTAAATTAAATTCAAGGTTGAAATCAAGCTTCCTTGATCTGTGTAAAATCACGCGCAACAAAATGACCCGGGCACTGTAAAAACACAAATACATAGAGTGAGCATACATTTAGGTGAGATAAATGTAATTTAAAATAATAACATAAAAAATGAAAATGGGACTGGAAAAGAAAATGGGACTAATTTCTAAAATACACAATAAACGTTAAAAAAAACAGCAGACAATGCTAATCTTGTTAGCGCAACAGTTTTAAAACAGCCGATCATCACATTCCTTTCGGCTATTACTGGCCTAATATCGGATGAGCTGCTTCACAGTGCACTGCAGTACAGATTGTATTTCATCAGATGAAGGCAAGGCTTCCTGATGACAGCCATTAATTACAAGCTCCCATCCACACTAGATCACACATGCATAAACACACAAATATACACTTGCACAGAACACTATAAACACGCTTATGCAACAGACATGAAATCAGATTATATTGACACAGACCTGTGGATAGTGCCGTCGCAGGTGGGGTGCGAGGCCCTGTGCGAACTTGAAATGCGAGGCCCTACTCTTTGATGTAGATAATCATTTAATAATCTATTAATTAATCAAAATGATTTAATAATGAACACTTAAAAATCTTGAGTTGTACAAACATTTAAATTGCACATAAGGCAGTTTTTATGTCAACTTTTTAATAACATTGTTTCTACCCCAGTTTGTTGGTGAAATATAAACATTTAAATGACAATAAACTGTAATAACTTGTTTTTATTCAAACATACATTAAATAACGAAGACATCACTAACAGGTTAAGAAAAATAAAATGAATATGTAATACAGTGCATATATTTAGCAAAATGCCCTTCTCTAGAGTTATTATATTGTATTATAATATCGTCAGTCCAGAGCTAGTGTCCACACAGCTGACATGTTTAAATGTTGTAGCTTATCCATGTTGTGTGCATGAGATTGATTCTGAACACAGTCAAAACGTGCCATCGGAGAAGCGCTAATTAAACCTTTGTTTCAGTCACTGATTTCGGCCCTCTAAAATCATTGCGAAAATAGCTGTTTCGGCTGAGATTTTTTTCGGTAGCTGAAATTTTGGTGCATTCCAACAATTAAGCATCTATTTTTGTACATATGAAAAGGTACAAAAGTTAGTTACCAATACCCTATATGGGTATTATTTTGTCTGAGGAGGGTTCACACACTCCTAATGGCATTTCAGTTAATATTTTCAGAGAGTATAAAAATAGTTTAGAAATGTAACTTTAAATGTAGGCAAGGGAACTCACTTTTTGGACTTTGTGTTTGCACGTGGACGGTACTCATGGGACTCGTCTTCCAAACCGTTCTGTCTTTTATACCAGTCAAACAGTGTCCGCAGGATGGAGGGAAGACAATACTCAGCAAGAGAGCTCATAGTGCTGATCAGCTGTGGAGAAAAAAGGAAATAACTTCAGGAAATGTTTCTGTTTTGTCACAGCACTAATTGTACAGCTCAAAATGCAATGTGATTTAACTGAGGCTAGACACGGAATGGAATATTAGCACACTGTGTACTGTACAGTATACTGTACACCACCTATCTTATAAAAATAGCATGTGAAACATTATGCAGTTTCGATCAATTATGAACTGGAGTAATTTAAGCAGGCAGAAAATGTGCCAAACATTGCCTGAATGTGTACATATGAAAGAAACACAATGTATTGCAGGTAATTTAGCGCAGTCCATTAATGACACAATTATGACATGGTCCCAAAACATGCCTGTTCTTCTGCAACACACTCAAAAGTATGTCATTTTTCTTCACAAAAAGTGTACATACTTTAAGGGCATAGTACGAGTAAGCGAATTGGGACACATTAAAAATGTTACTATGACGAAGTGAAATGTTACTATGGGTGGAATTTGGGTAATCAGAAAACAGCCAGAATTAAGATCCAGGGAGTCAATGTGGTCATACAGGCTGGGCTAAACCAAATAGAGGAAAGGAGTGGTGTCTGGGCAGAGTTGGCCTGGTATTCCCCCAACCACTGTGAGACGTTCAAGAACCCACACACATTCAGGCTACTTAAGAATTCAATACAGAAGGGTAAAGTCAGGACAGCACAGCACCAGCTACAGGAATGCTATTCTTAGGGTCTGACTAATGATGACTCAAAAAAAATTGTCCATCAATAGAGAAGGGCCGGAAACATTGGATGGTATGGGAGCAGATCATTAATTCTTGGTCAGTCTTTTTCAACATTACTTTATCATTTCTGATTGTGGAAACAAAACAAAATCATGTCTCAAAGCCCTAATTGTTTAATTGTCAGTGTGTGTCTGGTAGAGTTAAAGTCTTAAATGTTAGGAAGGATGTGGAAAATGTTACTTAATCTCACCTGATCAAACTGCGGGTCTTCTCCTCTTTGTAGAGATTTGGTGAGGGGCTTTTCCTGCAGAACATCAAAAAGAACTTAGGAGGCATAGATCATTGGTTGCAGATTCCCAGCTGGAAAACAATCTTGCTTTTGTAATGCATGAACTTGAAAAGCCCAGATTAAACATAATCAAGACCTAGGGGTGGGCGATATGACCAAAATCTTATATCTATCACAGTCTTAGGCTGTATGAATGCACAAGGAAAAAGCATTACGAATAAAGTAGTCTTTAATGATAACACATGGAGAGTACAAAACAACGTAATACAATAGACGAGAACCGACAGGGGTCTGAACACAACAGGGAGCTTAAATACAAGATGAACACAATGACTGAAAGGTGTAAAACATTAGTAATCAGACACTAATAAGGAGAAAATCATTAACCAATTAAACCAGATCTAAATGTAGAGTAGACAAAACAGGAACAAACAGAACAGAACAACAAAATAGATAGTCGTGACAGTACAGTACGCCCACCCCCCACTGAAAAGGTGAGTCTTCGCGTCGTACAATGTCCAACTGAGGAGGGAGGGAGGGGTCTTTGGAGGTAGGTGTGGAGCTGGTAAAGGTCAGGGACCAGGAGGACACCATGGTGGACCCGACGGTGAGAGGAGCCAGGGTGGAGCATTGACTGAATGGCTGGGTGGAACTCTGGGAACAGACTGGCGAAGGCAGAACCAGGGTGTATGGAGTATCTGGTGAAGCAGAGAGGCCAACGAACCAGGGCAACATCCACGGCCCGGAAGCCCAAGGTGGAGCTGCTGGCTCGCGGGTCTAAAGCGGAGACAGGGGCTCAGCAGACCGGGGCAACGATGGAGGGAGTGAGGACAGCGGAGAAGTCAGAGGGACAGAGAAACTGGGTGGAGCTGACGGGCTGACTGGCCGAGGTGGAGACATGGGCCTGGAGGTCTGAGGAATCCTCATCATCGTGTCGAGCTGCACAGAGCTAGCAGCGGGGACAGAGCCGAGGAGCTGAACAATACTAGTGGAACCAGCGGAGTACTGGACGGAACCAGTGAAGGGGATGGGACCAGGAAATTGAGTGGGAACAACGGAGCAAGAAGATTTCCGGATGGGACCGGGAGCATCCAGATAGCCGGACAGGACTGGGGGAAAAGGCAAAGACTCGAAGGTGGGGAATCAGGATGGAACTGGATCCGTGGACCCTGGGCAGCTATCGTCGACTCCAGAAAGATCCAGGTAGCTGGCTATGGCTCCTTTTCTGCCTCGTTGGTGTAAACGGGGAGTCGCCCTGCTGTAGCAACCACAACCAGTATTCCACCAGCGACCTCTGCTCACAGGTGACGAGACGACATAAGGATGGTAAGTCCATATTTCTTGTTCTCCTCATTTCGAGGACCCCTACCAAGACCCGCAGACTTTTACAGACTTCAAACTACATTCACCAAGTTCTACAAAAAGTCCTTGAGTGTTTGATAAATATTTAGGCTTATTCTGACCAAGCATTCAGCTGCCAATACAAATGTAGGACTTTCAGCTTTGTTGAACACATTATTACATTTTCCCTCTAAAATCAGTGTAGAAAATATGAAAAAACTTGTCTTGCTGTGAGCATTATCAAAGGCTTCAACAATCCTTGAAGACTCTTTAACAGATTATTGACGCTAAAACAACAGTAATCCTCTGAAATTCCTTCATTTGAACTAAACAGGACTAAACTTAATCTAAAGATGTAACATGGAGAACAGGCGTGGGAAAGTGGGCCAAAGAGCCAAGAGAACAACTTTACTGGGGCTGGAACTGGAGGTCAAGTCAAGTGATTAACCCTATAACACGCAGACACACTCGTGGACACACACACACGCTTTCAGACTGGCGAGGATTGACAGGGTCAGATGAAAGGGCAAAGGAGAGCAGAGATTCTACAAACAGGTTGATGTCTAGGTCATGGCTTGTGTTCTGCTTCTAAAGTTACTGATTTGTGTTTCCAAGATATTAATCTGGTGCAAAGTTCCTGTTGTGATCAATAAATTGAGAACTGTACATTAGGGCTGCTCGATTATGGCAAAAATCATAATCTGTATTTTTTTTGGTCAATATTGAAATAACGATTATTTAACATGATTATTGGTGGGCGATGTGATCACAGTCTTATTTCACGATATGAAAATTTTTAAATATCAGTGAAATTTCACAATTAATCCTTATTAAAGCTACTTAAGTTTTTCAGTCAAGATCAGTGAGTGATTTTCTTTTGTCATTTGTTGTTCGCTTATCATTAATGACAGACTGCAGCAGGTATATTAGGGTGCTGTCACTTTAAGAGCTAATGCACGGATCCAATATACTATTACACACGCGCTTTCTTTCTCAACTGTGTACAGTATGTTTACTTTAGACATAACCATTAAAGGGATAGTTCACCCAAAAATGAAAATTAGCCCATGATTTACTCACCCTGAAGCCAATAAAGGCTTTCTGAAGCGAAGCGATGCGTTCTTGTAAGAAAAATTTCCATATTTAAAACTTTATCGACTAAAATAACTAGCTTCCGGCAAACGGCTGTACGCAAGTCGACTTACGCCATGATGTAGGATGTAGGAGTAGCGTAAGCTTTGACGAATCTCGCGGTTCAAACAAACAGGGCTGGGTAACTGTGTTCGTCATTACGTTGAGTTAGTCTTTCGCCGTAAATCGATGCGTATGGCTGTCTGCCAAGAAGCTAATTATTTTAGACGATAAAGTTTTAAAAAATGGATATTTTTCTTACACTAACGCATTGCTTCGCTTCAGAAGGCCTTTATTAACCCCTCGGAGCCGTTTGGGTCACTTTTATGTTGGATATGATGCACTTGTATGGACTTAAAAAAAATGGTGCCCATTCACTCCCATTATAAAGCTTGGAAGAGCCAGGACATTTTTTATGTAACTCCAATTGTATTTGTCTGAAAAAAGAATGTCATGTACACCTAGGATGGCTTCAAGGTGAGTAAATCATGGGCTAACTTTAAGTTTTGGGTGAACTAAGGCATTTTAACATTTTTGTGTGTAGGTCTGCGTTAAGACGTGTATCCGAAGCCAATTTGCTAGAGACTTGAGACCAATTTGCTTGAGACTGAAAAATAGAGACTGTTCAGTCTTATAAATATCTTGGTGGATATTTGGACAGTAAATTAAACTGGAAGAAGAATAGTGAGGCTATTTTTAAGAAGACACAATCAAGACTATTATTTTTTAGGAAGTTGAGTTCTTGTGGTGTCAGTAGGAAGCTTCTTTATGTGTTTTTTTTTAAATCAGGGAATCATGGTTAGTATTTTGTTTTATGCAGTGCTCTGTTGGGGATGTAGTATCACTGTAGATGATAAAAATAGGATTAATAAATTGATTAGAAAGGCTGGCCCGGTTATTGGCCTTAATCCTGATTCACTTGAGGTCATTGTGGAGATGAGAACAAGGGCAAAATTAAAAATGATTCTGTGTTACAAAGGTCATCCACTACACTGTATCTTTAGTGGACTTAAAAGCTCATTTAGTGGAAGATTAGTAATGCCTCAGTGTTCTACAGAGCAATTTAGAAGGTATTTTATTCCTACTGCAGTTAGGTTTTTTAATGAAGTTTCGTGTGTACTGATTGTTTTTGTTTTTAATGTTTATTTGTCTATTTGTGGTGTTTGTAATGTGCAATGGTGGCAAATGAGTTTCCCCTTACAGGGATTAATAAAGTTTTCACAACACTCACTTATTTGGCTGTTTGGATGTTAAGTTTGGACTTAAAAGAAAGCGCACCGCTGTGAAGAAAAGGAAGGTGTGCTTGACGGAATGCGGCAGTGGCACAATAATTGTTTTACCTCGATTATCTTGTTTTCATAATCGTTGGAAGTCAAAATCGAAAATCAATTACGATTAATCACACAGCCATACTGTACATTACTGGAAGTTGACTGGAAAATGCACTTTCTGATAAAACTCAGCACCTAAACCGTGATGACATTTATTCGCTTAAAGCACACACCGTTTGGGTGCGGTATGCATTTAGAGATGGGGGTGCTGAGAGCTTTGACTGCTTCTCATACAGAATAGGCGAAACCCATTCCTGTCCACTTAAATCCACACTCCAGCATAATGGAATTACAATGATTCAGGGAGACCAGGCAACTTGAGCCACTGCAGAAAAAATAGACACAGTATCTTACGGCTATTAGTGCAGTTTGAAGATATATTGTGAAGTATTACTGTTCGATGCCTGCCAGCTAAAGCAGTTACAAATGAAAGCCATTGCAGGGTCATTAATATATCGTGTGCCAGGGCTTTTAGATATCTCTCCTCCACTGTCTAACTGATTTAGACAGCATACTGTATACTTCCTGTTTTTCCAGACCACTCAACATACCAGAGAATCAGCTAAAACAAGGCATAAAAAACCTCAAACCCAACTGTGACTTCTGGCAAATTCTTATAATATGGGCTAGATCAGGGGTATTCAATTAAAGTTCCAAGACATATAGTCTCAATATTTCCTTCCCAGCGGAGGTCCGGACAATACTTTTATGGAACAGCTATCCATTTCCATCGAGGCAGCCGTAGTACTTTGTAAAAAAAAAAAAAAAAAAAACTAAACACTCAAATTATTCATCAAAGATGAAAATCTTGGGCCCAGAGAGCCAAACCAGTGATGTCTAAGAATTTTTACCAAAAAAGTATTTATTTCACCCAACTGGATATGAATATAAAAAGGTTAGATCAGATGTTTAAACAGGCTATTTTTTTATTTATTTTTTTTATTTACATTTAGACACCTTTGTGTATGGCACATCGAAATTCTAACATAGTTTATTTTGAAAAGCCCTTTACATGCTGATTAATAATGCTAAATATATGAAAAACCGTCACGTTAACTTGTCTCAAACCTGGTTTAGTTAAACGGTCAGAGTCATCTGTATGACAGATAAAAATATATATATTTGTAAGATATAAATATTTGTATTAGTTGCACTCTTGTTTTCTGCAGTGTTTTAGCGAAAGTCTCTATTTTGTTGCTCACCGTGTTTCTGCTACTGTTGTTAAAATAACCGCGTCATTTGCAGCTCTTAATGTGGTGCTTTACGTTGTTAGAGAGGGAGAGAGAGAAGCAACGTGCACGGAGCAGAAAGGGCTTGAAAGAAGCACCTTTGTCACTTGATAAAAATATTATAGATAAAACTCCGAAAGATCATTACCATAAACAACCCTGAGTACTTGTGGTGTGAACCGCTCTGTTGTTTTGACGCGCTTGTCACTTTAATCTGTAGAAACTAGGGGTGTAACGATATTCGAACCGAACCGAAAAACCGCGATACACCACCCACGATACGAATCGCGATTCTCTCATGGCGTACCGAACACGCCCGCCCCGCCCCCTGCTGTCGGCTCATTGGACCTCATGTCTTATATGTACACAACGAATACAGCGTTGTCTAACCACCATTAACCACATTTAATCGCAATAAGCTTATGTTTTGTTACATTCGATAATAAGCAAGGTATAATCTTTCAAATTCTGTCTATTTGATCACGAAATTCAAACATTAAATGTCATTTTGGCGCTCTTTGATGTGGCGTGACAGATCACTGTAGGCTACTAGGCTCCTCATTTAAAGCGGCAGCGCGGAGCGCGAGTAAACGCGATTCTCTTCCTCAGTTACAGAATAAACATGAATGGACACCTGAAGGTATGTTGAAAGATACAGTATACTTACTGAAAGACATCATAACTCGTGTAATCGCTCAGTCAGCGTTTCAACAGCGGAAATACGTCAATAAAACGCTTAGTTTTTCACATAGCTTTATTTACCTCAGGCAAGTCATTCAGTGTCCACAGCTTGTTGGTTTGCTAAGGAAATGAACTCTTTCTCTAAATAAATGCACTATATTAGCCTATATATTATATTTTACTTAACCTGTTAATGACATCTTGATTATTTAATGTATGTTTAAAATATCTGTCATGAAAATGACAGCAACTGTGTAAATGATTATATTTCAATAATAAATTAGTAAAAATGTTAATGTAAAAACTGCCTTATGTGCAGTTTACATGTTTTCATACAATTTGTTACTTGAGTGTTGATTATTATTATTATATCTAAAAATAAATAGCAACTGAATTTAGGCTAAAAGTCTAGGCTCTGTTGTTAAGCTTTAATGTTATAGTAATGTGCAAGCAAGGGCTCCTATGTAGTTTAAAGCATTAGCAGATAATTGAATAAAAAAATGTATCCTTGCGAAACGTTTACTTGTAATTGAATTAATTTAAAGACAAGGACACAATTTGTTAATTAGAGCACTGTTTAAAAAAAAGAAGAAGCAATTTTAGCTTTCTAAACCCCCCACTCCACCTAAATGAACCGAACCGAACCGAACCGAACCGAACCGAGACGTCAAAACCGTGGGACGTACCGAACCGTCAGTTTTGTGTATCGTTACACCCCTAGTAGAAACGGTAAAATGGCGCAATTATGTCGCGAGATCAACCACTTGAATAATACTGGACAAGATGTAATTTACTTGCATTTGAGGTCTTGTGTCTTAGATTATCTGCATGTAAAGGCTTTCAAAAATTAGATCCCAGTAGATGTTAAACTTTGTCTTGTCTGAAAAATGTCTGATAAATATAAAAAAACAGGTCTCTTACCAGTGGTTCTGCCATGATGATGCGTATTTTGCGTTCAGACAGGGTGGTGAAGTTGGCGAATAGGCTTTTGAGGACATACTCGCCCGGTTTGCTCTCGGGGTCCACGGTAACCGGCATGGTGGCAACAGGACCTTTCCTCTCACCCGGAGCGCAGCTCACTTGGGGGAGGGGGCGCTTTCCTACGGGGGATGCTGGGAACGCACAAAAAATATAGGATTAGTTTATGGATCTTATTAGTAGCTCAATTGTTGTGAGCTCAATTGTTGTGTTGTCCACTCTCCAGAACATTCTCATTCACGGTTCCATGCTGGTGGAATGATCTCCCCACCCTCATCTGGAATGCAGAATCCCTGACAACATTCAAAAGACAACTTAAAACTCATCTCTTCCGTGAGCACTTAACCTCTTAAAAAAAAAAAAAAAGACTAAATGTAAATGTAAATGTGATAATTATTCTATATGACTCGGTGCGCTGTGCACAAGCTCTGACATGTGGTGCTGGTGAAATGAGTTTAAATCCAGCTTGGGTCATTTTCTGATCCCACACAGAAGCAAAAGTGTCTGACCAATCAAATGCTTTGAGATGGAATGGTCTCATCAGATTAGCAAATTAAAAAACGTGACAGATATACTGACAGGTATGAAAAATTGAGAGTGGTGCTGTCAAAGGCCCGAGACTATGCCTTGAGAGCACCATCTCACAGTCGGCCAGGGCTAGAGCAGCTGGTGTTTTCATTTTTGGCAAGACCATGTCATCACTCCCAAAGGAGGGAGGGGGTCAGCCGGCTGGCCGGTGCCGGGGGAGCCCACGTCATGTGGCTGCAGGGGCTTCTAGCATGTGCTCCTCTTAGAATAGACCCCTGCAACATCACAAGTCACAAGCAGCAAAACGCATGGCAAAATATAATCTTCCTAACAGCAATATGAGCAGTTTAAAGAGACTTGCAATAACTTAAAATTAGGCAATTACCTTAAAATGATGATTGCCTAAGCGGTTTTATTGAGAGTTCGAGATTAAGGCTGTAAAAACCTTTTAAAGGGGTCTCTCATGCACATGCTTTTCCTCATTTAAAACTAAAGCAATCTATGTAAAAACACTGATGCATTGCTGCTGCTGCTGCAATAACAACAAACAAGCAGCATCAAAGAAGACACAAAATCAGTATTACACTTTTTCTTCTTTAATCTTAAATGTCATCTAGATTTTTCAGTTTTTTTGAAGAATAAATGAATGATGTACATGCAAAACTTGTTGCACAACAACAAAATATTACAGTGAGTTAGATGTTGTCAAATCGTTACTACTGAATGAAGTTGTGGTTTCTATGATATTCTGGTGTTAATACATATGTGTATATATATAGTTCTGAGAAATACAACCTTTGATATGCTCCAAGTAAGTAATGCACAGCAATAAGTAACATCAAGCTGATGTTTTGTGAACTAAATTTCCTCTCGCAGACCACAGTACCTGAATAGTTTAAACTTCACACCATGTTAATGGGAGTTCATGACCTGACACCAGGGTTTCACTGCTCAGGTCAACGGAAGAACATTTGAATGACAGCTAAATCAGTATGCTAAATGACATGAGATACAAACTAGACAGAAAACCCCAATATTTAGCAGCTGTTAAATCATTATCAAACAATACTAAAACAGATGTCAGTTGCAAATTTATTCATTTTCGATTTGAAATTGCTACATATGGTTGGCTTGACAGTCATCTGGAGACAGAATTAACGTCAACGTTATTTATGGACAAACAGCGGATATCAGTTGACACCTCCGAAGTTGCTGTCGAGCCTGAGCTGTTCAAACTGAATGAGGAGGGGAGCTGCTGGAAAGGAATTGTAAAATATTTTGTTCACTACTTCAGCCTTGAACACACTACAAGGAATCCACAGAATGCAACCTCCTTACAGCAAGCGTAGAGAACAAGAACAACACCCACGCACCCACAGACCTTTCGCTCAGTGGCACCTACCAAGGCCCTTGATGAAGCTGATGACGCTGGCCCGACTCCACCGCACGGGAGAAAGCTCCATGGTGCGGCCACGTTAGTTCCAGTAATCCGACACAAAACTAGCCCTTTACCACCACCAGAGCTCCATACTTCCCATTTGTTTTCCCGTCCTGTCTTTGTGGACCTGCACCATGCTGGGCAGCCCTATCAAACAGCCATGAACTTGGGATAGCTGGGCTTTGCTCTTGGAGTTATGGGAGTTGGAGAACGCAAGTTCAAGGAACACACCCTTCCTGTGTATAGCTCTTCATAGGCTTTTGACAGAAGCAAGCCCTAACTGAGGAGAAGGTCAAGCTGGAATTTTAGCAAAGCCAAGAGAGAGAGTGAGAGAAGAGAAATAGAGAGAGGGTGGGAGGGGACTATTTGGTGCTATATTTAACCTCAGCACTGACACACACCATTCTAACACATTCATTCCTTTATATTGGGAGCATACATGAATGATCATGAAACATGCATACATACAAGATTTAACAATTATAAAAAGCATTGCATTCTAAAAAAGCATTACAATGCCCTTTATGATATCATAATCGGTGCTATGACTACATCATAATACCCATTATGATATGTATTGTGACATCATAATACCCATTATGACATCATAATGCCATTTATGATGGCATTACTGGATTTCACTGAAATTCATTACGACACATTGCAGTAAAATCCAATCATGATATCACAATGTTGCCAGTGAAATCCATTGATGCCATCCTAATGCTATCCTAACACTGGTTTTCACTGGAATGCAGCAAATGTTCACTGGAAACACTGTGACATCACTGGATTTCACTCCAGTGTGTCACAATGAATTCCAGTTATGATGTCATAATTGCATTGTGATGTCATTCACTGCATTACAGTGAAGTCCAGTGATGATGTCATAAATTGGCATCACTGGATTATGATGTCATTCATGCCATTCCATGAAATCCAGTGATGATGTCATAAATTGCATTATAATACTGTTCACTGGATTTCACTGCATTATGATGGCATTCACTGCATTCCAGTAAAATTAAGTGAGATCCAGTAATGATGCTACAATGGACATTATGATAACATGACTTCCAGTAAAAACATCATAATGTCCATTATAACAGCATCATTGGGTGGATATTATGACATAACAAATGCACAACAAGCTGCACAAAAAAAAACATTCAGTGGAACCAGTTTAATTTGAGTCACAAAGAATGGCTCTTATGAACTGTATCTTTCTGTCCAAAAAGACCCAAAAAGCATTATAAACAAATATTTATTTATGATTTTTTTTTTTTTTTTTCAAATGAGAACATTCCCAGATTTAGAGGGACAAATTTAGCAAAGGAAACACAGATGCAGAAACACAGAAACTACAGCAAAATATATAAACATAATCATTTTGAATCAGTGCAAAGGCAAGCCTTCTGTATAATGATGAAAGCGATTGCTCGGAAATACAGTATGATTTAGTAATCGCACTCACTCTTGATAATGAGTGTGCATTAAAAGGAAGCAGCAAACAGCACTTTATTTATCAATATAATCAGAGTCTCTGCATATATCTATTTTTCTTTATCTAGCCTTGATTATTTGTTGCTCCATCTCAACCCAATCATCAGTTTGTACACAAGCTAATTCACAGCAGGTTGGCCTTATATAAATAAGGGTTGATCTGACAGAAAAGACAGGGCATCTGGAAAGCGTAACAAGTGATAGGGAATGAAAGTGGTGGTTTAGGGAGAAAGAGAGCATGCAGAAAAAGAGATCAGGGGGACTGGAAAGAGATTTGAGTGGATTTGCTTGAGTGAGTTAGCAGACTGTTATCAGGCCACCTGTTCTACTTCACAGGGATCGAGCAGCACGTCTAAAACACATGGGAACAAATTAACAGCCACTGTACAGCAACACAGCTCCTTTGTACAAGAAAAAGGCATCTTTATCACCTTTAGCTGAAAGTTTTACCACGGCTGGCGATGCAAGTTAGAGATCCCTCTAAAACAAACAAACACACTCGCTTTCTGCAGAAAGCAGAAACACAGAACAGTGACATCTCAGACTGTATGTATTAAAAGTAGGGCCGTGACAACTTTATCTAGCAGGAATGACTAAATGAATTTAAGTTCATGCAACAAGATTACAATAAATCATTTCAAACAAATTAGATTTTGTTGGAAAAATGTAATTCATTTTCGTGGAAAAGGTTTCCTTAATTTAATTAAGTTAGTTCAACAGCTTATTTTTTTTATTTAACAACTGTTTTTTTTTTTTTTTTTTTTTGATTCATTGATTATTTTATATACAGTATAAGTTTTGTCAGGTTGACTAAATTTAATTTTTGCCCTGCCTAAAATCGCCAACATTATAATTGTAGCTATTTTGACTCTACAGTTATTTCCAATGATAGAAGCTACTCCATTTAATCTAAACTTAAAATTATTTGGGTACATTATGTTCTCCATTTCTCAGCTCGCTTATATAAAACAGTAACACTTTTACAAAACACAACCCATTTTCCACTCAGCCTTTGCATAAGATGAGTGATCTGATGCATCATTCTTACATCATCAGAGATTTATGATGTCACAGTCACCATCATCATTTTCATACATCATCGGTGAATAACCTTGACACTGTGCACACTCACACACAGTGATGTTTGTACACTGAGAGGTACTGACACGCTCAAACACTGCACATGATAAAAAAAAAACAACAGCACAAATCCTCCTGATCCCGTCACGAGCCCCTTTGGTCTGCAGTCATTACATAACGCAACCTCTCCATCCAAACACTAATGAACCGGACACACGCACATCATAAAGTAACATCCTAAGTGCATCTACAAGTGTGTATACTGGACAACTAAAGTCAATAATCTCGTTCAAAAGCAGGATGTAAACATCCCAGAGAGAACTGAACAATTTAGCCTGAGTCTCCTGATAAAGTTGACATGAAACGGACTGGGTTTAAATCTCATCACTGGCACTAAGGGATATAAAGCTTGTCTTCAGCAGATCATAAACAACTCTGTCCTACACAAGGGTCAGCACACAAATGCAGCTGCATCTCACAAGGATGTAGAACATTGCGTGTGTGTGCCGAGTTGGTACTCACTGCTGCCCCAGGATTTCAGCAGAGACTTGATGCTGATCTCAAAAAAGCCTGAGTCCTGCTGGCTGGCCATGGCTGGTTAGCAGCCTCAGTCGCTGTAGCGACACAGAGATGAGAGTCCAGGCAAAGAGAGCTGGTGGAGTGATGCAGAGAGAGAGAGAGAGAAAGGCCGCTTTACAGCGCCATACGCTGCAGCACTGCCTTTCCCTACGTGTCCTGTGTCAGCTCTGAGCACCAACTGTTCTCTCTCCTCTCTTCTCTCTTTCCTGCCCCCTCCCTCCATCAAACTCCCTCATCAGCCGCTCTCTCTCTCTCTCTCTCTCTCTCGCTCTGCATTAAGAGGATTGGCTCCCAGAGAGAATGAAAGAGAGAGAGAGAGAGAGAGAGAGAGAGCTGCTGTTTGTGTTGTCCAGTCTCCCTTAAAGGACATTAAGAAAAAAGGGAGGGGGGAGGGGATTTTTGGTTTGTTTGTTTACCGCAGTATTCCCTGAGCAGATCGGTACAGCCGTACCTCAACGCCCTTGTTTACCATCCTGACAATTTACTAAAATGTAAATGTGCTCTCTGTAGGATGACACTGCAGAGATTGCAAGTTGATTTGCTGATATGTTCATTCTCAATGTCTTTCAGCAAATCAGCTTACAATGTACAGCCAATGTATCTGGCTGCCATAAAAACAACACAAGCTTCTCTATTGCACACAGTATTTTAATATTAGAATATGTTCATTTTATATGCGCAATTACATTTTATAGCAGGTGGTGGAGGGCAACAGCCTGTCACTCACAGATCATGTGATCCTGTGTGTTCACCGTGCATGAGAAGATGACAAGCGAGTATGGGAATGGGATTACATCGTCACACCATCTGCTGGTTGACATGCAGAACTGCAGCAATACAACGGAAGATCATTCAAGGCACATGCGCTGTGGGCTTCTAAAGCAAACATGTGGTTGAATACTGCACTGCTGAGCATTTCATTTGACTCATGTTGAAGGTGTAACAGTTCACATGATGACATCTTCGTCTTCTCTGTCTGTTAGGCTTTTTAAAATTCCCATGATAGTGATGTCACCACTGGGCAATGCCTCAGGACAAAGGGCAATATGCTTCAAAAGCTAGTCAGCATTATACACCAGAATCGAATTGATTCACACCTTTTGCTTTTCACATTTAAAAGAAGAAAAGAGAGACAAAGAAGAGGGAGGGGACTCGAGCTGTTTTCAAACCTGTAGAGCTGGTCTGGTCATTTCTAAACATTCTGTGCAGGAACAGCAAATGTATGGCGAGAGATTCCTACGAAATGGCTTCAATGCACACATCTACAAGTGTACAGCTGTACTTACAAGAATATAAAGAATTTGTATAAGGGATAATTAAGGTATGTAATGGAACATACCAGAATTTTTTTTTTTTTTTTTTACCAGAACATTCCATTAAATTTTAATATTTAAATAGAGCAAGTGCTCAATACACACATACATATAACATTTATGGTCGTTTTTGGTCTCTTTTGCTCACCAAGGCTGATTTGGAGCTCAAGAAACTTTTCTTATTATCAAAGTTGAAACTGTGATTTATATTTTTTGGAGGATTCTTCCAGATGTTTTTACTGTCACTTTTGATCAATTTAACTCATCCTTGCTGAATAAAAGTTTCAATTTCTTAAAAAAATAAAAATACCCCCACAGTTTTGGACGGTAGTGTATGATTAGCAGAATTCAACAGAAGCATCTTATTTACAAAACATGCTCTGAGAATTGAACAAGCAAAGCACTGTGTTGCGTTAATGGTTGATACACATCAGTAAAGGAATGTGATGCTAATATCTCAGAGGTTCCCTCACAGCAGAGAGAACATAAGTGTTTTGGAAGAATGAAAGTAAATAGTTTCCACATGAAAGCAGTTACCAAACATGTTCTCCTCTATGCCTTCTAAATTGTTGTTGTTATTCTTCTTTTGTTGTCTTTTGCCCTGCCTATATTAAGACGTTGACAGAAACAAGCAAAAAAATATATATATATATTTGACCAACTGTAATAATAATGCTTACCTTAGCAAACATACACTATGTTTACACCAAATGAACAATTTTGGAAGGAGCGGTGTGCTGTATATGACAACTTGATTGACAGAGCATGCAATTACTGCAGTGTCTCATAGCTTTCAGCTAAAGGACTGGAAGAAGATCATTCGCATTCTGTCACATCCGAATAAATGTGAACTGATCTGTATTCTGTGAGATGTGTTACCAAATTAGGCAATAGTCTGCATTATATAATGAAATTACGCAGCCCAATGAGGGAAATTAAATATGCATATTGTGTAAATAGCTTTAAATTGCTTAAAAAAAATGTATGCTTTATTTTAGTGCTACTCATTGCATGACAGCTGCAGCTCGCTTAATATGCAGAGAGCCAAAAAACGTCCCATGAGTCATGACAAAGCTCTGGTAAACACTGCTAGTATTTATAAACTGTAACGTGGTGAAACAAATCAGTGCAAAATGAATTGTGTTTGCACTGAAAAAGTTTGGTAATGTGCTGAACTGAGGAGTGTCTGGGTCTCTTGAGGGTTTTACTGCTACTGTGGACTGTGGAGTCGTCCCAGCTGACACTGAGCTCTCCCAGCTGCCCCGGGCACATCTCCACAGCAGCTGGGGTCACACCCACCACTTCCACCACACAGAAACGCTCTCACGGTTTCATCTGGTGAGCTGCTTCAAACAAATCACTTAACAGTACAGCTTACTGTCCAACTGAAAAAATAAATGATCACAAAATACAACTTTTAAAGTGTTTTCCGTTTAAATTTTTTTCTGGAATACATTTTAATGGTATAATTAAAGGATTAGTTCACATAAAAACGAATTTTTTTTTATCAATTACTCACGCTTATGTTGTTTCAAACCTGTAAAACTTTTGTTCATCTTCAAAACACAAATGAACATTTTGTAAATAAAATCTGACAGATTTCAGTCCCTCCATTGAGTCCAGGCAACTACCACTTCGTAGATTCAAAAAGTTCATAAAACTAATACATATGAATCGAGCGGTTTATATGATGAACAGATTGAATTTAGGCTTTTATTCACATATAAATACTAATCTGCAAACAAACAAAAGATAGAAGCTTGAAGCGTAAGAACAAATCTCATTGGTTCTTGCGAAGCTCAAACGTGAAAGTAACACAAGAATGAACCTCATTGGTTCTTGCACATCAAGCAAGCATGCTTGAGCTTCTGTTGTTGATAAATGATTAGGCCTATATATATATAAATAAAAGTCTAGATTAAATCCGTTCATCATATAAAGCGATCGTGTCTCTTCAGAAAATTTGGACTAAACCACTCAATTCATATGGATTAGCTTTATGATCTATTTATGAACTTTTTGAAGCGTCATAGTAGTTGCATGAACTGTCAATGGACGGACAGAAATCTCTCACATTTCATTTACAATATGTTCATTTGTGCTTCGAAGATGAATGAACGTTTTAAGGGTTTGGAACGACATAAGTGTGAGTAATTGATGACAGAATTTTCATTTTTGGGTGAACTATCCCTTTAAATTGTAATAATCAAAACTGCAAACATCTATTTAATTCATAAAACTTAAAAAATGGCATAATTTATTAAAATAATAGTGCCCAATAAAATGTTTTTTAATTCTATGTCTGTTCTTTTATGATTAAATACAAATGTATTATCAAAAACATTACATTTAATATTCACAGACACTAGTTCATATCACAATTTAATTACTTTTGATGTATTAATCAAAATTTTGCCCAATTTCGTGACATTCCACTTTATACTGTAAAATCCATTTTTATGACTAGGTTCCGCGATTCTGTCCACATTTTCCACATTGCATTTATAGGGCCATACCTGAACCCCATTGACTTTCATTGTATGGACAAAATATTCTGCTGAATTGATATTTAAACATTCTAAAATTGTAAAACTATTGAAGCTATATCAGAAGCCACGCAGGACAATTATGTATGTCCATGAATGCAGGTACAAGCTTAAATCAACACAGCTGCTTAAAATAGATTGTATTAATAATGAAGAGCAATTAAATGCTGAGGCATGTGTTTATTTTGCTGCGTTACTCATGTTAGGCATCAACTGATGACGTTCCTAGCAAACTGTTCAGGTTTTTATTCTCTGTTACGAGAGCTTCACAGCAGTCAAGCATGGATTATCTTTACAAGAAACCCCCAGAATTCCAGGCATTCAGAGCGCCAGGCGGCCTCTGCCAGCTGTTAAGACTCTGGCACAGGGATCACTGACTCATAACTACTCAGTGACCAGGATCCTGTTAACATGATCCTAGTTCAGTGTCAGTACTGGCGAGCACACTGGCTTCTAAAACCCATGATCTAATTGGGCTGTTTCCAATAAAAGTCAATGACGGGTCAAGATGCTAAAATTAAATAAGGAAAACCGAGAGAGACTCCTTCAAATGTTACTTGCGGACATTCTTCAAAACAAATCTTTGGGTTTAGATCAACATGAGGGTGAATAAATGAAATTTACATTAATTGCTGTACAGGATTCAGGATTCAGAATTCAGGATTCTCTTCCTCTTTGTTTTCAGCTGTTTTTTTCCTCTTCAGACAACCATCAGTGAGGCTTCTGTGAGGGTTCACAGTCTTTCAGGCATCCAACACACCTGTTCAGTACAGCTCTGAAAAACCAATCATGGGAGACACATGTGTCCACTCAGCAGAAACCCCTAATATACTCCCTTTTTAGCCTTGGAGAGGAAAGGACAAGAGAATATAGCACCAGATAAAACACAAGACCACATCATTACCACACTTCACACCACAGATCAAACCTTTGAAACAACTAAATTGTTTATTATACTACTAAACCTATCCACTTTCCCTCCACAGTCTCTCTCTTCTCTCTCACTCTGGTTCTTTGTTTTAAAGGGATAATTCACCCCAAAATGACATTTTTGTCATCACTTACTCACCCTCAAGTTGTTCCAAACCTGAGTTTGAGTTTCTTTCTTCTGTTGAACACAAAAGAAGATATTTTGAAGAATGTTGGTAATTAAACAGTTGACGGTAGCCATTGACTTCCATAGTATTTTTTCCTACTATGGAAGTCAATGGCTACTGTCAACTGTTTGATTACAACAATATATATTTTTGTGTTCAACAGAAGAAAGAAACTCATACAGGTTTGGAACAACTTGAGGGTGAGTAAGTTTTTATCCCTTAAAATCCAAAAAAAAAAAAAAAAAAAGTTTTGTGTTTCAAATATATGCTGTTCTTTTGAACTTTCTATTAATCAAAGAATCCTGACAAAAAAAGTAGGCCTAATGGTTTCTACAAAAATATAAGCAGCACAACTCGTTTCAACATTGATATTAAGAAATGTTTCTTGAGCACCAAATCAGCATACATTTTTTTCCAACCAATGTTTTGGACACTGCCCTCATAAAAAACACAATCAGTGGCAAACCATTCACTAACGTCTCAAACATTCTGGACCTACAAACCACATCTGCATCATTACTTGAAGAACTGCATTTTGAAAATAAAAATAAAAAGATCTGACCAAACATTTAAAAAAAAAATCGAATGTGTCTAAAAGATTTGAATTTAACATTTTCCCCAGAAGTGTGAACAAAGTCACTTTAACTTAGACAAACACATCTGTTTCTTTGTGATCTTTTTCTTTGCCTTTTCCTCTATATGTTGGCTTTGCTTAAGGACCATCCCAGTTGTGGTTCCGGATGATTTAAGATGCTGGTTTAACTAAGGTCTAATTAAAACCCAAAATGATCTCTTTCCTGATGTTGATGCTATCTCTCATCATTCACATCCACCCTTCCCCCTATTCCATCATCGCTCACGTAGGCACGGTTGACTCGCAAGATTTGGGTCCCAACTGAAGCCATGGTTCTTGTCAACCCTTGGGAACCTCTTTTTCTTTGTCTCTAACTACAAATCAAACTCCACAATGAAACGGGGTGGAGGTAACATTTTATGGCTTCTCAAAACTGACTCAATAACGTGAAAAGAAAATTAAATACGATACCACCACAATCAGCCACAAGTTTCAACTACATTCCCCGCCCACTCAATGATCTCTAGCTGAAGGCTACCAGAAAGTCTTACAACACATGACGTCATAGCGTTGTGTCACAGTTTCACACGATGAGCTATACCACTGAGACAAATTGCAGGCTACCAACTGGCTGACTAAGAAAAAATACCAGAAACACAAGTTTGATGTCCTGTGTGTGAGGTAAAGATGGGAGTCTACACCTTGGCTGGACATAAAAGACAAATCTAATTAAATCGCACACTATGAAGAATGGCTTGCGTGTCATAACACATCAAGACAAAACCTCAGCAGTACCTTCTTTGATGATGGTGGGTCTTTTTCTCGGCTGGATCTTCCTAAACTTCCCTTTAAAGTCTGCTGGAGTGAACATATGCATGGAGAGACTAGCCATCTGGACCAAAACAATCCCATCCTGGCACTGAGTTTCACAAGGGTTCGGTTTACCATCCACCACAACTCCGGCACTGTTGACATCCTCCACTGACATATCCGACACGGATGACAAAGAGAGGGACTGCTTTCACCTGCTCAGGATCAGCATGGATACAGATCTTCCTCTCAGTTCTGTCTGACTCTTCTTTAGATTTTTTTTGTGTCCCTCTTTCCTCTGTACTGGGTACATGAGCTTTAAAGTGTGAATTAAATCAGAGAGGGATGAGTGCTAAAGCTCTCTGTCTGCTCTCACTGGTCCAGGCTGTTTAGCCAGTTGCAGTAACACGCCTGAATGGGGCAGGTGTTGAATTACTCAAGACGGACACGCCTCTTTTGTGTGAGAGAGGGTGGAGATTTTGAAAGTAAAGGAGGAGAGATGGGGCAAGTGAAAAGTGTGACTGTATACAGTGTTTATTTTGGAGTGCTTTAAAAACACTGCCAATTGGGAATAGAAAGCAACCTATCAAAATGACTTGCTTCTGGTTTATATTAACTTGTTTTATGTTTTGCATCCAAGGTGTTTTCAAAATGGTCGTCAAGGCATCATGTCCCCCGAGTTTGATTCCCAAATGCTATGTGCTCACAAAACAAACACATCATTTATAGGTTGTTTTTTATAAGTTAGAAGGAATGGAGAAATGTGGAGTCCTTGGGTGAGGGTGTTTATTTGGACCACCTTTTAATAACATTAAGCTAACAAATAGCCGCACTGTTCACTGACCTGCAGGCGTTGCTGGTTTTATGGAGTAAACTTTTTGAAGGCCAACATGGAACAACTACCTTATTCTGTCTCTCTCTCCAAGTGGCCCTGCCTGAAAGTGCTGATGAAAAAGAGGGAAAAAGAAACAGAGAGACTGACCACTCCTTCGAGAGAACACAAAACAGCCCTTTTCTTCAATAAACAACATTTTGATGCAAATCCAAAAAGGGTCAGCGTCTCTTCCCAAGGGCCGTCTCAGCCATTTCAGAGCTGCAGAAATGAAGGCTACTCTGTCTTTACGCCTGCAAAAAATATAGATATATAGAATATATAGTCTATAATAAATATAGAATATAATTTTTTTTTTCAGTCAAGCACAGACTGGCTGTATGAACAGCTTGCTAATAATTTCCAAGTCAAAACTTGAATACAAACTCAGATTTCCTATCAACCCCCTAGAAACGCCCAAGCAACAATTAGTACACCACAGAAACTATGGCAAAGTGTTATGGGGGCATGTACAAACAATCATATTTTTCAGAAAATAAAAAAATCTAGTTTTCAAGTTAGAAATTAGAAAAGGGCTCCATGAAAAACTGCATTTTTCAAAGCTAAATGACACAAAAACAATCTGAATGTACAATGACATGTGACCTGGACTCATCCAAATGTTTATGTTTGAATGTACGAACTCTAAAAACACACATGTGAAGAAGAAAACACACATAAACTCACATTAAGGGCCCGTTCACACAAAAAAAGTATTTAAAGTCCCACTGTCAATCATTTTATCCCTTAAAACTCATCTTTGATCACCACAAGTACATATTTAAATGTTTTTTCACATTCGTGCCTTAAAATAGCTTGAATGCAACTCTACCCTCTTGCTTCTTTTAGTATACGTGGAACCATGAATATGCTAATTAGCCCCGCCTCCACTCACGCCAGCTCACAGATTCACTCGGCCAACATACCGAGGTAAAAGCTGCACAATGGTATCGCTTTTTACAACGCTGAACACATAACGGTAATTAATATGATTAGCCTTTTGCTTCACTATGTTATCAAACAGCTAATAATGTGTTGCTAATGTTACACAAACCATGTTCCCGTTCGCCATCTCAGTCTGCCTGCTAACAATCATTAGAAATACTTTAAACAATTCAGAATGTCAGTGGAGAAAGGCATATAGTTCATCATAACATCATAAAATACATCATACACCCGCTATATTGCTAAATCTACCCCCGATTTTTCATATCAACAAAAAAAATATACCGGGATAACCTGGCATCTCTCGAGACTCCCCTGCGAGTTCGCTTTTAATGATATGCTAAAGCCCGTCAGCACATTGACGTGATTGATTACAAGGTAGTTTGTGACGTCAGAAACACGCAAGGTTATTAAAAGTTGAACAAAAGTTGAACTGAACGCTGTGTCATGTGCGAGACGCTGCAAAAGACGCAAGACGCGAGCTCAGCGGTTATACGCGTCCGTCTAACGCGTGTTTACATAGTAAAACAATGGAAAAGTAGCGCATTAGAATGGAAAAACGCGTTCTGAATGGTCCCTAAGGCCATGCAAGCATGAAAACTCATCATCCCATCCTTTAAAAATGTGTCATCTTTATATAACAGATAAAAATACAAAGAACCCTGCAAATACCACTGGCCTACCCCAAAATAGCGCACTTAATTGGTGCAGCCTAATTACTGGAGATAACCTAGAACTCCAGACTGCGCGCACACACAATCGTGATCACCACATCAAGGCAGGGTTTGTTTTTATGTAATTACCAGTGATCTTCAGATATCACATTCTTCAGATGGCAGTTAGGACTGGTCTGCCAAGAGAGTGACGCCACGTGGACACGCTGTCCAAAAAGAAAGGCATTCTGAGACACTGTCAAGTGACTTCATGAAGTGAAATGTCAATATTTACATAAATGTTCATATTTCGACAAGTTCGGCAAATGATTTTGAGGCGTCCACTGGCTCTTCATCTCAAGGGCACTTTGAAATGCTCTTCTATTGATCTCTCTCTCAACAATTTAGGCATTAGCAGAGTCATGTTTCAAAATCTCTTCAGTTAAAAAGCCCTTTAAAGAAAAGTGGACCTGTGATTTAGAAACTGTGAAAATGGCATGAAAGCTTGGTGGAAGATCTAAAGGGAGTCAGAAACACAAAACAGAGATTTTTAAGAGGTGTTTTAGATTCAACTGTGAAAACTAGAAAAGAGGAGTGGATATAGCAAGTTCTCATTACAAACATTTCTATCAAGAATTGTGAGGGAAATGAAGTGTGAGGCTGCCCTCTAGAGTTTAGTAGACGTACAGTTCATGAGTTTGTCTCAAACTAGTTTTATGAGAAACTTAAAATATGCTATCCAAATAACTTCAACCAAAGCTAATGTGTTAAGAAGCTACATTTCAGCAAAAATACTGTCCCTTCTACATTATAATTTTATTTATAATAACACATGTTAATGTAATTTATAAAATGTACTCAACCATCCAAATTTTTCTTCAGTTTTCAGTGTCACATGATCTTCAGAAATCAAAATTGGTGCTTTGAAGAAACATTTCTTATTATTATCAATGTTGAAAACAGTTGTGTTGCTTAATATTTTTGTGTAAACTGATACATTACATTTTTCATGATTATTTGATGAATAGCTGTTCAAAAAAACTTTTATTTGGAATATATATTTTTTTTTGTAACATTATAAATATCTTTACTGACACGTTTGATCAGTTTAATGCATTCTTGCTGATTAAAATATATATTTTTTAAAATGATAATGTACACCAATAATTATTTTATGGCATAAAGTATGTAAAAGCATTAAAATTGTATATGCATACTTTATTTTAGGCCAAACTTAAAATGCAACACTAAACAGTGTCCCTTTAAGCGTTCATCACTTCAAGGGATCCCTGTAAGCTTTCAATACAATAGAAGATGTCTCTAAAAAAGTATTATGGTAACAGTTTATAACTTTACACTTGACAATAAGGTTTCATTTGTTAACATTAATTCGTTCATTAGCTAACATAAGCTCTTAACGACTAATGAGCAATATATATTTTTACAGCATTTATTAATCTTTGTTAATGTTAGTTAATAAAAATACAATTGTACATTTTTCCATCCATCCATCACTCTCCAAAACTCTTATCCTCTGTAAGTTCAGATGTGTACATTGTTTATGTCAATTCACATTACATTAATGTAAACAGATACAACTTTCAAAAAAAAAAAAAAGATTAGTAAATGAAATTAATGTTGAAACCATCCATAATATTTTGTTTATTTAGAACTATTGTTAGTACAGGTTAACTAAATGAAACATTATGAAGTGTTACTGAAATTGAATATTTGTATAAATAAATACCTCTGTTTTTGGGCTACTGTGTAGATCGCAGAAAGTGATTTACGCTAGTTACAGTGTACATCACTCTGATCGCTCAGTCTAAGAAAGCATTAAAAAAAATGATTTGAGGAAAAGTGATGTGGAAATGGATGGAGATAGAGGTGAAAGAACAATGCAGTGTTGCTATGGCTGTCCTTTTTTTGCAGCTCTTACTCCCCAGTTAATAATTCATGACTTGAGCTTTGAAAAACAGCAAGAGTGAGAGGAGAGACATACATAATATAGAAACAGCAGGTGAAACAGTGAACAACTCTTGACTAAAACTCGGTCACCATAGCACAGTGGCTAGTTTCAAATGCATTCATCTCTGTTTCTAAAACTACCTGTCAGAAGCTGTTATATAAAATCCTGTAAGCGCCCACTAACCTACACACAATAACCAAGACCATCTCTCTAAGATTACATAACGTCTAAGTGGGCAGTGCAATCACACGTTCAGTCAAGTCTCTCAGTAACAGTGAAATGTGTGCTCTTGTATGCACTAGTATGGACAGAATGTAAAACAATTAGATCTGCACTTCCTGAAGAAAATACCAGTGCTTGCAAAAGCAGCAATCACAATTATTTATGCAAACATCAAGATGATGTCATCTCTGTTGTTTAGATTTTGGAACGACAACACTCTACCAATTCATTAGACGAATAGTTCACTCTAAAATGAAAATTAAGCCATCATTTACTCACTCTGGTGTTGTTCTAATGCCATATGCCCTTCTTTCTTTTTTGGACCACAAAAAGTGATTTTTTTTTTGTCGCATTTTTGTTAAAACTTGATTTCCCAAAACTTGTGTGCTTTTTCTGGGTGAGACGGAGTGAACTGTGGCACTAATAACCATATATTGTCGTAGTTGTGTGTTTAATAGTCATGTTTAATCAAAGCGTTTCAATCATCTGTTATTCAGCTACAGTGATATAGATGCCCATAGGGATTTTCTGGAATGACTGCGGGGCATTTTTGGAGTTTCTGCATGAGAGCACCCTCTGGCTTTCAGATGGAGCAGCATTTAATACTGATTACAGTGCCGTGCTCTGTAAAAAAAAAAAAAAAAAATTCACAGCCTTTGCAAAATCACGTGCAGTTAAATTTTGATTAATCGAGCAGCCCTATGGCATGTTTCGCATGGGATCATTCTGTAAAAAAAAAAAGCTTGATGCTGTCGCTATTCACTGCCATTATATGGATGAGCGCGAGCGAGTGTAATGTTGTGAATTCAAAAACAAAGGAGAGCTGGATCCAAATGTTCTGAGTTTTATTCAAAATGATATCCAAATGAGTTTTATTGACACAAATAAACAAACAAATCAAACACAAAGACCAGACAACCATGAACAGAATGAGAGCACCAAACATAACATACATGTAGGAACAAGACTCGACAAACACGGGTATAAATACACAAAGACTAACAGGCTAACAAGAGGCTGACAAGGGACAGGTGTAGGTGATAAGTAGTCATGGAAACAAATGAGGCAGACACTAGGCTTGTTTGAGGTGTGAGAGTAGGCGGCTGCAGTGAAAAAGGTGCAGTCAAGACGGACAGTTCTCTCTTCTCGTAGCGGATCAGACACCAACGAGATCGAAGGAAGATATAGCGGGATTCACATTCATGCGCTGTGTTGCTAATAAACTGGATGTAATTTAAGTTTGGTTGCTTTTATATGAAAATAAAATATGACGAACAAGACACCCAAAGTACTTGTTATTTAATTCCATTTGACAGACATTTATCAATCATTTTTACTTGAATACAGACATGTTTTTATATTTTTATAGAAATATGACAATCACATAACCCATAGAGAGATTGCACTGTCAGAGAGTTTGGAAATATTCACACATAATGCACATTTTTTAAGAATTTATGCACATAAAAACATGATATCAGAATTTTAAAATCAAAATGTTTAAAAGAGAACACTTTTACACGGTTGTTTAGACGTCAGAAAGTCGTTTACAATCGTGCTTTTGATCTGACTGCAGAATCCGACACGACCGCCTCGCCGTCACGAGAGTTTTTTGACATACGTCAACATGACATCAGAGCAAGTCGGACCACACTCGGACACATTTCTAACCGGGATGTAGTGATCACCGGTGATCGGTTCCGCACAGATTTTACTCATCGCAAACGAGCCTAATGCAACAAGGGAAAACAGGAACTAAACACAGGACGTGAACACACAAACAATTGGAACAAGGGACCACAAGACTGGGATCGTGACAGCGGGACTTTTCTTTTTTTTTATGGTCCAAAAAAGAAAGAAGGGGATATGGCAACAGGGTGAGCAAATGATGGCTTAATTTTCATTTTAAGTCAATGGGAAATTTGAAGATAGAAATTTTAGGGTTAGCTATCCCTTTAAGTCAATGGGAAATTTGAAGATAGAAAATGAAAATACAAAGCACACTTAAGCCTAAAATGATCTAAAATCTGCAGATATTACAAATTCTCTGATCCAGAGAGCATGTCTTTGTCATGAGAACCCAAACGCATCTGGATAATGTGGATGCTAAAATATGTCCTTTAATATTTAAACATGCAAATAATATGGTTTCCACTGTGAAAATAAAAGCAAAGTTATCTTCACTAACTGCAGATCAGTATATGGCTGACAAAACAAACCGCAACACAGTGCAACCTAAAATCCAGTGAACTATTTGACAGACCTATGCAAGCTATTCCACATATTGGATCAGCATTTGTATAACAAATTATTAGAATGATAAACAAAACATTTCATGCTTCACAAATGGTTTCAGCAACTGAATGTAAATATTTACAAACCCTCAAGTAAACACACATGGCTCAGAGCAATGAAGATGGCTGTCCGCTTTTGTCTGAACTATGTAATGAATAAAGCACAGATGCAATAGCTGTTCCTGCCTAGTGAAAACAGACAGACTCAAAAAAACAATCCTCACTGGAACCTGCAAGGATCAAAACAACAACTGGGAAAAAAAATATGAGCTCTGAAAGTCAGTGAGTCCACTATAAAACACTATTTTGTGTATACTGTTTAATATTATGTAATAGGCATAACAAGTTCACATGGCCACTGTCACAAATTTACGTCATCTTTTCTTTGTTCAGTTTTTTTTATATATATATTTTTTTATTAGATTTTGAATCCCTGATGTTCAATAGGGACTTTTGGACCCCACAAATTTCACATAACGAGTAGCCTACGTGTGGTTTGTTGTGTTAGCTACTCAGAACTTAGATACAATACATAAACAGTAACATGAATACTGTAATTAAATAATGTCAAAAAAAAAATTGTCACGACTCACCCTGTTTAGACAAAGGAGGATGCGATTGTTGCCATGCAGAATACAAAATCATCCAATTTCCTAAAGGTAAAATTCAATATCAGTGATGCTTGATAGTGATGATCCGTATCAGAAGTAGATGTATCTCAAAAGCGCGTGAGCTGCCTTAAATAAACCACTTTTAAAATATGTATATTTATATATTTAAGTCACGCGCAGAATTTCAGTGTCTCGTAGGCGCGTTCGACAAAAGCTGCACGCGCCCGTGATGCCCAAAATGCTGTCTGTGTAGGCACTAGGCAGCACACTCGATTTTGAGCACAGCCACTATTACATTGTTGTCATAATCACAGCAGACATCTATCTCCATTTACAGCTATAAGTAAATTACATTAATTCCGCTTCGTGAACCCAGAACACCGATGGCAACCATTTAGACACCATACATTATTTCTAATTATGCAAGGGACAGTTTGAAGCCAAAAATGTTGTGTTGTGTTTGTGTTATCAACAGACAAACACAATCTGTGCTGGTGGTCTGGCCTTCCTCACGGCTTCTCCTTCAATTTTAAGCGGTTTCACAAATAAAAGCTCACTGGAACGGACACGGGATTACATCTAACACCCTAAAATCATCGAGCAAAAAAACATCATACCTTGTATGTTTGTGTTTAGCAGTTTATATGTTCATATCTTTATCCAAGCGTCGTCGCTGAATTCTGCTATTTTCACTTCATTAGTCTCGCGTCTCCTCGCATCGACTGACAGAAAAAGACGGCCGCTGAGGATGGCAAAACTCCGCCCATAGCGACCAATCAGATTGTAGATATTGACTGAAGAGAGAAATGGAGATCGCTGATTGGCTGAGACGCACGTTCGTCTGTGTCCTTCCATCCATTAGGTTCTGGAGCGCCTGGAAAGATGCTGCTGGATACTGACAGGTGCACAGTCTCCAACAACCCAGTTAAAAGGCATCAAAAGCAATATTTTGAATGAGTTTACCTTTAAAAGAGCACAATTTCATTCAAACTGACTGGGAATTTTCTTCCAATGCAGTCTAAAAATGGTATAAAACTTATTATCAGAACTTACAATTTTCTGGTTTATGTCTGCCCTACCTGTAAATGTTCTCAGCATATGCAAAAATACACACTTTCTGTCAAACGATTTGAATAATTATGATTTTATTTTTTTAAATAAATGTTTTTGATGAAGTCTAACCTAGACTGCATTTAAGAAACAGTAAAACATTTCAAAATGTAATATATGCTGATCAGTTATTATCAATAATTATTGGTGCTCAGTTATTAATTGATCAATGTTGAGAACAGTTTTTGCTGCTTCATATTTTTGTGGAAACCATGACACATTTTTTCAAGATTCTTCGATGAATAGAAAGTTCAATGAATGTCAAAATAAATCTTTCAAAACATTATAAATGTCACTTTTGAATTTCTTTCTCTTTTTTTATTCGCACTTACCCCACATTTTTGAATGATAGTGTATCACGGTTTAAACAAAAATATTAAGCAGCAACAAGATGATAATAATAATAGGTGTTTCCTGAGCACCAAATCAGCATATTAGAATGATTTCCGAAGGATCATGTGATGTAATGATGCTGAAAAATCAGCTTTGCTATAACAGGAATAATTCAAATAGAAAACAAATAAATGCAGTCTTGGTGAGCATACGAGACTTCTTAAACAATATAGATATAAGAAACTTAATTATTCCAAACATTTTATAGTGCAATCCATGCTGTTTTATGAAAAACTGCACAAACACAAGACTGTGACAATGAAAGATCACTCATATGTGGGGTATACTGTCTTTTATGATAAATTATAAACAATCAACAGGGTTTTTTAAAAGAATTTAAAAACTCTGTTATACAATGATTGAAGTAGCTAAGGAAATCCTTGACACTGGTCATATTGTCAATTTTATATTGCTTGACACATTCCACGAGACTTCGGACTATGAACATATTTACAACTTTGAATGTTTCCATGTATCTTGAGAATGAGATGCGTAGAAAAATTGAACTTATAAATAGTCTACATGAGTATAAAAATAAAATGACAAAGAACAAACAAATACAATATTATCTTATACAGATGAAAGAAATGCACACCTTTATCTTGCTTGCATGCTTCAGTAAACAGTCATCTACTTTGTTGACCAAGACAACTTTGAGGCATTTCCCTTTGAGTCTGTGAAATGGCAAAGCAAGCATAAATCCCTTTGCTGTACATTACAAATAACCTCTCAAATTCACTCTCAAAATCCATTACATTTTCAAACATCTCCATAAAAAAAAAAATATTACACATTTATCCTTCATAGAAATGATGCTTTAAAGTTCCTTTTGATCTCTCAAAGATGTGCTCTGCAGTAAATACTGTCAGTCTTCTGCATTGGTTCAGCAGTCATTGCTTTTCTTCTTTAAAATCTTTTGAGACAAACAACAAGCCCAGCTCAAGGGCTAACAGGTGAAAATGGACGCTGGTTCGAGGCTCTAGCTCAAAAATGCTCATCCTAATGGAGAAAACATCAAAGTTAGAGTCATGTGTCTAAAAAGAGCACTCCATATTGGAACAAAAACAGAAGGAATCAACAGTGCCATCCTTTTACTTAAATTGTTCCAGGAAAGACCGTCAATCTCCTTTCTGAGCATAGATAATGATTAGGATAGTCCACTATGATCCCTTTTACTCACTGGCTCTTTCACCCATATTGGTTATCCATGTCTGCCAAAGACAGTCGTGGCAAGGAAATCTTTGCAGGGTATTCTGCATTTCGAGAGGGATCCATGTAGATGGTGGAGCTGGTGAGACTCTTGCGGTTTTTCTTTGACGCGGAGCGTCGCTGCCAGCGGCAAAGGAGAAGCTCCACCTGCTCTCTGAAGAAGCTGGTGGTCAGGGTGTAGAGGATGGGGTTAAGGGCACTGTTGATAGGAAGAATGAAGATCACCACCCAGGAGTTTATCGTCCCTGCAGAGATAAACATAAGACACTGACGTCAACAACAGCAGAACTCATTGTACCGATCATCTTAAATTGAGGATTTGTGACACACTTGGCTAGAGGGAACTGGGTCATTTTCAGGAAACTGATTTTTTTTTTTTTTTTACATTTTAATATTAGTAATTAAGTAATTAATAACATTAGTAAACAGTAATTAAGGTTACTGCGAAACTTTTATTCAATTTGTATTTATTTATTTTAATATAAATGTCAGGCCTAAAATACCAGGGCCATGACTATCTTAAATATGGCTATAACTTGGCAAAAATACCAATAGTTATTTATCATTCGACCTCATTTTCTGTGAATGTGCGAGACTTCCGATTCATTAGCGCTATAGAAGAATATCAAAGGGCAGTAAGCAGTAAAACTATTTGCGCTACAAACCAGTATATAATCACGACAATACATTACAATAATATGGTAAGAAATATCAGTTTGCAATATGAAGCAACATAACAAGCTGTTTTGTACAGCTAAAAATAACTGGAAGTGCATGAGATTGGAAGCCTTGACACATTCAATTTATAAATGGCTGCTTTTAAAAATAAAGTGGATAAGTAACCACAGAGAGCTACTTTATTTTAAACCCATCACAGTAAGTTTGGAACTTGAAATCTTTATTTGAATATATGACTCAAATTAGTTCATTCTGGTTGCATCACACAGTTGTTGTGTGCCTTATTAGAAATAACAAGTTACAGTGGTGGTCAGAATTAATGGCACCCCTGGTAAATATGATCAAAAATGGCTGTAAAAATAAATCTGCATTGTTTATCCTTTTGATCTTTCATTAAAAAAAAATTCGCAAACATCTAACCTTTCATTGAAGTCAAAGAATTGAAAGTGGGGGGTAAATCACATTATAAAATAAATGCTTTTCTCCAAAACACGCTGGCCATATTTGGCTCCCTGTTATTAAATACTTTTTGCAACCTCCTTTTGCCAAGATAACAGATCTGAGTTTTCTTCTATAATGCCTGATGAGTTTGGAGAATAACTGACAAGAGATCAGAGACCATTCCTCCATGCAGAATCTCTCCAGATCCTTCAGATTCACAAGTTCATGTTGGTGCTTCTTCTGTTCAGGTCACCCCACTCATTTTCTATAGGGTTCAGTTTAGGGGACTGGGACGGTCATGGCAGAAACTTCATTTTGTGCTCAGTTACCCATTTTTGTGTTGATTTTGATGTTTGTTTTGGACCGTTGTCCTGATGGAAGATCCAACCACGGCCCATTATAAGATTTCTAGCAAAGGCAGTCAGGTTTTGCCATTGGTATTTGCTAGAATCCATAATACCATATATCTGAACAAAATGTCCAGGACCTCCAGCAAAAAAATAGGCCCACAACATACAAGATCCAGCAGTATATTTAACCGTAGGCATGGGGTACTCTTTATCCCTGTTTGCACCAAACACATCTGGTGGGTTTGCTGCCAAAAAGCTCTTTTTTGTTTAATCTGACTATAGAATCCGGTCCCTTTTGAAGATCCAGTCGTGTCTGACAACTGAATATGCTGGAGTTTGTTTTTGGAGGAGCGAGGAGGATTTTTCTTGAAACCCTCCCAAACAACATGTGGTGATGTAGGGGTTGTTTGATAATTGTTTTTAGGCTTTCTGACCCCCAAGACTCAAGTAATCTCTGCAATTCTCCATCTGTGATCCTTGGAGAGTCTTTGGCCACTCAAACTGTCCTCCTCACGGTGCATTAAGACAATATAGACACACGTCCTCTTCCTGGCAGATTCGTAACATCTTTAGTTGATTGGAACTTCTTAATTATTGCCCTGATGGTCAAAATGGGGATTTTCAATTCTTTAGCTATTTTCTTACAGCCACTTTCTATTTTGTGATGCTCAACAATCTTTTGATGCACATCAGAACTATATTCTTTGGTTTAACTCATTGTGATGGATGATTAAAGAAATTTGGCCTTTGTGTATTCGTCATATTTAAACTCCTGTGAAACAAGAAGTCATAGCTAGACAATTTCATGTTCCTGGTCACCCTGGTGTGCTAAATAAAGGGTTAGGGTTAGGGTTAGGATAAATATGAACATAAATATTAACATAAATATGAATGGGAATATACTTCAGAGATATTTTACACGTAAAAAATTCTAGGGTGCCAATAATTGTGGCCGACGTGTTTTGGAGAAAAACATTTATTTCATAATGTAATTTCCTCCCCACTTTCAATTCTTTTACTTCAATGAAAGGTTAGATTTTTGCGAATTTTTTTAATGAAAGATCAAAAGGATAAACAATGCAGATTTATTTTTTACAGCCATTTTTGATCATATTTACCAGGGGTGCCATTAATTCTGACCACCACTGTATTTCTCTTTTAAAATATATTTTGTGCCCAAAAAAAAATTACTCAAAAATGAGAAACGTGCTTCTGTTTTTACCATGTGGTCAAAAAAAGGTGCTGCAGAAATATACAACATACCTGGAATCTCAACTTTTAGAAGAGAGAGTGTTTTGACCAAAAATATGGGTATCCAGCAGAGGGCGTCAGAGAACACAATAAAGAAAAAGCGGTTGGCCACAGCCACATCTTTGTGCAGCCGACTGCGCACATCTGTGGCATTGATGCCGGTTTTATAAATGGAACAGAACATACTGGAGTAAGAAACAACAATCACCAAGAACGCCACCAGATTAAGACCTGTGAATACATAAGACACTTAGTTCAGTATATGCACATAAGGACTGACTGACATATTAGGAAAGTATAAGCAGGACTGTAGATACAGAATTTAAAAATTGCAGGGTGACCAGACATCCCAGTTTCCCAGAAAAGTTACGGTTTCATGATGAGTAGGGTAGGCCTACTTACGGTGTAAATTTCACAAATTTCTGGTGGTTTAGTATTTTCCTGATCATACAGTGCTATGCATAAGTTTAGACACCCATACTAAAGTTGACTAAAAAGAGGAATAAAAAATCATCTTTTGGAAACTGAACTTAATGCCTTAATTAAAAAAATTAGGAAAAATCCAACCTTTAAGGACACCAATTTTCTTTGTGAATGAATAATGCATCGTAAATAAATAAATGTTCTTCCTTAAAATACAGGGTGCATAAGTTTGGACACCCCTATGTTAAATTCCCATAGAGGCAGGCAGATTTTTATTTTTAAGTATTTTTATTTATTTTTTGTTTAGGATACTATGCATCCTGATAAAGTTCCCTTGGCCTTTGGAATTAAAATAGCCCCACATCATCACATAGCCTTCACCATACCTAGAGATTGGCATGGTTTTATTTCAGTTAGCCTAATAGCTAGTTTGATTTGCATTGAGAGATGATCTTATGGAAAGTACCCCATGCCAATCTCTAGGTATGGTGAAGGCTATGTGATGATGTGGGGCTATTTTAATTCCATAATTTTTTAAATTAAGGCATTAAGTTCAATTTCCAAAAGATGATTTTTTATTCCTCTTTTTAGTCAACTTTAGCATGGGTGTCTAAACTTATGCATAGCACTGTATATATGATCATATATATAGTATGTATTTATTTTATATATATATATATACTAAACCACCAGAAATTTGTGAAATTTACACCTTAAGAAGGCCTTCTCATCATGAAACCGTAACTTTTCTGGGAAACGTGGATGTATATATATATATATTATTGTATTATATATAAATAATTACAATAACAACCACAAACATTTTTATGGAAGCTTAAAAAAACAAAATTATCCACTGCATGCATTTTCCTTCGACACAACCGTGTGAGTTTTTTGCTAGGAATTTTATTAAATTAAATATTAAATATTTTTGGTAGCCCACAGTAAATAGTGGTAAATCGAACATTGCAGATCATGCCCTTGGTCAGTTTGGGCTTAAAAAAAAAGAAAAAAGAAAAAGAAAAAAAGGTCACCAGGCTTAAATTTAGTAAATTGAAGAATATATATATATATATATATATATATATATACAGTGCGGAAAATAAGTATTTGAACACCCTGTTATTTTGCAAGTTCTCCCACTTGGAAATCATGGAGGGGTCTGAAATTGTCATCGTAGGTGCATGTCCACTGTGAGAGACATAATCAAAAAAAAAAAAATCCAGCTGCAGTTAAGATACAGCTGCAAATAAGTATTTGAACACCTGTCTATCAGCTAGAATTCTTACCCTCAAAGACCTGTTAGTCTGCCTTTAAAATGTCCACCTCCACTCCATTTATTATCCTAAATTAGATGCACCTGTTTGAGGTCGTTAGCTGCATAAAGACACCTGTCCACAGTAAGAATCCAACTACTAACATGGCCAAGACCAAAGAGCTGTCCAAAGACACTAGAGACAAAATTGTACACCTCCACAAGGCTGGAAAGGGCTACGGGGAAATTGCCAAGCAGCTTGGTGAAAAAAGGTCCACTGTTGGAGCAATCATTAGAAAATGGAAGAAGCTAAACATGACTGTCAATCTCCCTCGGACTGGGGCTCCATGCAAGATCTCACCTTGTGGGGTCTCAATGATCCTAAGAAAGGTGAGAGATCAGCCCAGAACTACACGGGAGGATCTGGTCAATGACCTGAAAAGAGCTGGGACCACCGTTTCCAAGGTTACTGTTGGTAATACACTAAGACGTCATGGTTTGAAATCATGCATGGCACGGAAGGTTCCACTGCTTAAACCAGCACATGTCAAAGCCCGTCTTAAGTTTGCCAATGACCATTTGGATGATCCAGAGGAGTCATGGGAGAAAGTCATGTGGTCAGATGAGACCAAAATAGAACTTTTTGGTCATAATTCCACTAAACGTGTTTCGGTCGAGGCTGGGTCAACATGACAATGACCCGAAGCACACAGCCAGGATAACCAAGGAGTGGCTCTGTAAGAAGCATATCAAGGTTCTGGCGTGGCCTAGCCAGTCTCCAGACCTAAACCCAATAGAGAATCTTTGGAGGGAGCTCAAACTCCGTGTTTCTCAGCGACAGCCCAGAAACCTGACTGATCTAGAGAAGATCTGTGTGGAGGAGTGGGCCAAAATCCCTCCTGCAGTGTGTGCAAACCTGGTGAAAAACTACAGGAAACGTTTGACCTCTGTAATTGCAAACAAAGGCTACTGTACCAAATATTAACATTGATTTTTTCAGCTGCATCATACAAATAAATAGTTAAAAAATCATACATTGTGATTTCTGTTTTTTTTTTTTTAGATTATGTCTCTCACAGTGGACATGCACCTATGATGACAATTTCAGACCCCTCCATGATTTCTAAGTGGGAGAACTTGCAAAATAGCAGGGTGTTCAAATACTTATTTTCCTCACTGTATGTATATATATATATATATATATATACACACACACACACTTCCTATATTTATATGATTGTATGAAGATTTTATAAACTGTTTACTATAAGTTGATGATTTGAATTGCAAAAAATACTAAATAGCCTACATGAAAACAATTGAATATATTATTAAAAATTGAATCAGTAAAAACCAAGATATCGAACCAAGAAATATCCCTGTGGAGTATCCTTTGGCTGTTGGTTTCTCCAGTCTATCAGAGTGCAGAGGGAAACAAACTCCATTTCGCCCATAATAGTTCCCAAACACGTCTTCATTTAGCAGGGGAACAGCTGCTATGACAAATCCCAGAATCCATATGAAGCCCAGAACCAACACTGTCTGCAGCTTTTCTGGCCGCAGATGGCTAAAAGGGAAAACAATGACTAGGAATTTCTCTAGCGTCAAGTAAGTGAGGAGGAGAACAGATACTTCAGAGGAGAGCATGGCAAGAAAGCCAATTGTTCGGCATTCCACACTGTCCATCCAGATTAGAGCGTTCCGGTTATATTCGCCACGAAATTTCACATCGAATATCCCCAGGAAGAAGAGATAGACTCCCATCAGACAGTCAGCACCTAGAAAACATTAAAGCAAAAATAAATAATCAAAACAATGACATATAACACTTAATATTTACATAAATGAAAAAACATCTCAGGTTACTCAACTGTAACCCTGTTCCCTGAAAAAGCAGGAACGAGATGCTGTGTACTCATACGCATTGGGAAAACATCTTTGTTTGACCGGTTGTGAAGCATGTGTTCAAACACGTCAAGAAAGAGGCTTAAATAACCTCCGATGATGACGTCATTGGATGTTTCCCCTATGAACGAGTTAACTCGTCATGGAGGTCTTCGAAGAAGGGGAGAGACCGTCGCTCAGGCTTCTCCCCTCAGCCACCGGACAGAATTCTATCCTCTAAATTTGTGCGCTTGGGGGTCTCTTGTTTCTGTGGCCATTCCAGTTGTAACCTGGCCACTGCACGAATCAACTCTTCTTGCGCTTTATCATCGTGGGAGGAGCGTTCAGACTCTCGAAATCATCTCGCCTGAAACAAGAAATGCAGCGTTCTCGGCCCGGTCCGAAGAAGCGCCAATGCGTATGAGTATGCAGCATCGAGAGTAGCTTTTGAAAGGGAACTGTAGACTTCTGCAAATAAACGTAACACAAAATCGGTTTCCCCCTGCTGAGACTTGGTTTCTTCCTCACCCCAGGTTCTTCAGTTTTGTCCTCATTTCATTACTTTGGAATGAAAGACAACATCTGCACTTATTATAAGATTGCTATTCATCAGGTCTAGTTGCAGATTCATTAAATTGATTTAAAACAATAGTGTCTAGCTCCTGCTGCATCAATCTGTGCAGTGGATGTTAATATCGACAGCGTCATTTCTGTTCCTCATTACCAATATAAAAACAAGACACAGTGTGACCAGAAGTGGCATAAAGTTGCTTGCAGGTTAATTTGAGCAATTTCCTCCCAGTGGAGGTGTGAAATATTTGACAGCTGCTCATGTTTGTCCCACAAGTCAGGCAGTAAATTTAAGAATACTCCAGCTCTCTTAAAAGCTTTTGAGAGAAGGGAATGTGTTTTGGGAATAATGTATGAACACATCATTCTTCCTTACAGTTTGATGAACACATCATTTATCAGAGCCATGCGATGATACCACCCTCTTGTGACAGCAGGCAATCTTTGATTCAGACAGCATGGCAAAGGTGAGCAGAGAGATGCTATTAAAGTCAGTGAACAGCCGGAGGTAAAGGCCAAGCTCCTTTTCCCACCCTGACTATAATCTAGACACGCTGCTATAGCTGAGATTAACACTCCAAGTACAGATAAGGACACTGAACTCAACTGAAAATGTGTCACCGGCTAATAACAACCCTCCATGAGATTGGAGCCCAGCCCTCAGCCACCGACACCCGGCCCGATGGAGATACGATAGCCCAACCGCAGACCATAGACTTTGCAGCCAGCTGCTATTGACGAGTCTGAGCTTAAAGACAGGACGGAAGGAGTCGTCGCCCCAGAGCCTAAACTGTGTGTCTGACCAGGTGTGTAAGCCCGCAACATCGTGTGCGGCCGAGGGAGCGTTTGTGGAGTACGAGGGCTGGGAGGAAAGCCCCACCCACAACCTCACAGTGGTGTTAGAACAAAGAGCTTTAAAGTCTGGTCCTTCAAGAGTTATTAACCAAACAATTGGTTTTCCCCATGTGTAAAATGAGTTCTGTTCTAATGATGATTAGGAAAAGCCTTCAGATATTAAGAGATCACAGCCAAAAATCATTAAGAGCCTGGTGAACTGTTAACTGTTCTATTATATTGAAAGAAAATTAAATGTAAGAAAATGTTAAATTACTTTAACTTTCCATGGCAATTCTGTCATACTGATACGGTTCCAGCCTCTGGTGCTGTTCGCGTGTCGGTAAAAAAAAGATAATGTTTTTTTTAAGTAATATTTGGGGGATTTTATGGTACCAAATGATATTTACGCCGTTTTATAATCCATTTATTCACTTTTTGAACATAGACTTGAAAATTCTTAAATCTTGAATGATTTAGAGCACAGACTTAAGGTCAGATTATCGCTGGTGAAAAAAAAGTGGAAAAAAAAGTTAACTTAAAAGGGAAGTTATAGAATTTAGTTTATTGTTGCACAAAAATACTATTTTAAAATTTTGTATGAAATATATATTTTCAAAAATATGTTTTACTCTAAAACTGCAAGAAAAATCAAAGCCTTGAATCTAAACAAGTTGTGTTCCAAATTTGAGCTTGATATCTCAAAGCTTTCAGTGTTTTGTTTGGCCGCAGTTCAAAAAGTTTTCACAAGATAAAATTAATTTCCAGTGCGGTCATTTTTGATCGCGAGGAGCACAAGTGTGACAGGTTTTTTCAGGACCATTTAACCTTTTCAAATCATGTCCATGATTTATTTTTATCTATTTTTTTCACATAGCAAGTGCCAAAACCTTTACCAGGTTTTGCACCATTATGATGAAGTAAAAAAAAAAAAGAAAGAAGAGGGTTAGATAATATAAAATACATCAAAAATCCTATGTAAACAAGTAATTGTTAACTAGGCTATTACTTTATTGCAGTTATGTTATCAAAAACCTTTGCATGTGTGGATGATAGGAGATACCACAAAAGACCATTTTTCAAAAATAAATAACATATCTCACGAGGGAGCATTCTCTGGGACCCTGCGGTTCACACGCAATTTTCAATCAGTTACAAACTGTATCCCTGTTGGATGCATGTCGGTAAAACTGCAGTATTATAAGGCCTCTATCTGTCCGGACAAAAATACATCTGTCACAGATTTCCTGAACTATTAGTAGATTGGTATTGTTCAGTACATCAGGAAGTGATCGGACAGTGGAACAGTCTGTAATTTTACTTTTTAAATAAGTTAAAAAATGCCAGCATATGAAGACAAACAAACTGTCACTCTCTTAATAGGATTATAGATGCATGCATAAACGTTCAGGAATGAACAATCAAACACCCACAAGAATATACATTCAGACACAAAAGCAAACCAAATCATAATAGGCTTTACTGACAGCTTCCATTATTCAGATAAAATCCTTTATCTATTGTTACCCTTTTTTTTTTTTCTACTGATACCCCCATTGATGAAGGCATTAGCATTACTGGATATATTCTCTGTCCAGGAAAATCCTTTTTTGTTGTTGCCATTGTAGAATGTGCAGCCAAACTTTTTTGGAGCAATTTCAATTTGGGCCGTGTGTGTGTGTGTGTGTGTGTGTGTGTGTGTGTGTCTGTCTGTCTGTCTGTCTGTGTTGCAACATGTAATTATTGGATAATAATGATAAAAATAATTAACAACAACAACAACTAATAATAACTGGTCTTTGTGCTGTACACTTCATATAATTAAAAAAATAAAACAATAACAAAATATTTTAATGCATTACTTTTTAATTTTTTATCAAATATATGAAGTGTTCAGTGCAAAGATAAGATTAATCAATAATGAAGTTAGTTGTTTTATTATTATTATTATTATTAAAAAACAAAAAATTGCACACAATGTATTTATTTATTCAATATTAAAAATCGTTTCAGCCCCTACTCACAACACAGGACTTTGATGCAGGCTGCATGCAGGTTGTTCTCCGCTCTAATGAAGGAGCGCATTCCGATGACAAAGAGATTCCCAAAGCAGGTGATGAAGGCCATCACCCAGACGGACACCCGCAGAACCACGCTGGCTAACAGGTCTTCAACTGATGAAATCCCATCGGTGTTAGGTTTACATTTCCGAACATGTGGGGCATAGGAACAGTACTGAAAATCCTTAAAATATCTAGAAAAAAATAGATATAACAAATAACAGATTACAAACTGAGCAGATGCAGATCATTACACAGACCACACAATGAGGGGTACGTACATGTGGGACAGGTTTCCCATGGGAAGAAACATCTTGGTGGTTATATCAGGAATTTCAATGCCCTCCAGACTTCTGTTAAATATATGAATGTTGTATTTCATCCGACACCTAATAAAAGGGTCTTAAAAGCCATTGTTTTCCTACGCAGAGCATGCAATGCTGATACTTACAGAGACTCCAGTTGAACCAGGTGATCGAAGTGACTGGCATGAATATGGAAAGCAGGATTATGGGATATGTTCCTGCAAACATTAAATGGAATATGTCAGCCAAAAATTATTATTCACTAATCACATTTCAAATCCATTTTTCTTTAAACAGAATTTTTTTCTTGCCAGCAACAACAGTGGATAGTTACCAGGAGTCGTCAAGCTCCATAAAGTCTTCTGAAGGCCATACATTTTTTTGACATCAACAGTGTCAACACACCATTTTTTAATGCAGATGTGGGCTATAGACAAGCTTAAATTCAAGTCTGTAAAAAGCTAGCACATAGGCTCTGAATACAGACTACTTGTGTGGTGCTTTTTTCAGCCACCAAATGAAGACTTGTTTGTTCCATAGAAGAAATAGAAGCACAGAGTTTTGGAAGGACATGAGGGTGAGTGAAAAATGACAGAATTTTTCCTCTTTGGGTAAAACATCCCTATAAAATTTTTATTTTGTCCGATTGTATGGCATAATTTATTGCACTGCGTGCACCAACCAATTCAACCAATTTAAAATAAACGATGTGACTTGATATTTGCATAACTCACAGTTTCTGCAGATATTTTAAACTCTTGAAAGTGTTTTTAGGAAGGTCGGAAAGTCTGTTGCAAGACAAATCTCTAAAAAACAAGAAGGAGAAACAAACAACAATCAGATGAATGAAATCCATGTGCATACAAAGACATATCAGTTATGATTTAAGTGCAGAACCTTATTACTCTCAAATCAAAAGATTGTACATCCAGATTATGTGCTGCAGTACTCACAGTTCAACCAAAGATCCAAGAGAATGAAACATGTTTTCTGGAAGGATCTTGATTTTATTGTCATGCAGTGATCTGGGCATATAAAAATAAGAGAACAACAATGTTATTTTTTTAATGAGCCTAAACTTCAACATTTTCAGTTGTGTGGAAAGCCTCAAAGTACAGTCACTGGTCCGTGAAACAGCCAGATGATAATGAAATCCTTCTGTTTTCTCCTGCATTTCCAGCTTATTTTTTTTAGCAAGGGCATGCTGACCCTGCTTGCAAAGATACCACCTCTCCCTCAAAATCTCATTTAAGATATGTCTGACACTTCCCTACATCTATTACAAAAGAGAACATCATAATAATAAACTAATAGAGCCTTGAGAAAAAGTCTGGAATGGGTTTAGTTGTCGCTGTCAGACTTCAGTCTGTCCGAATAAGGCGAAATCTTTCTGTCATCACACTGTTCCAAGGAGACATGCTGCTTTCATTTGCAACAGTTTTAGGAGGAAAACGGTACCAGGACTCCAAATTCACAGCTCTCTGAGAAACTGGGATTAGATTCCTCTATTTTTATACTCCGAATGTGATCAACCACAAATGAGTCAGCCCATAGATAAACGTCCCGAGGTATTGATTAACTTGTAAGAAAGTGATGGGAGTTAGATTTCTTTTTTCCAAGTAACATCATCAGTTGCATCAAACTATGTTACTTTGCCCAAAGCAAAATGAAAAGGAGAATAGAAAGTCTTTTTTTTTTTATTTTTTTTTATGTCTAATTATCAGAAATAAATAAATAATTGGCAGATGGAAGCCTCATTAGACAATGTGCAGCTTGTATCTCTGAAATGGAAACCTTTCAACATATTCTTCACAACTCATTCTCAATCTGTGGTAGAATTGTGATATGATTGCAAAATTTGCTCTGGTAAACTGCAAAATTCAAAGAAATTATTATTGTGATGAAGGAGGGCGGGGCAGAGAGCTGTGGGAGAGGAGTGAGGACAGTGGAGGGAATGATAATGAGCAAAATCTGCAAGACACACCATTCTTGGGTCCCGCGGAGAAGCTCCGGACGGATAAAAGGAGGAGTGATGACAGTGGAAAGGAGAGAGGACGAGGCCTGGCCTGGGACATTTTGTTTCTTTTTAATCACTAAAACTTTACGCTGAACTTTGCTGGTTACTGCCTCATTTCTTCCATGAACTGAACACTGTTACAATTACATTTATGTAAATCAAACAAAATGTATCAAATCAAATACTAAACAATGTTAGTTGTTAAATTGTTAATCGCACAATATAATTCGAATAAAAATGGTGTAATAAAATACAATTGTGGAATAAAAAAAGCTGACATGTTTGATGCATTTTCAAAAGTGGTCCCAGACTATTGTACCCCACAGTATATGGCATATAATAAATGTCCCCAATTTTTATAACTCACAGTTAAATTAAGATTTCAACATGTGCTTGACATCATTCTCCACAAGGGCATCGAGCTTTGTTCTTCACTTGTTAGAAACACATGCATGCAGACACTCACATCCTAATGACTAACTAAGAACAAGCATTTCCCTTTAGAGATAATAAACTGGGAGTTAAGAAAACATGACTGGCATTATAAACTGTAAATCTGTAACACGTTCAATTAAACTGACTATTAAATTAAATTTTATTACCATTATAAATTGAGATGCTGGCATCAACGTAAGCATATCACGTACACGAGGAAACCAACTATGGCTAAGGGTAAAAGCACAAAAACACTTACAGCACTGTGAGCTTGGTGCATGTCATCAGAGTGGAATAATTCAGCAACTCAACGTGGTTCTCAGCAAAGTCCCTGCGAGGAAAGACAAGCCAAGGAAAAGAAAAGAAAGAAAAACAGCTGTAAATTTAAAAAATACATCTTAATCCTAAATTCGAGTACAAAATAACGGCACCGACGGCTGCAAAAACTCATCCCTCTACTCTGCCTGCAACAAAAACACATTTGTTCAAGAGCCATAGGTGCATGACAACTACATGAATAATAAGCTTGCCCTATGCTGAAATCGTTCATTCAGTGAGTGCCTTGATCAGAGGACGTGACTGACTTTGATAGTGCCGCTGATAGTCTTCCTCTCAGAACTGTCGGGCTGGACTTGCAGATGGCAAATTGTCATTCAGCGTCGAGAGTATTGCAGTACGAGTGAGCCTGCTCGGATAAGTAACATAAAAAAACACAGTCCCCCTGATGATGTCCACTGTCCATCTCTTTCCAATCTGACTATAATTACCAGAGTACATTGCTCACAGAAAAGCCGTAAATGAGTGCTCATTATGAAAGGAGAGATGGTCGAAAAAACACAGACGACACATTTGGCAAAGATACAGGCACTTTGAAAGAAGTTTTCATTGTTAACTCAAGATGTGTGACAGTCAATGGAGTTGTTGTCAGACCTTTGACTAAACAGCACAAGCAGCTTAATCTTGCCTATAAGCACCAACTTAAACAGGAAGAGAGTGTTTGACTGACATGTCAAGCGACAGAACACTGAACAAAACAACATTTTGCTCGCTCTAACCTGAAAAACCGGCAGATCCAGAGATTATTTCATCCTCAAAAGCACTCGTCGTTTCACCCGGGACCTCATAAACATGACTTTGTTTCCAAGTAGACTGATAATAAACTCTGTGTTCCCTTACTCCAGGAAGTTACTTAAAATCAGCCAATCAGATTAAAGCTTGCCAGAAAATACTTTCCAGTTTTGGGTGCGATACGCATCGGACAGTCAGTCAGTGGCCTGTGGGTCAGTCCGTGGGCGCCCTGTCTGAGAATAATCATGTTTCTAGGTTATTGTTGACTATAAAACTTTGGAGCACACATCTTTAAAAGTTTTCCAGTAAGTGAGTGTGGTCTTCTCTGCAAGGTTCAGCTGAGCAAAGCAACTTATTACAGCAGCGCAAGTTATATTGAGAGGACAGCTGTGGAATGCTGATATGATTCATGCCGAGTGAGATTTGCTAAAATCAAACCTACCTGACCTATAGCAAATACAAAAGAGGATTATGATAGGGTCTCAATTGACCATCAGGTAAGTGTTACGGACTCTCTCTGTTTGTTAACCTCAGAATGACTTATTCAAATAAAGCAAAGAGCCTGATGACTAATATACTAATGGAGATGTGGGTATAAACACACACATACAGACAGACATATACAGTCGCTTACACAGCTGAAAGTAGCAACAACAAAACAACTTTTTATTTGATGATATGTTGAGGCCACAAAAATAAATGCTTTCTCTATACAAGATTCAGTGCAAATGTACACACACAGAAATACATGGACCATCCAAGAAGGCTTTAACATTATTAAAGTATCATGCAGCAACACTGTAACACTAACAAATATCCTGTTAATTTTACGGTAAAAAACTGACAGCTGTGGTTGCCAGAAATTCACTGTAAAAATACGGTGACAGTGTTTCCAGTTTTACAGGATGCCTGTATATTTTACAGCACATTTCATTAAGTGATATAATAGAACTACCAATTTTAGTTATTAATTTTAATTATAAATTAAATTGATTAAATTTTAATTTAATAAAAAAAAATTAAAAACTTACGTAAATCATATATGTGAATTGCCAAATTATAATACAACATTATTATTTGGCTAAACATTAGCCATTCATTAACAAATGGATAATTTTTCAAAATGATAGATGTGGGGTAAACTGTACCAGATGCTTTGGGGTAAGCTATGTCAATGGCTGAACTGGGCAAAATTAGTTACTGAGTTCTGAAAACGAGATGATTAAGGATTTCTGCCACAAAATGATTAAGGATTTTCCAGAATAAGGTTATGTAGAATTATAAAGAAGCTACTTCAGCCTGGGAAAATTGCACAGAGGGAGTAATATTTCCATGCAACCTTGATTAATGGAATGTTGAATAATAATATTTGTATAATCATGAATTTAACATTTTTTATGGTTCACAATTTCATACACAAAAATGACTATAAAAAATCTGAATGTTTAATATATTAAAATGTATTCCTGTCTCATTTAAAATAAAATAAAATAAAATAAAATAAAATAAAATAAACAAAAAAAGGTATTATAGTGAACTATAAACTTTTTTTGTTTTACCTCATCTCATTTCTCCTTGATAGAGGACAGCTACTGGCACAGATTACCCCACTCTCCCCCACTGGATTTAGAGAGAAACATCTAAAACACAATCCACTATTGTGTTTATGTTACTAAGAGGGGAAAAATGGATCAAAAAAATGAAGTACTCACAGCCAGCTGAGCAAGGGCATGTGCTGACAGAGACTCGAGTTGGGCAGCCACATCAAGGATGTGTTCACCATAGATCTGCGATCAAGCACAAAAATTATACTCAACCACGTAAAATGGCAACCCAGCCTCGATGTGCAAACTATCACAGCAAGAGCCTTGAAGATCTTTATTGTAGAAGTCAAACATACCCCCTGCAGCACTTCAAGGTGCGACTGAATCAGTCTCAGAGGGAAAACAGCCAAGGCTTTCTACTTTGTGCTATTAGACAACAGGTGTTCTCTGTTTCACAAGCATAATTAGCTTTTGTAAAACAAGTCCTTAGTTATTATCAACTAACTAAGAAATTAATTTTAACCTCTGAAAGGAGGTCATGCAAATAATCAAAAACACCAGAAAATTAGAAATGAACATTAAACATGCATTTAGTTAATTATGCTAATATAGAGAACAGTTTCATCTGTACTCATAAATGCTAAATTAATGGAGTGCTTGTTATGCAGTGAGCACTTGTATAACTAATTTAGTATTTATTTATTAATAAATTGGGCTCAAAGTAATTTTCTGAAAATACAGACTCCCGCAAGCTACGCTTTTGCATGCAATGGCTAAACTTAAACAGAGCCAGGCAGCTGGAAAACGTTCAAGAGATTTACTACTGTTATTTCAGCTATTATCCAGGAATCACAGAGCGAAGTGAACTGGCTGGAGAAACATTCTGGGCTAGTGTATAGTCTCTTCTAGGATGACTTCAGATATCTTAATTCATGAAAGGTAATCTCATGAGGTACTTTTCTTTTAAGTGATGCTTAATATCCGTTTTGGATTTTCTGTTATTAGTTAGCAATCCCTGAGAGAAACTTGGTTTTCATTAAGATGGAGGAACATAAATGAAACACTTCTTTAAAATATCTTGTATTTTGTTTAGAAATACTGTGCAAAAGTGGCATAAATGTTTCATTTTTACTTTGAAGTTCAAATTAAACTCACACCTTAAAGTGTAATTTGCAGATTTTCAAAGATGATTGACAATCAGTATAATGTTTAGATTGGCGGTATGGTTCTGTTCTGATCAGAAACATCCATACATCCTAGCATGGATAATAACAGAACAGAAGAACCAACATAAATGTATTACGGTCCCGGATATCATTAAAGTTCTTAATGACAATAAATTAATTTACCAACATAAATCAAGATAAATAACAGTCTACTTTGAAGAGGAATATCAGAAGGCCAAGTCCTAATTGTGGACGAGAGGAGGAAGGTAATAGCTCCTAAACAATACGATAAAGCAGCTGATAATAATACTAAATGGTGCCTTATGGATGCTGTGACAGGCATCATATTCCTATCGGCAGACATTGATCAGCTGATGCGAGCTTGACTGACATGACCTGCCAGAACCGACACTACTCTTGATATTTATAGAATTAATTTAATTTGATAAATTGTAAATACAGTCTTAGAAGGAATGAGTAGAAAAATTACACAAAATATGTGTAACACTCTAATTTACACATTTTGTTATTACAATATTAATTATTACATATTAACTAAAAATGTGTTGAAAAAAATAATCTATTTTACACATATCTATGTGTAGTTTAAAATGAACACAACTTGGGAATTTACTCAAAGCATTGAAAGCAACACTAAGGAACATTTTTTTACCTTAAAATAATGTTTCCAAAATCGTATCAGTGGTTCATCAAGTCGTAACAGGATGAAAGGCACTTCTGGATTCGCTTTGCAGCCCTATATCTACTATTACCACACCATGCAAGTTTGCCAAACCGGGTCGCGTTTCTGTAGTTCGAATGAGACATAAGAAAACTACAAATTTGACTTGCTTTACGTCAAGCGTTACAATAGTCATTATTTAGTTTTCCTTCGTTTCTGATGTCGCAATACATCATACTTTCATGAAATCATGCAACATACTCTACCTTGTCAGTGGACATCGTTCATTCCAAAGCCGGTGCTAGATAAACAGCGAGTGTGCGTGCGACAGTAGGCTGCGGGCGGCGAAATTATTTACGACAGCGGTAATGGACAATTCCGCTTCCAAGGGCGACCGAAGAGGAAAAGTTCCTTAGTGTTGCTTTAACACAATAGGAGTAGACTGATGTGCTTACACACTTCTTGTGTTATTTTTATAACGCGACAGTTATTTAAATTGGCTAGTTGAACTGAACCAAGGTCTAGTTACTTTGAGTGAACAGAATCCAGTTAGTACGTTAGTAGATAATAGTCTCTTAATGACAGCAACTATTTTGTTTTTACTTCTATATTGTTGAAAATAAAACATTTATATTTCACTTCGTTATCGACTACCCCTCGCATCAAAACTGTTCGTGAAAACCACCTTTTACCTGGGAGGAGATGATTCGCGCCGAATCACGCCGGTGATGCTAGCAAGATTCTTGAGGTAAGCTGCACTTGAATTCATATATTTACTTATGTTTATTTACAAAAACAATATTTTCTGCTACTGTTATTTTAATACTGGTTTAAAAGCTAGGTTACGACGAGATTTTGCGGGCAAAAAAAAAAAACACCCATTAGTCTATAGTGTAACGTTAGCTGTAGCATGGCTAAACCAAGCAGCTTTATGTTGATGAATGCTGCGAATATGCGTGGAAAACCCGATTCAAAATCAACATAACTTTTTCCACTTTCACACGAAATTCCCGATAATGAAGTGACGTATACGAATTAAAAAATAAATTTTCACAGATCCACTTTTTGGTTATCAGTTGTTAATCACACATCTACAGAGAATTGTGATAGAACAAGATACAATTATAATATATTTGTGATTTATTGAGTAGTTTTTTACATTAAAAGGAGAAAAATATGATTCTAAATATGACTGTGCTGATGCACACCAGGAGAATATTTAATTAATATGTATTATGTCAATAAAGTAAAAATAAATCCATGTAGCCTTACAGTAAACATCTATTTTTGTATTTATCATAATGAAAGATTTTTTGTTTTTAGAAAAATGTCCATAGCACCAATTTGTGTGAATTATGTAGAACAACCCCAGCACAGGTTTTGGCAGAGTCTAGGCCACACACACACAGAAAAATAAATCGGAGGTGAACACGGATGATAAGATAATATCAAGAGGAAAAGAATAACATATAAATGAAATATTTTCAGTGAGGAAAAAAAAAAAAAAAGTATTGTGATGGTAAAACATTTCCTTCTTTTACTCTAGTTAGTTTTGGCACATAAGTTATCAAAAAGCTGGCATGAAAGCCATAGGATATTAATTACATTAGCCTTCGGGTAACCCACAAGTTGAAATCCAAAAGTATTTGATTTCTTTGGGTACAGACAGTTCTGTATCACGGTGAAAAGATCTAAAAGTTGTTTTGTTGCAAAAAGAAAATTGGCTGTGTTACAGGGTTAGTGATCCCTAGATCCCTTTCTTTGTTTCTTTAATGACGTCTTGACATTTCCTTGATATGACATTTCCTTTTGGCATACTTGTTACCAACAAGCAAATAAACTCAGATGTGTCTTTGACATATCAAATTGTTGTGGGAAATTGATTTAATTCACAGTGACTGGCAAATTCTAAACAGAGAAAAAGTAGTAAAAGTAAAAGATAATATTGCTTAATTTCAACCTCCTAAAACAACATCCTATAGTTTTCAAATTTACTTGACTGGTCAGGCACAATTGTATCAGAAACAGGGACAAACTTGATAAAAACTGATAAAAGATAATTATATAAATACAAAACTTGACATCTTCCTTAGAGAGATAACAAGGACAAGCTGATTAAACACCAATTAAACACCAGCTGATTAAACACCGCCACACTTGAGAAACACCATGAAATATTTTTAAACAGCAAGATACTTACAGAAATGTCAGCGACCTCAAACCGATAAACGCATCACGGGTGATGCTTTTAAGTGGATTGTGATCCAAGACTCTGAGGAAAAAAGAATAATACAAGAACGGAACGGGTGTCTTTTACGAAATGTTAACCACAGGAATACATTGTTATGACGCCATATTTTACCTTGTGTGTGTTTTTTTGTTTTGTTTTTTTGCATGATAGAAAGAAATATCTTAATGGCACATCTTTTGTCAGTGACTGTGCTTGTTCTAAAGGTGCCCAGCCTGTGTGTGTGTGTGTGTGTGTGTGTGTGCTGCTGACTGTGTCAACAAGCCACCCAAGTCATTCTCAGCTTCTTTCTGTTAAATCATATTCAGAGCCAATATTCTACTTACTCAGAGCTATTATGCCAAATTTAATTAAGTATTTATTTTCAAGGAGACAGTGCCTCGCCGGAAATTTAAATGAGAAAATAAAATCAAAGTACACAAAATAAAAACAAAATATTGCAAAATATGGTATGAAATGTCTATGAAGTGTGTAAAGCCAAAAAATAACAGAAGTACAAGAAAATTTGTTCTAAAATGTAAACTAAAATATAAACATAAAACAAAGAAATAGCCTATAAAAATATATAAAATAAAATAGACATATAACAATGATAAATGGAAATTAATATTACATTTTGTGATTGACATTTGATGTAAAAGATTTTCCCTTTTGTAATTCATTAAATGTGTTGTGATGCATACTCACAGCCAGTTTAATTTGTGCAGATCTCTGAATACACCCGGGCCTAAATAGGTTATGTGGTTTTGGCTCAGAAACCTGCATAAAAGACCATGTTTAATTAGGGACACAGACTTGAAATTGATAAAAAGCTCCATTCGCTTTCAAGGTTAGATATTAATTTTTCCAAACGATCGATTTACGGATATAAAAATAAATATAGCTGCAAGCAGCCATTACCGGGGCCAAGCAGAATAAGACGACAAGACATGCCAACATGTCTGAAAGTGTCAGACCAACTGCAACAATGAGCAATTAAAGACATTTAAAGAGGATTTTAGGCAAAATGCCTGAAAAATCATAGAAACAATAATTAAAAATATGATTTGATGGATTATCACTTTCGACCAATAGGTGGCGCAGTTACAAAACTGATGTGATGTGGTCAGAGTGAAGTGACAATGACACATACAAAGATTGGTGTCAATATATCAAGGCATTGCAGAGATAAAGCCTTAATTATTGCTATTAGCATCATGCCTCAACTTTGCTGCTGCGCTATACGAAAACGGTTTCGTCTATCGACACGAAATCCATAACTTTTAGTCGGCACGGTCTGGAGATGATACGATTCGATTTTGGTGAAAATCGGACAAACGGTCTAGGAGGAGTTCGAAAAAGTAGGTTTTGAATGAAAATCAAGATGGCGGACAGGAAGTTTGGCCAAATAAGGAAAACTTGGTATCTATGTTCTCGGCTTGACCCAAGGAATCTATTAAGACCCGTGGCATTTCAATAGCCAGATTTATTCAAAAGTTATTAGCCTTTTTGGAAATTTTGTTATAACTTTTGACCACTAGGTGGCGCTGTCTTGAAATATTTTGGTTGCCTTCAGGGGATGGTGCTGATGACACAATCTGAGTTTCGTAATATTACACCAATGCATTTGTTTAGTATAGCATTTTATTTCACAAAACTGTATTGAAGTCAATGGGAATTTCATATTTTGTTCAATTATAGCGCCACCAAGAGGCTCAGTCCCACAATTTTTTTTACGTGTCCTCAGAGTGAGCCCATACATATGTGTGTCAATTTTGGTGAAAATATCTCAATTCACTTCGGAGTTATAGACATTTATATGAAAAAACACGAAAAAAATGACTGACACATGACTTTGATTGGAAATTAGTACCCCTAAACATCAATATTTTCGCATTTGGGCATTAACGTTTAGTTAACAAGCTATGATTCCAAACTTCTGACGGTGGTTTCGTCTCGATCGGACAAACGGTTTCGAAGATATCGCCTAATGTTTTTTAAGTGCTAAATCACAACGCTACACAAACCGTAAGGCGAAACCTAGCATATTTGGTATCGTTGGACTTGGCAAGGATTCAGGAGTCTAATGAGATGAGTTTGGTGAAAATAAGTCGACCACACCCAAAGTTATAAGCATTTGAAAAATAAAATTCACCACTAGGTGGCGCTGTTTCGAAACTTCTCACGCTCCTTCAGAACATCGTGCTGATGACCCATACCGAGTTTCGTAACAATCCGTTCATGCGTTCTTAAAATACAGCATTTTAGCACAAAATTCAAAATGGCCGACAGTCAAAATGGCCGATATGGTAAAATTTTATATCAGTCGACTCGGCATGTTGCCCTGAATCTAACGAGACCAATTTTATGATTTTTGGACAAAATGTTCAGAAGTTATAAGCAAAAATAGCCATTTTTCATATCTCCGGACCAGTAGGTGGCGCTGCGCCGAAACGCAGCATGTAGCCTCAGGTCATGCTTGTGATGACATGTACCAATTTTGGTCTGAATATGATAAAGCGTTGCGGAGATACAGCCCTACGACTGTTTTCGCAAGCGCTACGTAAAATGTGTTCGAGCGTTATTCGAAAACGGTTTGACGAATCAATTTGAATTCCATAACTTTTTGTCAGCACTGCCTGAAGATGATCTGGTTCAATTTTCGTGCAAATCGGACAAACCGTCTAGGACGAGTTCGAAAAAGTAGCTTTTTCAGCCCACTAAAAATGGCGGCCATATTTATAAGCCGGAAAATGACGTCATAGGGTGCAATCGAATCGGCATGAGCTCGGGAATCAGAGGAAAAAATAATTTTGTTGATTGGCCGAACGGTTCAAAAGTTATTAGCAAAATAAAAGTGAAATTTTGGACAGGTGGTGGCGCTAGAGGGATTGGTTTTAAGACACCAAATTTGGTATGGTGACTTTTTGGACTGTCCTCTATCATTGTGCCAAATTTCATAACTTTCCCGCAATCGGTTCTATGGGCTGCCATAGACTCCCATGGCGGAAGAAGAATAATAATAATAAATATAGCTGCAAGCAGCCATTACCGGGGCCAAGCAGAATAAGACGACAAGACATGGCTGAAGGTGTCAGATCAACTGCAACAATGAGCAATTACAGACATTTAAAGAGGATTTTAGACGAAATGGCTGAAAAATCATAGAAACAGTAATTAAAAATATAATTTAATTGATTATCACTTTCGACAAGTAGGTGGCGCAGTTACAAAACTGATGTGGTCAGAGTGAAGTGACAATGTCACATACAAAGTTTGTTGTCAATATGTCAAGGCATTGCAGAGATAAAGCCTGAATAGTGCTATTGGCATCATGCCTCAACTTTGCTGCTGCGCTATACGAAAATGGTTTCGTCTATCGACAAGAAATCCATAACTTTTAGTCGGCACGGTCTGGAGATGATACGATTAGATTTTGGTGAAAATCGGACAAACGGTCTAGGAGGAGTTTGAAAAAGTAGGTTTTGACTGAAAATCAAGATGGCGGACAGGAACCTAGGCCAAATAAGGAAAACTTGGTATCTATGTTCTCGGCTTGACCCAAGGAATCTATTAAGCATTTCAATAGCCAGATTTATTCAAAAGTTATTAGCCTTTTTGGAAATTGTTACAACTTTTGACCACTAGGTGGCGCTGTCTCGAAATATTTTGGGTACCTTCAGGGGATGGTGCTGATGACACAATCTGAGTTTCGTAATATTAAACCAATGCATTTGTTTAGTATAGCATTTTATTTCACAAAATTGTATGGAAGTCAATGGGAATTTCATGTTTTGTTCTATTATAGCGCCACCAAGAGGCTCAGTCCCACCATTTTTTGTATGTGTCCTCAGAGTGAGCCCATACATATGTGTGTCGATTTTGGTGAAAATATCTCAATTATCTTCGGAGTTATAGACATTTATATGAAAAAACACGTAAAAAATGACTGACACATGACTTTAATTGGAATTTACTACCTCTAGATATCAATATTTTCGCATTTGGGCTTCAATGTTTAGTTAACAAGCTATGATTCCAAACTTCTGACGGTGGTTTCGTCTCGATCGGACAAACGGTTTCGAAGATATCGCCTAATGTTTTTTAAGTGCTAAATCACAACGCTACACAAACCGTAAGGCGAAACCTAGCATATTTGGTATCGTTGGACTCGGCAAGGATTCAGGAGTCTAATGAGATGAGTTTGGTGAAAATAAGTCGACCACACCCAAAGTTATAAGCATTTGAAAAATAAAATTCATCACTAGGTGGCGCTGTTTCGAAACTTCTCACGCTCCTTCAGAACATCGTGCTGATGACCCATACCGAGTTCTGTAACAATCCGTTCATGCGTTCTTAAAATACAGCATTTTAGCACAAAATTCAAAATGGCCGACAGACAAAATGGCCGATATGGTAAAATTTTATATCAGTCGACTCGGCATGTTGCCCTGAATCTAACGAGACCAATTTTATGATTTTTGGACAAAATGTTCAGAAGTTATAAGCAAAAATAGCCATTTTTCATATCTCCGGACCAGTAGGTGGCGCTGCGCCGAAACGCAGCAGGTAGCCTCAGGTCATGCTTGTGATGACATGTACCAATTTTGGTCTGAATCCGATAAAGCGTTGCGGAGATACAGCCCTACGACTGTTTTCGCAAGCGCCACGTAAAATGTGTTCGAGCGTTATTCGAAAACGGTTTGACGAATCAATTTGAATTCCATAACTTTTTGTCAGAACTGCCTGAAGATGATCTGGTTCAATTTTCGTGCAAATCGGACAAACCGTCTAGTACGAGTTCGAAAAAGTAGCTTTTTCAGCCCACTAAAAATGGCGGCCATATTTATAAGCCGGAAAATAACGTCATAGGGTGCAATCGAATCGGCATGAGCTCGGGAATCAGAGGAAAAAAGAATTTTGTTGATTGGCCAAACGGTTCAAAAGTTATTAGCAAAATAAAAGTGAAATTTTGGACAGGTGGTGGCGCTAGAGGGATTGGTTTTAAGACACCAAATTTGGTATGGTGACTTTTCGGACTGTCCTCTATCATTGTGCCAAATTTCATAACTTTCCCGCAATCGGTTCTATGGGCTGCCATAGACTCCCATGGCGGAAGAAGAATAATAATAATAACAAGCAGCCATTACCGGGGCCAAGCAGAATAAGACAACAAGACGTGTCAGACCAACTGCAACAATGAGAAATTAAAGACATTTAAAGAGGATTTTAGGCAAAATGCCTGAAAAATCATAGAAACAGTAATGAATAATATCATTTAATGGCTTATCACTTTTGACCAATAGGTGGCGCAGTTACAAAACTGATGTGATGTGGTCAGAGTGAAGTGACAATGACACATACAAAGTTTGGTGTCAATATGTCAAGGCATTGCAGAGATAAAGCCTGAATAGTCCTTTTGGCATCATGCCTTAAATTTGCTGCTGCGGTATAAGAAAATGGTTCCGTCAATCGACACGAAATCCATAACTTTTAGTCGGCACGGTCTGGAGATGATACGATTCGATTTTGGTGAAAATCGGACAAACGGTCTTGGAGGAGTTCGAAAAAGTAGGTTTTGAATGAAAATCAAGATGGCGGACAGGAAGTTAGGCCAAATAAGGTAAACTTGGTATCTATGTTCTCAGCTTGACCCAAGGAATCTACTAAGATGAGTTGCATTACAATAGGCCAATTTATTCAAAAGTTATTAGCAGTTTTGGAAATTTTGTTATAACTTTTGACCACTAGGTGGCGCTGTTTCTAAATATGTTGGGTACCTTCAGGGGATGGTGCAGATGGCACATTCTGAGTTTTGTAATATTACACCAATGCATTTGTTTAGTATAGCATTTTATTTCACAAAACTGTATTGAAGTCAATGGGAATTTCATGTTTTGTTCTATTATAGCGCCACCAAGAGGCTCAGTCACACAATTTTTTTTACGTGTCCTCAGAGTGAGCCGATACATATGTGTGTCAATTTTGGTGAAAATATCTCAATTCGCTTCAGAGTTATAGACATTTATATGAAAAAACACGTAAAAAATGACTGACACATGACTTTGATTGGAATTTACTACCCCTAAACATCAATATTTTCGCATTTGGGCATTGGCGTATAGCTATCGACCTATGTTTCCAAACTTCTGACGGTGGTTTCGTCTCGATCGGACAAACGGTTTCGAAGATATAGCCAAATGTTTTTTAAGCGCTAAATCACAACGCTACACAAACCGTAAGGCAAAACCTAGCATGTTTGGTATCGTAGGACTCGGCAAGGTTTCAGGAGTCTAATTAGATGAGTCTCGTGAAAATAAGTCGACCGCACCCAAAGTTAAAAGCATTTGAAAAAAAAAATTCACCACTAGGTGGCGCTGTTTCGAAACTTCTCACGCTCCTTCAGGATATCGTGCTGATGACCCATACCAAGTTTCGTAACAATCCGTTCATGCGTTCTTAAAATACAGCATTTTAGCACAAAATTCAAAATGGCCGACAGTCAAAATGTCCGATATGGTAAAATTGGATATCAGTCGACTCGGCATGTTGCCCTGAATCTATCGAGACCAATTTTATGATTTTTGGACAAACTGTTCAGAAGTTATAAGCAAAAATAGCCATTTTTCATATCTCCAGACCAGTAGGTGGCGCTGCGCCGAAACGCAGCATGTAGCCTCAAGTCATGCTTGTGAGTACATGTACCAAGTTTGGTCTGAATACGATAAACCGTTGCGGAGATACCGCCTTACGACTGTTTTTGCAGGCGCTACGTAAAATTTGTTCGAGCGTTTATCAAGAACGGTTTGACGAATCAATTTGAATTTCATAACTTTTTGTCAGCACTGCCTGAAGATGATCTGGTTCAATTTTTGTGCAAATCGGACAAACCGTCTAGGACGAGTTCGAAAAAGTAGGTTTTTAGAAAAATTCAAGATGGCGGCCATATTTTAATGACGTAAAATTACGTCATAGGGTGCAATCGAATTGCCATGAGCTCAGAAATCAGAGAAAACAAGAATTTAGCTGATTGGCCTTACGGTTCAAAAGTTATTAGCAAAATAAAAGTGAAATTTTGGACAGGTGGTGGCGCTAGAGGGAATGACTTAGAAACACCAAAATTGGTGTATTTAATGTTGGGACTGTCCTCTATCAGAATGTCAAACCAAAACAACTTTCCCGCGCTCGGTTCTATGGGCTGCCATAGACTCCCATGGCGGAAGAAGAATAATAATAATAATAATAATAATAAGAACGGGAACAGATACAATAGGTGCCTCCGCACCTTCGGTGCTTGGCCCCTAATAATAATAATAAGAACGCGAACAAAAACAATAGGTGCCTCCGCACCTTCGGTGCTTGGCCCCTAATAATAATAATAAGAACGCGAACAAAAACAATAGGTGGCTCCGCACCTTCGGTGCTTGGCCCCTAATAAATGGCCCTATAAAGAATCCTAATGAATACGAGTGCTGCAAAACTAATGTCTGCCTCACACACACACTGAGCTTCATCTGAGATGCTTTCAAATTAACTAAAGGAAGATTAGAACAGTAAAGAAAAGGTAAAAGATTATAATTCCCACAAAACTCTTTAAGAAACATTTATAATGTCATTTATCATCCAGACCCACTAGACTGACTTTCCCTAATGACATTACATCATCATCTTCCCAGGATTAGATTTGTCCTCATCCTGCTGTTTATGGGAGCAAGGAGATCTCAGAGCTGCTGTGAAAGAAAGACAATTATATGCTAGTCGCAAAAACTTTGTTCAAACCACCTTGAAAAATAGCCTGCACCCACCTGGCCACATACAAAAAGATCTACAGCCCAAAGAAGCCATTGTGCTCTGCATCATTGAACACATGATGCAATTTTGTTTGTGAAAGGGCGTACATTGTTCAATATTCGACCGGAGATGTAATTTTATTAGCCTATCTCCAGGTCTGAACACCTCTTCCATGACCATACAATCTCTTACTGGCTTTTAATGAAGGAGCAGTTGCTTATAAAAGTTAAAGAATGAAATTGCAGAAAAAACTAAACAGAAATATTATTCATAATCTTTTTAAAAAGGTAATCTTATAAGTGAAAGGTAAGAAGAGTACTCACAATTTCTCTAGAGTGAATAGTCCACTGAAGGCATGGCTTGAGACCATCTGAATTGTGTTGTTCTGAAGAAACCTGTTCGAAAAAAGAAAGTCAGAACAAATAAGTGCTGAAAATGTTTATGGATACTATTATTCACCTGTGTAAATTTGGATGTCTGACACCATAAATGGCTAGATATTCAGCTGAAGTCGTTTAAATCAAAATAGTTGCTTTATGCAAATTTTAACCAAAACTTTGCGTTTGCATTACTTATAATACACTTCTCACGCTGTTCACTATTGCCGCGTTTGGTTTTGGTTCACTTTTATTTTGTAGTTTGCCTTAGCCCTATTTCATGGGCTGCGTTCAGCCCCGACAAAACGTTGCACAACGTTTTTTAAACAGAAACGGTGATGCGTTGAACACACTGTTCTGATGACGCAAGAGTTGCAACTATGGCAGCTGAGAAGGCCATTCTTTGTGAAGAATTTTCGGAGCCTGATGAAGTCGGTATAAATATGTGTTTAATACTACAAAATATGCCCGATGTTACAGTTACTGCACTTGCCGCCCAGAACAAAAGAGAACATCCCAATCGAGTGAAGGGATTTGTGAAAACTGAAATGGAAGCACACATCTTACCTAATTCAGACTAAAACACATCTATTTAGCCTCACATACTGACTTTATTTGTAGTTCATACTGTTTTAATACCCTGTACTTTCTTTCTCATTTTTAGGAAAAGCACTTAATTACCATTGTTTATTTCTATACCAAATGTCATATACTTGCAATGAAGCTAAAAATATAAACAACTACATCATTATGTTGATATCCTATATTTACAATAAAACTTATGACAAACATGTCTTCTAATAATGGGGGGTGGTAGCGCAATGGATAAGACACATGCCTTTGGTGTGAGAGACCCGGGTTCGAATCCACTGTGAGACACCAATGTGTCCCTGAGCAAGACACTTAACCCCTAGTTGCTCCAGAGGCGTGCGACCTCTGACAAATATAGCAATTGTAAGTCGCTTTGGATAAAAGCGTCAGCTAAATGAATAAATATAAATATAATATCCTCAGTTGTTGCGTATACCGAGCTCCATCGAACACATCTGTAAATTTTAATGAACCCATTGTGCGAGTTCACTTTAAATGGCGTGCTTTATATACAGTACATGTTGCTGCTGATTGGACTGCAGTTCTGACACACCCACCAAACAAGAGAAAACGTATCTCAAACCCCGTTGCACACCGGTGCACGCCGTTTCCAGGAAACATGACGTTCAACCCAGAAACCGTAGCAAAACGTTGCGCACCGTTTTGCACTTGAACGTGCCCATGTTCTTGTCATGTGATTCCCTTATTCTGTCATGTAATCTTGCCACATGCTTCCCTTGTCTATGTGTTATGTTCTCATTGGTTCATTGTTTAATTGTTCACAGGTGTCCCTTGTTTAGTCATTAGTATCTGTGCATAAATAGACCTCATGTTCCCATTGTCTTTTGTTTTATTCCCTGTTACTGCTGTAGGTGAGTTTGTTATGTTCATGTTTATTTCAAGTATCAAGTCAGGTTTTTGTTAATTTTGTTCAGGTTAAATAAACTGCACTTGGGTTCAGTACACTCACCTTCAGTAGACTACTGTTACAACTATAGCAGCCATTATAAACTACCTAATTAAGTTACAACAGTGGGTGGACTGAGATTATTAAATTATTTACCTGTCATAACTTTCCTTTCGTCATGCTCTTGATGATTAAAGTACAGTCATCTCAATTTTTTTCAGGAAAACAAGGCCACAAAGTACTAGAACATTAAGTGAAAGTCACTAATAATAATAATTGTGTTTGCCTACGTGTGAGACAGAAAGCAAGCAGCATTTACATGTATCTTTACCTATTTACTTTACAAGGATGGACCGTAATCTGATAATAAATTTGAGAAAAGAGACACACCATCTTTGGCAATCAACACCATACCCACATGTTATGTTTATTGAGGTGATTTTTGGTGATCTTGAAAATAATCTGAAATCTGAAAATAAGATTAAGGCTATAAAGTATTAGAACTGTGAGTAATGTTACTCATAATAATAATAATCTCATAAGGAAGAGAAAGAGACACAAATGAGTTTCTGCATTAATACAGAAGTGCAGTACATCTTAGGTGATCTTGAAAATATTTGAAAACCGATTTTCAAGAGGATACCCCAAAGACCTCCTCCAAGCCCCTGATGTTTTGGCCTTTATCTCAAAGAGCTAATTAATTGGGCAACAGGTGAACGGGATGATCAATCAAGGGAAACAACAGGCACACAGTGGCGAACAGTCTCAGAACAAAAACACAATGAAACAGCCAAAACGGAATAACTGAATATAACCATTACTCTGCGAGGTTGGAGGGTAAATTATCTCTACTTGGGGCTAGAGTGAGCAAGACATTTTGTGGTTTCATTTTTATTGGGTCCATGAGCCAGAAATTTTTCTGAAAATGCAACGGTACATTTTTAAGACTTTAAAGTTGTTTTTTTAATGCCAATTTCTGACCATTTGCTCTTGAAATACATATGAATATGATGTCAAGTCTCTTTGATCTTGTCATTTTAAATATATTTAATAAAGCAACCAGATACATTTCAGATAATCAAATCATGACTAACATCATGAGTGGGCCACTCATTCCATAAATATGTGCAGCATTTTCTCTCTACACTGTACTATAGTAGGCAAAACTCCCAAAATAAATTATTATATATATATTTTTTTAAATGTAGTGACGGCAAAAGTTGCCATGAAATTTTCAACTGAAGTTATGCCAGTCTTGACTGAACTGATTTATATCTGGAGAGAACTACAACTGCCTTTCTTTATTCTAAACAGAATTTATAGTTCATATATAAATTAAGGTTTGAATAAAAGCTCCAAGATTTTTAATATAATTTAGGAAATAGCCTCTCTTCCAAATCCTATTTAAATTTGGAAGAATGATGATAATCTCATCTGGCACTTTTTGAGGGTGCAGAAGAGCTTAAAAATGAATGTGCAATTCAAGTAATATGAGATCAAAAGCATGCTCTCAATTCAGAAGATTCCTCCAAACTGTGAGGAACATGTTGACCCCATGAGAGTTGCAGAGCTCTGAAGCTCTTACCTGCAAACATTATCAGCCATCACCACATGTTCTCAAATTCAAAAGGGAATTTAGTGGTGTGAAGCATTCACGGACATGCTAGGAAGAACTGTGCGCATAACTGAGAAAGACTGAGCTTTCTCTGAGCTCACGATATTAAAACAAAAGTATCTGAACAATTCAGGGGTTGCGCCAGCACAAACCCTCTTTTGGCATTAAAAGCTGCAGCAAAAACAGTTATTTTTGGGGCTGACCTTATTGCATATGAATTTGGAGGAGTTTTCCTTTCAGATGCAAAATGTATGGGTTGAGAGATTTTAAATAAATCATGCAACATGGTTTACAAAGGTTTGTGATAGTAAGTTTACTGGTATTTTTGTGCCATTATTTAATGCCCAAAAACCATGTCTTAACCCATTTTGTGCTTGACATGGCAGTGATAGTTGCGCTGCTCTTGGTAGATTGCATTGATCAATCAATCAAGGTTTCGCCACTAGATCACCCAAAGAACTTTCCACTCCCATCAGAGCTTTTATGAGATTGTAGTCTCTTGCTAATTTGTCCTGTTTACTAAATCTGGCCCTAGATCTCTAAAAATCCCTTGAATTTGCACATCCATCATAATATTGATTGGATCACAAAACCCTAAAATATACTAAGACCAATAGGCCAAAACTGCTGTAAAATTCTGAACACAGAGGACCTGTCAAATAAAGTGCTTAACATTCCATAGACGGTCCCAACAGCCCTTCACTGTCCCTTTTAGTTTTATGGCCTTTAAAAATGTATTAGTCTGTGGCTTTAGGAGTATTTTATCCTCATCACCACATGTGAATGCCAGTTTTTTTCCATCATCACTCAAAAGATATGATGTGTAAGTTAAACTGCTTTATGAAAGGGTTCTGGTGTTGAACCTCTGCTAAATAGTTTAAATAAGTCTATTCAGCTGTTTATTATTTTACGCATCGTATCTTTGGTCTGTCATCTGTCAGATATTTATGAATCATACTTTTCCAATATCAAGTGAAAAAACAGGATTTTCCAAACAAAGTTATGAATGTGCTTTGGAATTATGCGTTTCAAGATATGCCAAAACAAAACATTTCATCGACACAGTACTACCAGACAAAAGATTCTGAATTGATAGACTGTACCAAAAATTCTGCCTGGCAGAGATCAAAATTATTTATTTAACCATTTATTTTACTGTCTGGCAGAGACAGTACTCAATTCTCACTCAATTCACTTTCACTCGCTTGACATCTTAGATCTCACTACGGGACTCGCCTCTGCGGTGCAAAAGAATTAAGCCCTATATTCTGTAGATGCCCTGTACAAGCCCATTCCAACTGTTAGATAGGGTGGATATAAAGACTGTTCTCAGTTCTAGGCATAGTCTATAGCCAGTGGTGTCTCTTCTCTTTATTTCTGATTGGGCACAATTAATCAGAACCCTAACTGCCCACAAAAACCTGCCCTAACTGCCCATCTCGTCATCAACTAATCATTCATGAAAACAACCACATTGATGGGTGCATATCTCACACAGTGCATTTTTTCCTCACAAAGAATAACACATGCATAATTCTCATGGTGAAGTGTACTACAAGACAAGATAAATCATAAACATCTCAAAAACCAGACGAAATAAACAGTGCATGTTCACTACAGCCAATAAAAAGCAGTAGGATTAAATCAGCTTAACACACCATTAACATCCATTTGAAAAGAAAGTATGCACGAAAATTCATTATATGCAAACTTGTTAGTGACTTTCCAGTCGAGATATGTAAGCTTAGCGTTAAGTTCTGCCAGGAAGACTCAATCAGCGCATAATGAATTAACTCACTTCTAACCAATCATGTGTTAACACTCTCAGTATAAAAGAATGGTACTTACATCCGTCTGAGTTCGCAGATACTGACGGCGCCAATTACCTCCATCCTCCCCAACCACCTCCAAGATGGTCCTTTCCCTCCATCCTCCCCACCACCACCAGGATGGTCCCTTCCTTTACCTCCAGGGGGTCGGCTGCGCCCCTGCCTTCATCTTCAGGCGGGATTTGCAGATTCCGTTACCCTCGCATTGCTTGCTAAGGACGGGGCCTACGCCAAAGACTATGCTTGCTGAGCTATTAATAAATTTACTCTTGTTATATCATTTTATCTCCCGAGTCTTTCTGGTAGAAATAGCAGCCCATTAAACTTCAACTGAAACTGTCTCTGATGACTGGACTCCACCAGTATAATGGTATTGCTCATCAGCTCAGAACAATATGAATTATGAATGAAGATTTAGGCCTGAGCAGTAGATTATGTAGACAGGAGGAAGGCTTTCTTGCTGCACTGGCCAATGGCCTAAAACACTTTTAAAGTGTTTTATCGATGGCCTGCAGATCGGTGAAATATTGCACTCATCTCCCTCAGAGAACCAGGTTTTGAGACGTGACCTAAAGTCCTCAGGGCTGAGATATTTAGGTTCATCCGATATTAGAAATTTAACAGCATCCATAAACTTAGGCATCAACAGGAACTGGCGATACACAGGAAAAGTAAAACTGCAGAATGACTCAGAAGACATTGGCTGAAGACTTTTAAGCAAATGCAATGTGCATTTTTATACTCACAGTCTCTGCAGTTGTGTATATTTAGAGAAGATGTGATCATCCAAAATCCTAATCCTATTGTTCTTCAGAGACCTGTACAATTATAAAGCATTGAATTACAAACAACACCGCATTACTATCAGAACATTCAAAGGCATAATAAGTCACAGTGGACTGTCACAGTTGGGTTGCAGAAACAAGGATGAAATAAAAGCTGGATTCATGTGCAATGGTCCAATTTATTTAAGCACACTGACGAGAACAGACAAAGAACTGAACAAAAAACAGAAAACAGAGCTTAAGTAGACCAAACTAATCAAAGAAATAAACATAAGGTGTAAGCTAATCAATCAGTAACCAAGAAGACAAATCAAGAGCGGGAACAGAAAACAGAGCAAAACCAACTCATAGTAACACAAATAGAGATAACACATATCAGAATGCTGAAATGGACATTTTAAGTATCTCCTTTGGTGTGCACAGAAAAACAATTGCACATGTTTCGAAAGATATGAGGGTAATTTGAAAGTAAATCATGAACAGAATTGTAATTTTTGGAATAAATTCTCCCTTTAAGGAGTCTTTTTATTCCACAAAGATGAAGCAATGTGGATAAATTATTGGATACAATTTAAGTGACCACTGATATTCATTATCTAACATTCCTTCATTTTCCAAGAACATCCCCAGAATCCAAAAGTTCATCTCCAGAATCCTTATTCCAAAAACCATAAATTATCTTTAAATACCTCTTCCACCCTGTATATCTCAATATCTTCAAAGTCCAGATCACAATAAAAGTATCAAAAGCACAACTAGAATTCGTGTAGAACAACTGAAACATAATAACCAAACAAAACAAAACCCCACCTTTCAGGCAGTGTACATCATTTTTATTTCTTTTGGTAATTGTTCAGCGCAAAGAAGCTCTTTATCTCGTTAAGCTTTATAATTCAGTGCTTTAAAGCTCTACAGTATGTCTCACTGATGTCAAATCTGTACTCCTCTTCTCCAGCTACAGATTAATAACCTCTAGTGGAAGCAGAGAAGTAAAGCTCTGCAGTTGGCTCCCAGTTTGATGTACTTACAACCACGTCACATTGGAGGAGAAGACGGGTACGGCATGCAGGTTCTTGTCCACACATTCCACCTCTGTCTTAATGCAATCACATCTCTCTGGGTACTGCTTCAGAACTGTAAAACATCAACATAAACAAACATAATAAACTCAGTTATTTAAGTAAATCAAGTACACAAAGCTGTAAAAAAAAAAAAATGTTGCATTGTTGCGTCTTTAGTTTGCTTGCTATCGTTAAGTTCTAAGTTCTACTATCAGGAATGCATAAACAATCATACACTATTTGATGATTTGCATTAATGCATTTTTTGTTCATATTAGGCCTACACTGAGAAAAATATAGTTTTTATCCATTTTGCCCTATTTCTAGTCATTGATCTCTCTTTCTGTCCCCTCGCCCTCTTTTAAATATTACCATTTTTTGTTAATGGGGTCTACTAGAATAAGGTTACATCATTTAATGTTTAAATAATTATTTTATTATAATTTACATTGTTGTAACACCTGTTTTCACCCTTAGCCTAAACTAGGGTGACCAGACGTCCCGAAAAATTCGGGACAGTCCCGAAATCTAAGCTTTTGTCCCGAATCCCGAATCCGGCCCTAATTGTCCCGAAAATTATACTAAAGCCAAATCTTGAGTAGTTATTGTCTGATAAAACATTAAAAACTGTCCGTGGAGGTTGAGTCGTCATTGGCTGCAACACTTTTTGATGTTCTACAAAGATACCAGGCGCAAATTCATATGCATTGATAAGTGAGCGCAAGTTGCAGCAGCCGCAAGGACAGTGAATGTGCAGGCAGCCAGTCGTAAAGGAGTGACTGATTGGTCGCAGCACTGTGTGCAAAAAAATACTTCTGCCTAATGTCTGATGTCGATTACACAAAGCACATAATCTTCACAATTATTTTGTTTTCTTATTTAATGACCGACAGTTTAGTTGTAATAATAATTTTGGCATAAGGCTTATTAGCGTTAGGCTATAGCCTGCAAGGTCTGATTTACGCACTGTTACAACAGTCATTGTTTTTTTGTTTTTTTTCACAATGACATTTGAGGTCATGATTTTAATGTTTTTTTTGTGGTAGACTAAAGACTAATGACAGACTGTTGATCTTTGAATAAAAATATGTTTGGTTCAGGTTTGAAATTCATTATCTTTTATTATAGGCTAGGCTATGTAGTCTAATATGTAATGCCCCTAACCATAATCGGCGAGAATCAGCTCCAAAGGCTTCCTGAGGCACTGTGAACATAACTGTAACTACGCAAACTGTGCCATCAGTTTTGCCAAATCAGTTCAAGCCTGAGTTCTCTCCAGCAAGAAGAACAAGCTGATCAACCCGAACCACCTTTGCAAACACTACATGTGCCAGGGTGGAAAAAAGACCTTCTCTTGGACATGGTGACTATAGTGACAACAAACAAAAACAACAATCAAGTAGGTGCCAGTTGCATAAAGACCAATCTACCTTTTTATGTTACCGAAAAAGAAAAAAAAAAGACCCGTCTTGAAGAAAGAATTACTGCTAATTTCTGTGGTTATGTTTAGGTATGGGGTAGGATTAAGGGATGTAGAAAATGGTCATGGTCAAGATAAAAGTAAGGATAAATGACAACCTTAAGACCAAATATCTGCTAACCAGTACTGTCAGGAAATGCAGAAGCAGTAAGTAATAGTTTTACTATGGTCCATGCCCACTTACCTGCCTTTCAGCAAATCTGTTTTGGAACGATTACGAGGCAAGCGTCACCAAATTAATATTCATGATCCATTCCATATTCATAAAAGTTTATAACTTTCCCCCATTTTTCAGGTCATTATGAGGCTCCTGGTAACTACAAAAATTTCAAGGCCAACAGACTTTGAAAGCAAATAGATTTCCAACCAGATGCTTCTACAAGATCGTAAAACTCATGCAGATTTATGACGCATTACAGTAAAATGAAACCTATAGCATTTCTGGCTTTAAAGGCAACCAGTAGGCTATTGAAGGTTGTAAATTCATGAAATAAGCTCTGGACGAAGAAAAAAAAAAGACTCTCTGGTTTTCTGTCAGAAAATCTGAGTCTGGCCCTCACATGAAAATTGCAGTTGAGTTTTGGACTAAATTTTTTGGGTGAGCCTCAAGAAAACATAATTTATGCTTATCTATGTATTCCTATCTCTTCCAGAGGAAATCAGATCAAGACCGGGACACATACAGCAGTCATTAGGAAGGTCCTGTGGCTCTGCCTTTTTTATGGTGCGATCAAAAATATCCGCCCATCCGCTGTTGTCCCCTGCAAAAAGTAAAAGCAAGTCTTTGTATGAGAAAGTCACTGTAAAAAATATAAAAATGACACTTTAAAGAAAGAAATGACCTAAGAAAGATGTCAGAATGTCTCCCTGCGGAAAACCTGAATAAACATCAGCTCCTAATGTATTTTAAAGTGTTAACATAACATTTTGTCCCAGGTGTACAGTAAGACTGAACCTTACATTTCAAGCCTATTTTAAATGGATGAAATGCTTTAGAACTGAGAACAGCATTAAAGTGAAAAAGACAAATATATGTGGCCTCACCGCAGTGTTCCTCATCTGCTCCGTTTTTGCAGTCTCTGTGGCCATTACACTGAAGGACCTGGGGCAAACACACACTCATGTTCCCACAAGGGAACTGGCCAAGAGGGCAACCTTCTGTCACAGCCCTGTTAGCCATCATGGATGCTGCTGGCGGCAAGAGGGCAGAAGGAGGAAGAGAAGGAAAAGTTATAAAAGTACAAAAAGGACAACCACCGGTGAAAAGCTCTTTAAATCACCGCAGTACTTTGTGATTCCATCAGGGCAAAGAAGATGAATAGAAGCCCTCCAGCTTTGTTAGATGGAAAGCACAAGCCAATGCGGATGATTGTGCACCAAAACACAGCAGAGTTCGATTGAGTTTTACAAAAGATATGAAGAGTGTATCTTTTGCATATTTATTTTACCATCCTAACAATGCACGATTACGGCTACAGGTGCTGCAGTAAATACAACGGCGTGAAAAGCACTCACACACAGTGCATGACGACAATGCTGTATTTTGTAATTGGAAAATATGACTTTACGAAGACGGGGTTCCCTATGGGACGCAATTCTTCTTCTTTCCATATGACATGACAAAGAGAGGTGCACAGGCCAGAATATACAAACGAAAAGTTCTGCACAAAGGCTTTTTCGCAATAAAAAAATTACTGTCTGACAGCTTCATTTTGCATAATAAATTTCAGTTTGTGTTTTTTTCTTATTGGCTCTCACTAACACTCATCACAAAGTGGATTTGTAATAAATTGTGAGGGTGGGTGGCTCTCAACACAGAGCTTTATCATAATGAAACATGGCCTTGTTTCTAACAGCCTCGTATACAAGAAATACGCTGTTCTGTTTGAGGCTATTTGTCACACTGTCCGTATGTCACATTGGGCATTAGTGAATAATACGATTTAACTAGCCAGTGAAATGACAAATGATATATATGCAGCTAAGAATTTTTTTATATATATATTTTTGGTTTATACAACAACCAGAGATAGTTATAGCTGGTTAGTCTTATACAGCTTCTGCATAAAACTGATCACTATACTGAAACGTTGTATTCCATAGCATACCGTTTTCACATGCAGCCACTCTTATAGTGTATTGAGTGTATTGATATTCACTTTGATAATAAAAAAAGTTTAAAATAACTGGGTTCTTTTCTTGAACCAGAAGCTTGCTTCTCCAGTCTGCCCACTTTTTTTTTTTCATTTAGAAAACTGTATAACACACATAAATTAATAAAAGAAATAAGCTTCAAGCATATACTGTAAATAAAAAGTCTTCATCAAGCAACCTCAAGTCATGAAGAGTAGCCTATTATGCCACAGGAGCCAGAGTGCTGGTAATGAAAAACAACTCCTCATGGAACAATATTTTTATAGTGTTGTTTTAGAGGTGTTTTAAAGTAATAACGCCAGCCGCCAAGGCTCAATAGAAACCTTTCTGTCCACCAGACTGATTGGGCCAGTACTCAGACTTCATCAGAATTTTATGATTCTAATTTTAAATGAATATTTGTACAAGTATTCATTTGAACTATTTTAAAATGATTATTTATTACATCTTTTCCACACATATATTTTCAAATCACGTTACACTTTCTTTACTAAGACATTTTGCAATAATAGCTGAAATCCTCATTTACGTTAGCCAGATAATTAAATAATGGTAGCTGACAAGTTAAAAAAGTTAATAAGCACATTTTGCAAACCAAATGTCACAGAAGGTTTGCAAAGGATAAAAAAAAAAAAAAAAAAAAATGTACAAGATCAAAGATCAAGTATACTGTCCTTATTGTTAAGCTCTGAATGCAAAACACAGAGGAAGACAGACGTCACATTCAGTCAAAATCTAAGTATTATCTTATCTTTTGTTAGTTTGTTTTCCTATTTTTAGTAGAATCATTCTTTTTTACTGCCTGTCTCTGAGTGAAGTCTGACCAAGAAAAAGGTTTTCCCTAAGTTATGGGGACCCGGGAAACAAGCTTACAAAACATATTGAATGATCTTTTTTGAAAATCTAAAATTTTAAATATGTTCTTTGATGGATGGGTTTAGGACTGGGGGACATACAGTTTGTACAGTATAAAAACCATTACGCTTAATGAACTTTTACTGTTGTTAGTTTCACTCAAACAATGCTTGTTCACTTTACTTAAAAAACTCAAATAACTACATGAACTTAAGTTAACTGAGTATTTTCAAAAAAAAATAAAAAAATTTGTATTGTCAGCTTTGCTTAAAAACTATTTGTTCAGTCATCTTAACATTGCTGAGTGAAACGCACAAATTAATAAAACAATATAGCCTGGACCTTTGCGCGCACCATAGCTGCTTACACTGAGCAACAAAAAACAGAAGAGCCACGTTGTGGAGAAGATGCGGGTGACTCTGTCAGGTATGAATATTTTATTAATGTTCCTTACCATCCTGATAAAAACTGCCTAGAAAAAAATTATGTATGTGTCCACAGAGTTTTATTATTTTAAGTTAGCAATTTATTGTGGCTATACTAATCTGTTGCATATAGGTTTTTTCATATATTAAGTTTTCTTTCTTTAGTATTTTTCCATTTTAGTCAGTTATGCTAACTTGCATTTCTATCTCAAGACAAGCATGTAAAGACTTCAAAATAACAGTGTCAACTAGATTGCAATTGTTGAAGTACAATAGATTAGCGAATTGCCTTTTTGGTCGCAGTAATAATTTCCCATCCTCTTATTCTGATTGTCCCTGCAGTTTTTGAATATAGAGTGCACAAAAGCAATGCTGTTTTGTATTCATATGTCATTGATTAACGCTTAATAATAAAAAAAAAAAATGAAAGCTAAACAGTAAACACAGCAGTCTCTCGCAGTCATCAGCCTGCACAACTCTCACTAGCTGGCCTCTATTTCACATGCAATGCAAGAGCAGATGTCTATTTATCCTAGCAGTAGCGCAACAAAACAATGCTTCACGAAAAATAAATCGTAGATGATTAAAAAATGAACATACATACACAAGAGTAAATACAAACAGAGTTCGTTGTTATTTGTCAACAGCACAGCAGCTCCAGACAAATAATGACACTCAAAACCAGTGTTACTCACATATTCCGCCAATCAAAGCATCAAAGCATCTGTTTTCAGGCCTTCCCGCTTAGCTCTCCAGGGCTGGAAAACCTTTCTAATATATCGGGGGTCCTAAAGCTTCCTAATCTCAACCCTCCTTTTTCCAGTGATCCTCCTTTTGAACCCTCTCAAATCTCCATCTTGCTCGTTCTCTCTCCTCCACCATCATACGCCCCCTAATAATAATTGCCTACACATTTGTTGTTGTGTCTGGTTGTGTCCTTCCGACCAACTTTTAAAAGTTTTTCAAATATCGCTTACCCCACCTTTAAGATCTGTGAAATGTAAATTGTAGTGGTTGATTAAAAAAAATATTTAAAAAATTGGGGCCAGATTTATTGTTACCTTTATTGATGGCTCAAAAATCTTTGTTTCTGTATTATTTTTGCAAGGAAAAGTTATTACAATTTCTTGAAAGTTGCACATTGCAAGACCTTGGGGAAGAAAATAAATACATTTTGTTTCTAAAAAAAAATATGCTTGTCGTCATTCAATAGTTTTCCACTTACACTTGTAGAGCAAATAGTTAATTTAATAAAGTAAATTAAATCAATAAATGCGGTCACCTTTAGTAATAACTTTTATAAATGTAACATTATTAAGTAAACTGAACATATAAATATTATGTAACAGTAACATCTACTTAAATACATTTTGTCAGCTTTACTTGAATTTCTTTTGTTCATTCAACTAAATTGTTATTTGTACAAATTACTAAATATAGTTGCGTGGAACCACTTGAAACGTCCCGGGTTACGTATGTAACCCTGGTTCCCCGAGGGGACGGACGCTGCGTGAAATCGCAGTGGGAACGCCTCCAGCGTAGTGCGTCTGAAGCATGAATGAAATCAGTCAATGGCGAGACGGAACGTAGTAGGCGGGTGACGTCACCGACCAGGAAACTATAAAGCACCCCTGAAACACAAGCGAAACAGCTTACGATGTTACTGAAGCAAGCGATCCACGGGGATGCCGGGAGCATGGCAGGACACGCAGCGTCCGTCCCCTCGGGGAACCAGGGTTACATACGTAACCCGGGACGTTCCCCTTCAGGGACTACCGCTGCGTGAAATCGCAGTGGGAACGCAATACCCACGTCCCCATGCGAGCAAGCCCCGTCGTGTGAAATCAAGGTGCACAGGCTGACGAAAGAACTTGCGCCCCAGGAGTGGAGCTGAAATCGAGACTATAAAACCTGACGAATGTGTGCGGTGAGGACCAGCCTGCCGCATCACAAACGTCCTGAAGAGAAGCTCCTGAAAGGAGAGCACTAGAAGCAGCCATACTCCGGGTGGAGTGAGCCCGTACAGCCAAAGGTGAAGGCTGACCGGCCGACTCGTAAGCAAGTGAGATGGCCTCAACCACCCACTTGCCCATCCTTTGCTTAGATGCCGGGCACCCCTTGCTGGGCTGCCCAAAACAAACGAACAGCTGTTCGGACTTCCTCCACAGGGCAGCTCTGTGGACATAAGCATCTAAAGCCCGCACTGGGCAGAGCAAATTAAGTTTCTCCTGGTCCGACGTCACAAACGGAGGAGGACAGAAAGCCTGCAGTATAACAGGTCTAACTACAGTAGTTGGAACTTTAGGAACATAACCCGGCCTAGGATAAAGGAAAACCTTGGCCATACCAGGTGAAAATTCCAGGCACGAGGGAGCAACCGAAAGCGCTTGAATGTCTCCAACTCTCTTTAGAGACGAGATAGCAAGCAGGAAAATAGTTTTGAGAGTAAGGAACTTCTCGGAAACCTCTTCAATGGGCTCGAAAGGAGCTAGGGAGAGACCTTCTAGAACGATGGCCAAATCCCATGATGGCACCCTCGTGCGTACTGCTGGCCTCAGCCTCAAAGTGCCACGAAGGAAGCGAGATATAAGTGGGTGTCTCCCAAGAGAAACTCCACTCAATGGGACGTGGTAAGCAGCCAAGGCCGCCACGTACACCTTTAGTGTGGAGTGGGATAGCCCCGTGGAGAAACGGGCCTGCAGGAACTCCAGCACTGTACCAACCGGGCAGTTAACTGGGTCCTGTTGGCGCTCTCCACACCAAGAGGTGAAAAGTTTCCACCTCGCGGCATATAACCTCCTCGTAGCGGGAGCTCTGGATTGGAGAATGGTCTCAACGACCTCAGTCGAGAGACCAGATTCTATGAGCTGAGCCCCCTCAGAGGCCAAGCCCATAGTCTCCATAGCTCTGGGCGGGGGTGAAGGATCGACCCACACGCCTGAGAGAGTAGGTCCCTCCTGATCGGAATCTCTAGGGGAGAGCCGTCGAGGAGGGACACAAGGTCCGAGAACCATACTCGGGCCGGCCAGAACGGGGCTATTAGGAGTAGGCTGACTCCGTCCCGGCGAACCCTTTCCAGAACTCCTGGGAGCAGAGCGATCGGGGGAAAAGCATACAGGCGTGACCTCGGCCACGCCTGTACCATAGCGTCCAACCCCAGCGGGGCTGGATGGCTGAGAGAGAACCACAGTGGACAGTGCGATGTCTCTCTGGAAGCAAAAAGGTCTACCTCGGCACGACCGAAATGTTCCCACAGGAGCTCCACCACCTCGGGGTGAAGTCTCCATTCCCCGGGCCTCGGCCCCTGCCTCGACAGTATGTCTGCCCCTCGATTCAGATACCCCGGGAGATAAATCGCTCTCAAAGACAGAAGTTTCCCCTGGGACCATAGAAGGATCTGACTGGCTAGCTTGCATAATGGACGCGACCGCAGACCCCCCTGATGGTTTATGTAAGAGACCACCGATGTGTTGTCTGAGCGGACAAGCACATGGTGGCCCCTCAGGTCTGGGAGGAAGTGTTTCAGAGCCTGAAACACTGCCAACATTTCTAAGCAGTTTATGTGCCACGAGAGATGATGGTCCTGCCACAGACCCTGAGCCGGGCGACCACTCATGATCGCCCCCCAGCCCGTGAGGGAAGCATCCGTCGTTAGCGTCACGCGACGACAAGGAGCTCCCAGCACGGGGCCCTGGGACAAGAACCGAGGATCCTTCCACATGACCAGGGCGCGAAGACACCGTCGCGAACACACGATCGTGCGGAGCGGATTTCCCCTCGGGGAAAAACCCTTGGTTCTGAGCCACCACTGAAGCGGTCTCATGTACAACAGGCCAAGAGGAATAACGTTGGACGCTGCTGCCAAGAGACCTAACAGTCTCTGGAACTGTTTTACAGTGAGTGACTGGCCTAGCTTGATCTGATTCACTGCAGCGAGAATCGAAGCAATACGAGCAGGGGAAAGTTGAGCCTGCATCGTCGTCGAATCCCACACCACACCGAGAAAAATGGATCTCTGTACTGGAGAAAGCACACTCTTCTTGGCGTTGAGCCTCAACCCCAATTTCTTGATGTGAGCGAGAACGACATCTCGATGCCGAACCGCCTGAGACTGCGAATGAGCTAGGATCAACCAATCGTCTATATAATTCAGAATGCGGATACCCTGTAAGCGCAGAGGAACTAGAGCCGCATCCACACATTTTGTGAATGTTCGGGGTGAGAGTGCTAGGCCGAACGGAAGAACCCGATACTGGTACGCTTCGCCCCCGAAAGCGAACCTCAGGAACTTCCGATGTTGAGGAAGAATAGACACATGGAAGTAGGCGTCTTTTAGATCTATCGTGACAAACCAGTCCTCGGACCTGATTTGTGACACGATCTGTTTGAGAGTCAGCATCTTGAACTTGAGTTTCCCTACAGTGCGATTTAAGAGACGCAGATCTAAAATTGGACGCAACCCTCCGTCTTTCTTTGGAACAATGAAGTATCGGCTGTAATAGCCTGACTCCCTGCTGGGAGGAGGAACCCGTTCTATAGCTCCTTTTTGAAGAAGAGTCATAACTTCCTGCTCCATTACCAGAGCCTGCTCGGGGCCTACCACAGTGGGAAGAACCCCGCTGAACCGAGGCGGACGAGACCTGAACTGTATAGCGTAACCTCTTTCGATTGTGTGCAGGACCCACTGAGACACATTGGGAAGATTTTTCCATTCCACTAGAAAATATACTAAGGGTACCAGCCTCTCGAGGCTGGCCTCTGGTTGAATGTTCTGTGTGACAGACACAGTGCCCTGTAACGGCGCACCTGCAGGGAACAACTGGTCTGTGCACTCCAGAGCCCTCAAAGGAGGGGGCGAGCGACCCTCGGGAAAACGCTCGCCGGATCTCACTACGCCCTGTACTGGCAGGGTTAGTAGTGCAGACCCCTGAGGGTAACGGGAGAGACAAGGCACCCTTACGGGAGGTGAACACAGGTCTCTCTCGGTGGGGGCCACCCTCAGATTTAATCCTGACATCGTGGACGTCAGGACCGTTTAGACGCGGCCTTCTTGGCGACAATGACTGTCCTCAGATCAGCCCTGCCCCGCGAAGACCTCGTCTGAGAGCGCCCCGTCTCATCCCTCCAGCCTCTCTGCGGGGGGGCACGAGACGCGACGCTCTGTATCTGCTGTGCTCTCCTCGATGAGCTACTCGGCGGGTGGGACTGCCCTCGCTCAGCAGCCCCACTTTGAATTTTTATTTTGAGGGGAATATATTTATGAAAAGCTGCCGCCTGTTTCTTTTCTTCCTGGAACCTCTCTGTGACTGAATGTAATGCATCACCAAATAGACCAGTAGGCGAAATCGGGGAATCTAAAAGAAAAGATTTATCTTTCTCTTTCATTGATGTCTGGCTCAACCACAAATGCCTCTCCGTGGCCACCAGGGCTGCCATAGACCGACCAATGGATTTAGCGGTCTCCTTGGTGGCCCGGAGAGTGAGATCAGCTGTCTGCCTGAGCTCATTAATAGTTACAGCCGAAATTTCCCCCCCCTCACTAGCTTCTTTTAACAGGTCAGCTTGATAAGCCTGCATGATCGCCATAGTGTGCAGACATGCAGCCGCCTGACCCGCCGCCGAGTAAGCCTTCCCCACCAGTTTTGATGTATTTTTGAGAGGTCTGGTGGGAAGGGCCGGTGCTTTGAGTGACGACGCGGATTCAGGCGAAAGATAGCTCGCGAGCGTCTCTTCCGCCTTCGGCACCGTCACATAACCATAAACCTTAGCTCCCATAATGTTACCATATGCATTGGAAGTGTTTGTGTAAACTCTGCTAGACACAGGTCTAGCCCAGGTCTTCGACACCTCAGTGTGAAGATCCGGGAAAAATGGTAAGCACCGGCGAAAAGGTTGGGCACGTGAGGGCAGAAATCTCTCATCAAGTCTACTTTTTGGCTTAGACTCCTGCCTATCAGCTGGCCACTCGATGCTGAGCTTTTCAACAGCACGAGATAAAACCTCCATAAGCTCATCTTCATTACTACATTGAAATGACGAATCGCGTGTCTCATCTGTTGTGATACTTTCAACATCCAGCTCCTCAGAACTGGATAGTTGAAGTTCCTGAACAACATGTACCTCTTCCCGGGCAGAAGTAACCGCAGCGCGGGCTTCCAGAGCCGGGAGAGAGGTACTGGGTCTCACCGGAGAAGGCTGAGATAGGGCGGAGCCCGTCTCAAACCCCGCGGTGAGATCCATCTGCGATCCCCAAGTCAAGCGCCGCCGCTCTGCCTCAACAGAAGCGGGACCCGAGCCCTGGGGAGCACGCAGCGAACCGCTCTCCTCGAAGAGCGATCGCCGCGAGCGCAGTGTTCTCAAAGGCAGACGCTCGCAATGCACACAATCAGCCCCCTCGAGAGCTGACTGGGCATGCTGCATCCCCAAACAAGCAACACATAAATCGTGTGAATCCCCACCCGTTATAAATCGAGTACAAGGGGGAGCACACTGCTTAAACTGCTGCTCACTCGTCATTTCTACAATAATATATATATATATATAGAGACAGATTTCAGACACACACACAGATCGATGCTGAAGTAACAAAAGCTGTTTCGCTTGTGTTTCAGGGGTGCTTTATAGTTTCCTGGTCGGTGACGTCACCCGCCTACTACGTTCCGTCTCGCCATTGACTGATTTCATTCATGCTTCAGACGCACTACGCTGGAGGCGTTCCCACTGCGATTTCACGCAGCGGTAGTCCCTGAAGGGGAACTGCTTTAAGTAAATTCAACAATAATTTTTTTTGAGTGTATGGAATGTTTCCATAAACCATGGTAATCTAACGTGTGTTTGTGTGTGTTTCTGTGTGTGTGTGTGTTTTTATATTCATTATTACATATTTTCAAAAAAAAAATTCCCCCCCCCAACTTTCTAGGCGGTTTATATGCTTGTCACAGTTCTGTTAATTAGGACATTTAGTTTGTTTCTTTACATGTATCCCGTCTCAGTCACAAGCATTATGAGTTAGTTCAGTTGTGTTTAATTAGCACCTCGTTATCTGCACTACTTAAGTTCCTGCTTGTCTGTTGTTCATTGTCCGGTCTGCACTAGCTATCTGTATTACCTTGTGGATTATTATATTATCTTGGAAACCTTTCATCTTCGTTCGTGCCTTCATCGTCAGCGCAACCGTTACAGAAGATCGGACCACCCAATATGGATTGGGGTTTGAGTGGGGAAAGTTTATCAGCCACGATTTGCTGGATTTCGTGAGGGAGTTTTTCAGGCTTGCCATAACCAACTCCCTCGACGACCAGACTCTGACGACCTTGTTCCGGATCGGGGCAACTTTCAACCACCCAATCGACCTCCCAGACACCACAGGACTGGACTGGAAGGAAACCTTAATTCGATGTCTGGAGAGAGTTGCGTCCTGGTCCGGAACTAAGCCAGTGCCCAGCCAGAGACCCACTGATGGCGAGAGGAGACAGCACGAGCCCACCGCGATGTTGGAGCCCCCGCTAGGCGGAGCGATCGAGCCTGACATCACACCGGAGCCTGAGGGGAGCCCATCAAACGAGGTGTGTGAGCCGGCTGTCCCATCCTGTGCCAAGGAAGTGTGGAAGTTGAGGGTTTGGTTAGGAGCCCCGCCCACCTGTCCGTCAGTGAGAGTGAGTTTCTGGACTATAAGTTAGAGTTAACCCTTCATCTGTTTGATTGTTCTATATTGGACTCACTGGTGCCACCAAGCCTTCCTCTCCTACCTCCTCTTCTAAATGTCTTTGTCAGTTCATCATCTCGCAGCCTTCTTCCCAGACCTCAGCCACGTCGGCTGCCCTGTCCGAATTGTCCTCCACCAGTCCCGATGTGTCTCCGCTGCCTCCTCTCAGTGACTTGGTTACACCACAGGCCTGCTGTGAGCCAACTGCCCCAGGGCATGGGGATCCCGTGGCTCCGCCTCCTACTTCAGATCGTGTCATTCCACCTCGACCTGTCGCCCTGACTCCTCCACCTGCGCTCCTCCCTTCCTCAATGTCTGCTGTGATCGTCGAGCATTCGGTTTCGCTGAGCTCCCTCAGACCGTCGACTTCACCCGAGTCGGACATCACGTCACCTTCGCTCATCCCCAAGGTGGCGTTGAGGCCTTCACCACCATGGCTTCTCCCTCCAGCACCACCGCCGTGGTCCACCATCCTGGCTGTGGCCTGGGTCACCATCTGCCGCTTCCGACTCAAGCCTCCTCCCTGGACCCCATCATCACCACCCTGAGTTCTTCTGTCCTGCCTCCTCCCAGTCAGCCGTCCACCTCCAGAACTGCCTCCAGTATCCTCTGTCTATTTCATCATCTCCTCATCCTCTACTCCTCCTTCTCTCTACGGCGCGAGGACACGCCTTCCAGGAGCGGGCATTCTGTCACAGTTCTGTTAGTTTGGACTTTTAGTTTGTTTCATCACATGTATCCCATCTCCATGGTCACGAGCATTATGAGTTAGCTTAATTGGCACCTCATTATCTGCACTACTTAAGTTTCTGCTTGTCTGTTGTTCATTGTCCGGTCTCGTATGTGTTTGGTTGTGTCTGCACTAGCTATCTGTATTACCTTGTGGATTATTCAATTATCTTGGAAACCTTTCATCTTCGTCTATGTCCAGATCAAGAATGTTAAATGAGGACATACAACTGGTTGACTAATGGGCATCCATCCCAGCCAACATTTCCATGTGGGCCTCATGTGGGTTTTTGATGGGCTGTCACTTGGGCCCTGCATTGGCAACCCAGAAGGGGCCCAAAGAAAATCGGCTCCACATGTGCCCTGTGTATGTTAGCCCATGGGGCACATGATGGGTCCATAGTATCCTCTAATTGGGGCCCAATTTCATTATGTGGGCTCACTTGGATCCCACATGGGTGCTAATAATGGGGCCACCGTGGGCTACACACAAAAACCTCAGGCCCACATTGGTTATCACATTGGACCCATTATATTTTTTGTGGGACAGTGGGTGAAAATTGGGCCCCATTTATTAATTTCTTTAAAGATTCCAGTGGGTCAAATAATGAGCAAAATTCAAAATTCACTTTCAAACCACTCCAAATCGGTTAAAAGGTTTTTTTTTATAATTAGTTTTTTTTTATAAACCTGTACCTGACAAAACAAAGAATTCCTAAAATCAGCTGATTTTATGAGGTGCTCTATATATTTTAAATGACATGATAAAATATTTCAATTGTATAGAAAATGACTTCAACTCGGAATGTGTAAATTATGTTGTTTTTTAATTGAACTTCAAAATAAATCTTCTTGAATGCATCAGCACCCCTAAAGCTTCACAGTTGTTATCCCTTCCTGAGGTGGACATTTCATTCGGTAACGTTAGGCAGTTTTGATAATTTTTTTCCACAATATTTTACATTTGTGTAAGCAATCTTCTATCACTTGTTTCTGCTTCTTCAAATTTTTGATCTGGAGATTCTGTACTCTTGCAGAAGATACGTCCTCTACCTTATAACAGTGAAAACATTTAGTATGTTATAATTTTAAGTATATTTTTGAGAAGTACATAAAAAGTAAACTGAAAGTATACTTTCTCATTTATAGTTTACAAGAAGTATACTAATAGCACACTTGAATAAACTTCTCTTTTTTAAGTAGTTAACAAGCCTTACATGACTTTCTTTCTTCCATAGAGGAACATAAGCCTTCTAAAGCCCTATGATAGCTTTATGTGAGGAAAAGACCAGAAATTGAGTAATTCCATCCCAACACAAATCATTTTTACATTTGTGAGCTCCGGCAGGGGTAAAGAAAACAGTGAATACAAACTTAAAATTTCAGCCCGTTTCTCACACAAAGATATCATTTTGCCTTCAGAAGCATGAGTAGGAGAGGAGTATAAAATACTATGGGGCATTTTGGAGACTGGACAGTCCTTGTATGGGAAAAAATATATATATAGATATATGTAAAAGCTTCTTTTGTGTTCCATGTAAAATAAAAAACAAAGGTTTTGAACAGCATGAGTAAATAATGAGTAAATATAACAGTGAGTAAAAAAAATGACATAATGAGCTAATAATGAACTGTTCCCTATAATGGCATATTTCATTTGCCTGATGAGAGTCAAGGGATTGAGCTATGCCACAAATATGTCACCTCTTCATTTATCTCTCTCTCCTGTATACAACAAAGCGGCTGTAATCCCAGTAACTGGACCAGACGGCCCAACAAAGCCAGCAAATCTGTTTTTTATGATCTCATTAGTAGTCGTCCAGATATGTTGTCTTTTATGGCGTCTCTGGATATGTTTGGAGTTGGGATTCAAGAAAAAGAAAATCTGATCCTTCAAATCAGGGGAACAAATAAAATATTTAAAAGGTGTATTGAATAGAGAAAGAAACAGCAGGGGCCAACTTCATTTTTCCTGACACATTTCATCAACTGGACTTCTAAGTTTGTGGCATGGATCTTTATTTCAGGAGCCTCTTTTATGCTACATGGAAAAACACATTCTCAGTCTGGAAATGTGATCATTTGTTCTATAAAACCCAGGTGCACATTTTACATCTCCCTGGAGATTGAGACATGTTGTTGGTTAAGAGGGAGCTAAATATTCCAAGTTAACAATTTTTCTGAGGAAGAGCCGCAAAGGGATTGTAAACATTCTGCTTATCAGCACCAATTTATATTTCTGGACAAAACAAAATAGTGCTCTAAATAACTGCATTATTCCAAATTCCTGTTTATATTATCATGTATTCAGACCCTCCACTGAGGAAACTGGAAATGATGCCCCTACCATTCTCCTATTAGACCGGGAGGATATATAAACAAGTGTCATTACTGCTCGGTAAGCATGCTCAAACTGCTCGCAACCCTCCCGCCCTCACCACTATAAGTATCAAGCATATTACTGTGTGCACCCTCTAGCTGTCGTCTTCTTTTGTTTCAGAATACCAAGGCTTTCAAGTCCTAGCTGTCACGGACATAATTGCTGAGAGACATTCATCCTCATAGCCAAGGTACAGTATAGATGCCCCGGGATATACTGCCATCTCTACACGTTAACACTGTTTTGCTTTAAAGACATTACTAAAGAGCCTTAATCATCTGTATATCACTCAAGCTGATGGTTCTATGGGGGGTTAATGCTTAAGCTCTGTATGCCATTAATCATGGAGCAAGAACCCCCTTAAGGAACCATACCGCCAAAGATAAATTGTGTTTCATAAACTCAAGTAACTTGCCAAAGTGGTCCTGTCTGAACCACATTAATGTAATGTCATGGAATTGGAGACTTTATAAATATTGACATATGCAACTCATTTATTGAATCAGCATTCAAGAAATTAGCGTGAAAATGTTTTTAATTCGGTTGACAGTCTTAGAAAAACACATTAGTAATTTATGCTAATAGAGGATATGCACAAAAGATAATGCTACAGCAACAAATTCAAAAGAACACTTACTTATGAGAAAGCATAAGAGAAGAAGAGAGCATGATGACACAGATAAGGAAACCAAGTGTAACAATTGGCACTACAGAGCAGAACGGTGCTCTCTAAACTGTGGAAATGTTTTAGATTTGCATTTAGTTTTTTGTTTCATGCAATTGAGGTTTGTAGCTCTCTGTAGGGCTCACATGAAACATTGGGGCGCTAACTAATATGTGCCTCGAACATCTGGAAAGAGGCTTACTCCCATGACAGTGGCAAAAGGATTTTTAAGGCAATGTTGCCAGGCAACCATACTGGGTGACAATAAGATACTGCCAACCAGTAGTAATTCTACATCTTTTTTCACTGCCCATAGCTAAAATAGCTGAAATGCATGCTGTGCATCTTCAAATCCAAAGAAAAACACTCAATTCAAAGCCTAGGCAGAAAAAAAAATAATAAAAAAATAAACACATACCAGAAATGTGGGGGAAAGGGGTACATGGGACATATAAGTGAAAATGTAAGTACAATACAGGTCAGCCCCATAACACTGCAGATACAGTGAAAGAGACTGGGTTCCAGTCCATGGTGGCAGGTGCTCATTTGTCTCAAAACAACTCTCTCAATTTGTTTATGTATATGTTGTAGGTTGGAAAATGTGTGTGTGTGTGTGTGTGTGTGTGTGTGTGTGTGTGTGTGTGTGTGTGTGTGTGTGTGTATATATGTATATATATTTTTTTTTTACTAAAACTGGCAATGTGATCTGGGTCAACATAGTTTTTGTCGTCTTTTTTGGGGCGTAAGAATGATTTTTTCATCAAATCCTTTTATCATTTATCACAGCCTGGTCTGTCTTGAGTATGCTGGTCACATGATTTGTTTAAAAAAAAAATTGTGATTAATTAGTCAGCCTGACCTAAATCCAACATGGCTGCCAGTGGTGCAGGACATTCAAATTTTGAGATAAGTAAATATATATTAAACTTACTTTTCTTTTGAAAAAAATAATACTAACACTGCTAACATTAATTATGAACATTGTCTTAAGGTGCTGAAAAAGAAAATTTATAAAAATGTTGTTCATGTTGTTATTTTGCACATTTTGAAATATATGTTACACCTGAGTCACATTGCCACTTTTGGGTATAAAAAAGGGATTAACTTTGTATTCATTTTTGTAACAATATTTGTATTCTGAGGTTGTTGTTTTTTGTTACAAATTATAAAATTTACAGGTTAAACTGATACAGCCTGTCTGTCTTGAGTATGCTGGTCACATGATTTGCTTCAAGTTATCTGTGATCAATTAGTCAGCCTGACCTAAATCCAACATTTTTTACCATTTTACCAATTTTTTTTTACCATTTTTATGGTAACGCAAGGTCCGATTTCAAAACAGTTTTCACAGCTTTCCAATGATTTATAATATGTCAACATTATGAGTTGAAGTATAGGATATAATTGTTTTAAACATGCAATGGCAGTTACAGTTATAGATTTGGTCCTTTTTTTATACCCTAAACAGGCAATGTGATCTGGGAGTCACAACTCATAAAATCCAAAATACATAACATTTTTCAAAAATTCTTTTGGATATGATTTACTTAAGTCCAGATGATATAAAAAAATGACATGAAATTATTTGTTGCTTATCATTTTCTACTCTTGCCTGTTTAAGGGTTAAAATAACAGAGGAAAAAAAGGACACCCCTTTAAAAAAAATTTTTTTATTGTTCATAAATGTGCCTTCAACATTTGTTTATTGATGGTTAAATTCATTGTTACCTTTGTTGTGGGTAAAGAAAATGTTTTTATTGTCTCCTGTTAATTAAACTTTGCCGGAGCTTGCAGCCAGTACTCCTGTCTCACAGTGTGTCTTTTATTACTCTATAGGTGAGCAAAAACGATTCAAAAACTGGTCGAAACTGATGTTAAACACGGTTTCAAACATGTAAATGTTGATTTTGATGGATTACTGAGAAAGACTGTTAGTTTTATTAATACGCATGCAGTAGTAATGAGTCATATATAGGATTACACACGAGTGACAAATATGTGAATTTGAAGTGAATTAGAGAAAATACTCAAGTAAAAAGGGTTTAGGAATGTTTCTAAAGTGTTTTGGATGTTGATTGTAATTGGATGATAAAGTTTAAGCGAGTTAAATGTACATTTGCTACTGGAGTTATCTCTAACCAAAATGGTGGCACATTTTTATTGTTTACTGTTAAAAGTATCCCCATTAGCTGTCACCAAAGTGAGACGAGCTAGTCTTCCTGGGTAAAACATTGTAGACATCATTATAAACATCATCAGAAATTATTCAGAATAAATTATTACAGTATTAAATTCATTATTACATTCATACAGTAAATATGTCCATTCCCTCACAATTTTAAATAGTGCATTCTTAGATCGTACTGAAAGAGACTTTGCCATTCATTTTATGTATATTCAGTGGGCAGTTATTCCAATGATTGATGGCACGATAAATAACTGTTCTCTTTTAAGCATTTGATTTTGGGCATGGTAACATCATCTGGCCATTATCAGCTGACCTAGTCAAATGAGAATAAACCTGATCACATTTAACAATTCGGTTGTATAAGAAACCGGGTTGAGAAGAAAAGACAGTGTTTCTGAAAAATATAGTTGTATTGAAAACCAGCCTGTTCTCCACCGTTAACCATGAGAGTCGACGGTGCATACTGATAGTGTTTGTTCTGATGGGACAATGTAATACTAACCTGGCACCTCTGTTTTGGGCAGTTTGTAATTTCTTTAGTTGACCTTTAGATCTAGATGACCATGCAGGGGCACAATAATCCAGATGACATAAAATGAAAGATTTAGCCACCTGTCCCAGGATGTGTGTAGGGACATAAGAAAGACATTTCCTCACCATAGAGATACCATAACCCATCTTCTTCACTATGATATCAATATGTTCTGCCCATGACAGCTGACTATCTATTATTGTGCCCAGTAATTTTACTTTATCTACCTGTTCTATAGGTTCCCCAGACAAGTTCAAGCTCATATTTGGTGTGGATGACAGTTTATGTCGCGATCCCAAGAGATATATATATCCCAAGATTCATGCATGTATGTGTGAACTAGAGCCAAAAATGGCGACTTGCATGTAAAACAGGTTAGTGTGAAGCCAAATGTGAGATTCATTTATGTGGCAGTGTGAAAATGGAATTAATGTTTATGATGACGTGAAAACATGTGAAAACACTGTAGCAGGTCAATGCATTGTGATTGATTCTAATGTGTTGCAGAACAAGTCAAGTACAGACAAAAGTAACTTCTGAAAAGCTTTACAGAAATATTGTTTTCTTTGGTGGAATGTGTTGTGTTGCAGATAAACAAGTATTGTTGTTCTGTAAAGTTAATACGTTAATGTTGTGAATACATAAAGAGCTAAGAAAAGCTTGAGAGTTAAACTTTGCCGGAGCTTGCAGCCAGTACTCCTATGAGTCCTGTCTCACAGCGTGTCTTTTATTATTCTACAGAGCCGGCAAAAGTGGTCCATTCAATTGACCCATTCAGGCTTCCCAGCCGTGATGCGGGTAACATAGTATAACGGGCCAAGTCATTACCCGAACACCTCAAAATCAAATAAAAAACACAAGAACATTGTATACCCTACCTATAATCAGGAGTTTAATAGAGTAAAGTCATGTGGAAAGAAAATTGTTGAAGTTGATAGTCATAACTGAGCCTTTATGTTCATCTAATTACACAATTAATGAAACAGGGTTCTTGTGCGACTTAATTTGCATTCAATCTTCTGGCTATAATGCAGGTTTTTGACACTGGCCTTTTGAAATGCAGTATAACACAACTCTCCATCACTTTTAGCTGAGAATGTGAGGAGATAAATATGGAAATTAAATGCAGATGCTGCCATCAAAATAAATGTGTTTATCCCCTCTTAGAGAAGAATCAATCTTCCCCTTTCACACAGCACGTTCATTGCAGGAAATTGCCATAAAATTGCTAGAGTGTCTTCTGTGTGAACGCAAACACGTCCTGGGATCGATGCCGGAATGGGGACCTAGTAACATTGCCGGGATCAGTCACGGAACGCGCCCTGTGTGAACAAAAGCCAGGACCAATGCCGTAAGGGGTATTTTGTTGCTCTTAGAAGAAAGTCTGTGTTCGTCATCAACAAAGAAAGAACGAAAAAATGTCTGCAAAATACAATGAAGCAGAGACCAGCGAGCTCCTTACTATCCACGCTGAAGCTGAGATCGTTCGCCAGCTTTGTTAGACTGGCCTTTCTACAACACATCTACATCACGTCAAGTGTCTTTACGGTAGGGCTGAACGATATTCTGTTTTAACATCGACATCGCGATGTGCGAATGAGCGATAGTCACATCGCCGGAACATGCGATGTGAAGGGTAACGTTAGTAGCACACAGTAAACACGAGATTGTTGTATGGCTTTTTGCTGGGGTGACATACGCGTTCCGCGTGCCTGCACAGTGATTGGTTCGCTGTGCCGCAGCTCACCGCTCACAGCCAACATTCACTGGCAATCCTATAGCTAAAAATGCGCTACGAAGAGGATCCAAAAAAGTCAAAATCAGCTATTTGGGACTAGCCTATTTCGTCTACAAAAAGGAGGATGTTGACCAAAAAGAGGTAGGCTACTTTGCTGGAGTGTTATAAAGTTGTGGATGTTTTTTTTTTTAAAGTCGTTTATTTTTCGTGTTCGCATTTATGAGGAAAAAACAATGTTATTAAGGACGCGACCGTTATGAAAGCGGCAGTAAAAGACTGCTTTAAAACTTTCACAGATACCTCAAACAGAAAGCACAAAGCCTTTCTTTAAAACGAATTTCGTTTCGTATTAATTGTATCTTAATTTTAATCAGTATTTCATTATCCAATTTCCTGGATTTAATAAATAAATATTAAATAGCCTAAAGCAGCCAGCGCCTGAACTGGAGATTATAAACTATCATCCATGAACCGCAACTCAGCATAAAAGGTAGCCTACTCGCCTCACACACCTAATAATAATAATAATAATAAAATAGAAATATTACTATTATCTACAGAAATCTCTACTTTTAAACAGAACCATTAAAAAAATAATAATAATAGCCTAATCTGTATGAAAAGTGCATTTCTCCCGATCACTGCTGCGAAGATCGCGAGTCAGTATTGTCAACTTAATCTTTACAGAAAACACTTGTTTATTAATAAACAATTAAAATGTCACATCGCAATATTTTACATATTATTAATCATTACTTTTGCTGGTTATAGGTGCCGTTTACATGAACGCGTCACTGAATCAGCACAGAAAACATAATTTTTCGGGTCCTAGAACCTGAAGAACTGTGAAGAACGTTCACCGAATTCTGAGAGAAATATGTTTCTGGAATAAAATATTAAGTGGCCTTTTTTTTTTACTTGTAATGAAGCTTGCTTATTAGTGAAATTATTAATAACATGGAATGGTAATTATTGACTTTAGCCTGGATTGATGGCTCGCAATATCGCGATATATATCGTTGGGAAAAAAAATATCGCAATGTAATTTTTTTCCAATATCGTGCAGCCCTACTTTACGGCATGTGTGTGAACGCACTCACAGATTCCGGAAAATCACCGGCAGTGGGAATGAACCAAAATCAAACGGACAAATCCCAGGACACATATCCGCGTATTTTCCGGAATCTCTGTGTGAAAGGGGCTTTAGAGAGGCATTCAAGACAACACGATGCGTTTGCAGTGAGAGTGTTCCCTGATAGACATGGCAAATCCTGGACATTTATTAAGTACAGTCTTTTAAAATTAGTTTTTAATCTCAAAAGAACCACATACGCTAGGGTAGATGCCATATTTAAAAGTGCGGTAAGTGATTTCTGAGAAACGCTGTTGAAAATTTAAATCAACACCTAAATCAGGGGTGTCCAATCCCGCTCCTGGAGGGTCACTGTCCTGTAGAGTTTAGCTTCAACCGCCAATTAAACACCTCCTAACCCTAACCAGCAAATAAAGCTCTTACTGGGCATACTAGAAACTTCCAGGCAGTAGTGTTGAGGCAAGTTGGGGCTAAACTTTATAGGACAGTGGCCCTCCAGGACCAACTTTGGACACCCCTGACCTAAACATAAATTTGTGAACATTTGCTAGATGTCTTGTGTGTGTGTGTGTGTGTGGTCCTGGCTGTGTAAATAGGAGAAAAAACAAAGTGTAATGGTTGAGATGTATTACCAAAGAGGAAAAGCTTTCCAGCACTGGAGAGAGCGGGAAGGCCTAAAAGTGGATGCCGAGGTTGCTTTGTTTCTGCTCGATATGTGTGTAACATCAGCTTTAGCTGTTCCACAGAACCAAGATGCTGTTGTTGTTGAATCACAGCTGATTCATCCATATTGTGTGAGCGTATTTGTTATTTTGGGGGCGGAGCAACGAAGGGATTGGTGTGTTTATTTGGGTGTCGATTTCAAATATCAACAGTGATTCTTAGAAATTGCTTGCTTACTGCACCTTAAAGGTAACGTGACTGAAACAAGGCTGTAAGAGAGTGATTATGTTCATTCAATTAATTTCAACAAGATATATTGTCCACAGCTATTTGTTTTGTTGGCCGAATGACTGACAAGAAGTTACAGTGGTACAACCCAATGGGCTTGAATTTCTGTATAAATAATTCATAAATTAATTTGTATATTTGTAAATGGACTACTTGCACTACTTCCGCGTTCTACTTTTTACTACTCGAGAGTTTCTGGTAACAGCGTTCAGCGCACCTGCATACAGACAGTTACTCATGAGGATGCAAATTATTACTACATTTTATGGCTGTCAATTGATTAAAACACTGAATCATGTTCTCTGCATTAAAATAAATTATCTTGAACCTCCTATAAATATATTTCCTACAGACCTGCAGCAGTCCAGTGCTCATCTTCTCATTAACAGTGTTTTTTTTTCTCTTCATACCTGTTGAGTTTCCATTTTTAAATGAATTTGCTAATGAGCATCACCTGCGCGCCACACCTGCTTTGAGTCTCATGGAAGTAGATCTGGAAGAATAAAAGGTGGAGTGACGACAGTGCAAGATGAGAGAGAACCAGGCCAGGGGCCTGTTCTTCGTACGTCGCTAACTCAGTTAGCTGGATTTGATTGTTGGGGATTTGGCATGATCTTGGATTGTTTGGTTCTTCGACGCTCATCCTGGACTTGCTGTCATAGCAACAGGTGCGCAATCTTAAACCTGCTCGGGAGCAGGCTTATTTCATGTTAACAGGATTAGACTGCGGCTTTATAAGCGGAGCTGATACGGGAAGTCCAGCGCAGCGCGATAGTGCACTTTCTGAGATATATATTTTTTCTCGTGACTCGTGAGATTGTCGTTTACATTATTAATTTGTTGGAAACGCACTTTTATTTTCGACTTGTCGGAGTCGGGCTTTAACTAGGCTACAGCACAAACTGTTTGCATTGCCCTAAGATTATTTGCGAGTGGCTCTTTCCTTTACACTATTGGAGATGCGGAGAACTTGATGGAAAGTGCTGTCTGTCGTGTCATTCGGAATTTACCTGGTGCTTTTAGGTTTAAAAAACAGTTTTAGGTTGTTGTTTTTTTTGGCATTTCCAAGCCACTTAAGACCCAATGTTGTAAAGCATTTTTTTTAAAGCCTTTTTTCTTTATTTTTCTTTTTTTTAGGCTATCATAATTTTTTATGAAGATCATGCAATCATGACCATGCCGATTACACTATATTACACTATGTTTTAAGCAACGTACGAAGAACGGGCCCCTGGGGTCCGTTCTTCGTTGCTTAAAACATCCGAGATCAAATGACACATCCAAGATGATATCATCGTTCTAATCATGATCTGGCTAATTAGGATCTTCGAACACACCTGCCGGATATGATTAGTATAGCTGGATTGAGTTATCTGAGATAATTGCGCGTTCATCCCCTTAAAAGGGGATATGTATCGATAGTAGAAACATTGATCAGCAACGCTGCTATTGGCTGCTCAGCATGGCCAAAGAGCGGGCTCAGTTTTTATCCTCAGCAGAGCAAGAAGAACTAATAGTTGAAGTTTATTCGGAATAATGTAAAAAAAATAATTTTATATGAGTTATTGATCACATTTTTCCTGAGTGTAGTTGTAATGACATTGTGTCTTTTGTGCACTTTTACATAATACACCAACACTTGTATCTGTTCCCAAGAAAGTGGTGGCTGAAATATGTGCAGTAAGTAGACATTTTCTAACTTTCCAAAGGAAAGAAAGTATAAGACTTTGTAATGTCCATTTGTTTCCATTGCACTGGACAGTGAATAAACCCTCTCAGATAATGGAGGAACTAGCCTACCTGCAAGTGCATAAATAACTTTACTTAATTTATACTTGTATGCTTTAAGGCTGCAATATAAGTTGCAGGATTCCACATCTACAGAAAGGCCTACAGAAGAGTCTGCACAGACAGAAGAGACATAGGCCTACAGGTGGGCAGTGTATAGCTAACCTTTCCTTTTCATTTGTTGCATGAGGCATGTGTCTAGTATCTCTTGTTGCAGGCACTTGACCACTGGCTTTTTTTTTACAAAGAACAATTGAACTAAAACTCAAGGAACTAAGCATATTTGTCTTTTATTAAACATTTAATGAAAAGTGTTTTTTTTTTTTTTTTTGCCAATGTTGTGTAATATGGCACATGCAACAATGTCACAGGCCCTGTCAGGTGTGCAACCCTCAGACTTTTCAGACACTGAAATCTTCCCTTTAGTTAGCCAAAGTTCATTTGTGTGCCCTTGTCCTGGCTAGAGCTGCATTGTAACTGGTTTGGGTCAGGGAATGGGGTCATAAAACACCTGTCTGCAGGCAGGAACATGTCATAATCACCTATGAAAAAAGCAGTTCTGTTAGGATCAGCATAAGTGTATGTAATACAGTGAGCTTGATATTTAATTGTGGAATTTTCCTTACCACTTTCAAATAATGTGCATAAATGTGAATCTCTGAAAATTCTTAAGTCATGCACAGATCCTGGCCATTTTGCTTTCACATTTGTGATATGGAAGATTTTAGTCAACTGCCTTTTTTTAATTTGATATAATATTATTAATCTGGAATGTTAAGAATCACAATAGTAACTGGGCTGCACATTTACATTGTGAACACCCTTTCTGTTCACATAATCCCCTTCATTGAGGCCTTGATGGCAGTCTATGGTCTAGCCTATAGTCTATGGTAGCCTACCAATCACGTTAGCGAAGCCTGAGTGACATACAGTATACTCGGCATGGTCATGATTGCATGATCTTCATAAAAAATTATGATAGCCTAAAAAAATGAATAACCTGCTTTAAAAAAAACTGCTTTACAACATTGGGTCTTAAGTGGCTTGGAAATGCCACAAAAAAACCTAAAACTGTTTTTTAAACCTAAAAGCACCAGGTAAACTCCGAATGACAGACAGCACTTTCCATCAAGTTCTCCACATTTCCAATAGTGTAAAGGAAAGAGCCACTCGCAAATAATCTTAGGGCATTGCAAACAGTTTGTGCAGTAGTTAAAGCCAGACTCCGACAAGTCGAAAATAAATTTGTGTTTCCAACAAATTAATAATGTAAACGACAATCTCACGAGTCACGAGAAAAAATATATCTCAGAAAGTGCACTATCGCGCTGCGCTGGACTTCCCGTATCAGCTCCGCTTATGAAGCCGGGATCTAATCCTGTTAACATGAAATAAGCCTGCTCCCGAGCAGGTTTAAAGGGATACTCCACTTTTTTTGGAATATAGGCTCATATTACAACTCCCCCAGAGTTAAACAGTTGAGTTTTACCGTTTTCGAATCCATTCAGCCGAACTCCGGGTCTGGCGGTACCACTTTTAGCATAGCTTAGCATAGATAATTGAATCGGACAGGACCATTAGCATCTCTCTCAAAAAAATGACAAAAGAGTTTCGATATTTTTCCTATTTAAAACTTGACTCTTCTGTAGTTACATCGTGTACTAAGACCGACGGAAAATGAAAGGTTGCGATTTTCTAGGCTGATATAGGAACTATACTCTCATTCCTGCGTAATAATCAAGAAACTTTGCTGCCGTACCATGAGTGCAGCAGGCGTAATGATATGACGCAGCGCCTGAAAATAGTCCCCAGCTCAGTAACTTCCAGCGTGACCGGGACTAAGGTTGTCTAACCTATTATCAGGCGCTGCGTCACCCTAACCCTGGCTGCCGCTTTACTTTCATTTTGTGTTTGTTTATTTTATGATTAAAGTTTCGTTGAATGTCCCGCCTCCTTCTTCCCTGAACTACTAACATTGTTACATATTTATTTATTTCAAAACGGAAGTGCACCACGAAGCACAGTGCAAGTAGTCCATTGGTCCGCTGAACTGAATGGGACCATTGAAAGGATAGTTTTACACATAATTCACCCTGAAGGTCATTCTGCTTGTGATTCAAAATTAAAGCTTTTTAAACAGACTGCACGTCTATCCCTTACAGCATAATGTTCCTTCTTGTTGAATAAAACATGGCATCTACCATGACTCTTCTGTTGGTTTGGAATGGTCTTAAGTCTATTTCTGACTCAAGCAACTGATAAGATCTCTCTGCACCATGGCACTTAGATCCCCTGTGTTGTTTGCCTGTGCCACCTTATTTCACCTCATGAAAGGCTGTAGCCATTTAACTTTACTTATCCAAGAGAAGGGTATGACTCCACATGGTTCTGTTAAAAAACAGATAATTTTGTAATAATTGTACTTATTAACCCTCATGCTTTGTTAGGGTTCTGAGAGACCCTTTTAATAGTTCTAAAAACACGCTATACTTATAAACACAATTCCAACTTGATCCTTTAAACATAAACCAGGAAAAAAGAAAGTTATTAAGCATATGTGAGGATAGGAAACTCCAGATATAAAAGATTAATAAATGCAAATAAGTTTTACATGAGAATATCTCATATTTGTAGTATTTCACTCCAGCCAACTGTTGGATTTGTTTTGTTCAGTAAATATATATTTTGAATTATAGGTTTGTTTTTTATCTTACCACACTGGCCAAATTTAGTGAGGTTTATCCTTAAAAACTATTTAAATGGGAAAAACAATTTATTATTGCATCTCAAATTTATCCTGTTTTAAGGATATTTTACTGGTAAATGTGACCACAAAACGTTTCATTTTTTTTACACGTCTTATTTTCTGACATAAAGACCAGGGATTTTAAGTCAAAGATACATATTAAATTAATTTGAAGGGGAAATAAGAGGTTAATTTTGTACATATTTTTCACATCACTGTCTCTGGGACCTCAAACAAAGACAGTAAAGTCAATCTCAAAGGTTTAAATAACAGCAGAAATAAGAGTAAACAACCCATAAGGTTCTTAAACTAAAAGGTTTATTTATAGAGTGGACTAAAATGTGGAAATGAAAAGGGATTAAAATATTAGAATTCAATAGGCTTTAATAAATTATAGTAATAGAAAATAAAGTCAGTTACTAACTAAGACTGAAAATCAATGTGATTTATATGCTACTATACTAAAATTACCCCAATAGCGCACAGCTCTCCAAGCACCGACCCCTTTGATTTTTATTCATCCTTTTTACATCCACTTAAAATACTCACAGATGTCCAACCACCGCTCTTTAAGGCTTGGGTTTATGAGCAATGCAACTTTTTATTAAAAACCTGTAGTGTCTGACAACATGTGGGGACCGCAGTGCGCACAGGCTGAAACGCAATTCAATCGAGTCTTTGTGTAGAAAGAAGCACCCGAGTGACTGACTTCCTGCGATAAATAAGAACCTATAAAACGTTGTGTTTTGTAGATAAGCAAAGAGAAAAGCCACCACCTGTGCCACGTTTTGTTTTATTTGATAGAAGTTCGTTAAGTCAAATAAAAATATTGTCATGCCACGGAACAGAGTGTACCGCGAGAAAAGTCAAAAGTTCCTCAGAGGTCTGACACTAGTGTTTTCTTCTTTTCAGTGAAATACTTTGGCGGTAGCATAATACATTGCTGATTATGTGTAGGCTAGATTATTTTATATCGCATTATTTATAATCCATTCAGTAGCCTAGGCTAACCAAACTCAGACACTTCGAATAAATCAGTAGAATAGGCTACATTAAAATAATGACTCGCGTCGCATATGTAAGAGGTTAGCAGATCACATGGACGAAAGAGTAAAAGTTTGCAGGTATTAAAGAAGACTGTTGTGAGAAAGACCACCATTTAGCTTAAATTTTACAATTCACATCCAAACGAAACCGGTTATGAAGTGTCAAAAAAGATCTTACCTTCGGTTTCCACCCTAGATTTTTGAATGAACAGGAAAATGACGGTTAATTCCAAAAGAGTGTTTGAAGGATATTTGACGGATTTCATGCTGAAGCCTCACAGCAGTCCTCCAAAGACATTACCGACCGGACAGACTTTTCCCAAATCGCACTATTTCCAAAGGAAGATGAGCGTTTATCGCTTTCGTGGGGACGAACGGTAGAGCATCGCTCGGTTGGTCCAGCAGTTTCTGTCACCTGCTCCCGCGGACTGAGAGACTTGATGAGCTGGAGCAGAGCTCGACATTATTCATTGAGAATTTCGTCACTGCCGCGTGGTTAGGGATTATAAACACTTAAGTAGTATTATGTCTTTGTTTTTATTTTACACTTTTGTGAGAACGCCTATTCATATTCCTGTGATCAATAATGAGAGATGGGAACACTTACACGTTACTACTATAGTCACACAAAACCAGTCAAATTGAGTGAAAATGAATTACCGGGTCTTATATTATTACAATATATATTCATAAATGGGTCAACATTGCTATTACAATTGTTTAAACCCTTAAGCCTTCACTGGCACATTGGCAACATTGTAGTGTTTTTGATATGCTCCTCATTCACCATAGAAATAGAATAAGTGTCTTATTTTCTCTCCTGCCATGTGTCATTGTTTTCTTGTTACCTGTAGGCCTACAGCCCAAAATATTTGTCATGAATGTAAAAAAAAAAAAAAAAGTACAATAGTTTTCAATGTTTTTGGTTGCCATACTACTTCAACATAAAATATAGGCTACTTCACATGGCAGGTGCTTGATTGTGTCTGGAAATGACTGACTTCCGGTTTATTGTCTGTCGTACAGTAAAAAGTGTATCAGGTGATCTTTTATTATAAAGCTAATATTATTTAGCAACATTTTACCGTAACTAGGTTGGTATAGATTTTAGTTTTTCAAAGAATGTGTTTGTTTTATTTCTCCATATATTTTTAGATAACTGGTATCAGTCTCAGACAGGTTTGTTAAATAGTTTGCCAGGTCTATTTAGGTAAAAATCTTATCTAGTCAGAGGCCAAAGATTTTAGTTCTGGAAATGGAAACCCTTAAAGAGGTTGTTCCACATTATTAAGCAGTTCTCATGCACTGAAAAAAAAAAAAAAAAAAAAAAATGAAAAAACGGTATTATTCCGGCATCTGGGGCGCCAAAAAAATTACCGTAAAATAACGGCAAAAACAATCTCGTTAAAATACAGTAATTTTCCATAATTAAATAACAGATTGTATCTTTAATATTACATTAAATCTTATGTAATTATTGGGATTTTTAACATTTAAAAAAGACATATACACATTTAAAACAATTAAATACTGTAAATTTAAGGTTTTATAAAATTATTTTATATAATAATGCTATCTACAGTAATTCTTTTAATATAGTTTTTCTGTGTAAAATAACAATGATATTATGTATTAAAATGCACACGTACATAAATTAAAATACAAATGTTTGTAAATTTACTGTTTTAATTTTTATTTATACAGATCCAATTTCACAACTTTGACCAATCTCTAATTAAGTTCTTAATAATAGAAAATATAGTCAATTTCTTTTAAATTAACTAAATGTATGAGTACAGAATACCTGCACATTTACAGTATTAGTAACTGAACAAACACTAAACATCAAGATAAGTGATTGATAGGAAATAGAAGCTTAGTATATAGAACATGTAAAAATATCCACAATAAAAGGCAATTACCATATACCTTTACAGTATAACTTATTTTAACATTTACAATTACATTTTATCCAAAGTGACTTACCAATTAAGATAATAATTAAAGATAATAAAAAGCAACAAGTGCAGTGACAAGTCCCAGTTAGTCTAGCACAGTACACATAGCAAGTTTTTCTTTCTTTTTTTTTTTACAAAGATTTAGTGTTATTTAAAGGAGTCATAACCTAGTATTACATTGGATACCTACTGCTGTATTATAGTCTTTCAGGCCCTTCTAAAAAAGAAAAGTGGAAAAAAAATAAACACAGACCTACTTTTACCCTTATTTCTGAAGGCATTATTGTCTCGCGAGATCAATGCGATGTTTTGGCTGTCGTGGACGCTCATTTTAATAATGCAAATGAGGGGCGCGTTGATTGGTTGAAGGAAGGAGGGGGGTTGACACGCAGGTAACTTCAGCATCATTACAAACTGACATCATGGCGCAAGTGGTGAATGAACCCGACTCGGCCGCGACCTACGGGATTCAACCCTACATGTTTGAGCCGGACTCTGAACCAGAGCTGGAAAGGGAAGATGTAGAGTTGTTGGATGGACGTCTACATCAAGATGTCTCTGAATGGTAAAGACAATCATTTTGACTGAGACATACATTAACATCGGTAACGAGCTAAAACGTTTGTTGCTATTTTCTCCCACATTGGTTTACCTTTTATTTAATGTCGATTACATTAACGGAGATGTAGTCTACTTATTTTATCAGCTTACAGTGGTTATTGAGATGAGACGTTTACTATCATGATGGCACCTTTTCCCAAACGGAGCTTCGAGGCCAACTTCGCCTGATATTGCCCCAAATTTGTAAATGATTCAGGTGTAAAATGTTTAGCGCACACACATAACGATACGCCAGTTGAAAGGGTTGTTGGGACAGCGTCATTAAAAATGAATTTCATCCACTGGTCCCTGATAGTTTCGTCCGATTTTGGGAGATAAAACACATTTACATGTTTTTTATGGCAATCAACCACAGAGCAAGTCCGGTGTGCACTCGGTTTCTCCATCTTTCTCGACTGAACTGAATATGAGGGGGAGAGGGGAAGGGCAGGCTTCCTGCTGCGGTGTCCATATATGGTATATCCTACTACCTCATGACGTCAAGAGGGAGCTGAAATCAAAATCTCGTATTTGAGTGCGCGTGCACGCGCGCTGGTTTATTTACCCTGAGGTAAACAAACGCTTCACTTTTAAATATCGGCTTCCCGGCCAGTGTATAATCGTTAGTCGATCATAACATACATTGATTCTCGTGGAAAAGTGAAAATTGCAGGTTATGACTCCTTTAAGTGTTTACGAAAAAGATGGATCTTTAGCAGTTTCTTGAAAATGTGTTGAGTTGGCCAGGTCATTCCACCACCAGGAAACAGTCCAGGTAAATGTCAGTGAAAGTGGTTTTGTGTCTCTTTGGGATGATGGCACAAGGCGCCGTTCACTTGCACACAAGCTGAAGCAATGAGTTTAGGCATAGGGCTACCTTTAAAGACAACTCTTGCTGCAGCATCTGGATCAGTTGCAGAGGTTTGACTGATACTGGAAGAGCTGCCAAGAGAGCATTACAATAGCCCAGTCTGGATAGAACAAGAGAGTTGTGTAGCTCCGATAAGAAGGGCCTGACCCTCCAAATGATAAGGCAAATCAGCAGGATCACAGCAAGTAGGCCTATGTTTTGGCTGAAAGTTGAACCATAAGCAGTTCTGTCTTGGCAAGGCTGATTTAAAGGTGAAGGTCATTCATCCAGCAAGAATTTTCCATCAGGTAGGCTGAGATGCGAGCAGTAACCGTCAGATCATCTGGCTGGAATAAAAGGTAGAGATACAGTATGTGTCATTAAGATAGTAGTGATAGGAAAAGTCATGTTTCTAAATGACAGAGCCTAGTTAAAAAGAAAAAGAAAAAGAAAAAAGAAAGATGGGTGGAATCTAACACAATCGTGATCTTGCTGTAGCAAATCCAAACCTTGTGCATACTTTTAGTGCAATCATATGGAATCAGAACCATTATGATTTTTATTTTTTAATGAATTCTTCCCATACCTTGTTTGCCATGATCATCTGCTTTCCAAGTGACTTGAAATCACACACACACACACACACACACACACACATTTTTTTACAGTCTATGAAAAGGGCGCGTTATTTCCGGACTGACTGACACCCGGACTATAACTAATATGTGTTCAGCGCTCCTGCTCACGGCTGCTTCTGTCGAATACGATTATAGCTTTGAACCACTGTGATCACAATCCACGACCACTTCACGAGCGTAGACTGAACTCAAATCTCCCGCTTGCCCTTGACGATCTGACCAGCTAACCGTTGTGGGCGGGACTAAGCAATGAAAACGTAATGGCGGATAATTTGAATCTGCGCGCGCGCGCGGGCGCACACACACACACACACACACACACACACACACACACACACACACACACACACACACACACACACACCTTAGTCATAAAAAAAAGTAAGACTGTTGATACTGAAAAGTCTGACTGCCCCTTGACTAACTGCTAGTGGGTCAGGGCCGGATTAAGAATTCAGAGGCCCCTGGGCACAATGTCTTGTATGTTGTATGTTATGTTAGGCTGTAAGTCAGGATCTGTGTATGACTTAAGAATTTTCAGAGATTCACATTTATGCACATTATTTGAAAGTGGTAAGGAAAGTTCCACAATTAAATATCAAGCTCACTGTATTACATACACTTCTGCTGATCCTAACAGAACTGCATTTTTTCATAGGTGATTATGACATGTTCCTGCCTGCAGACAGGTGTTTTATGACCCCATTCCCTGACCCAAACCAGTTACAATGCAGCTCTAGCCAGGACAAGGGCACACAATGAAATGAACTTTGGCTAACTAAAGGGAAGATTTCAGTGTGTGAAAAGTCTGAGGGTTGCACACCTGACAGGGCCTGTGACATTGTTGCATGTGCCATATTACACAACATTGCCAAAAATGTTGGTGGTGGTGGCGCAATGGATAAGACACATGCCTTTGGGGTGAGAGACCCGGGTTCGAATCCACTGTGAGACACCAATGTGTCCCTGAGCAAGACACTTAACCCTTAGTTGCTCCAGAGGCGTGCGACCTCTGACATATATAGCAATTGTAAGTCGCTTTGGATAAAAGCGTCAGCTGAATGAATAAATGTAAATGTAAAAAAAAAAAGAAAAAAAAACTTTTCATTAAATGTTTAATAAAAGACAAATATGCTTAGTTCCTTGAGTTTTATTTCAATTGTTCTTTGTAAAGAAAAGCCAGTGGTCAAGTGCCTGCAACAAGAGATATTAGACACATGCCTCATGCAACAAATAAAAAGGAAAAGTTGGCTATACACTGCCCACCTGTAGGCCTATGTCTCTTCTGTCTGTGCAGACTCTTCTGTAGGCCTTTCTGTAGATGTGGAATCCTGCAACTTATATTGCAGCCATAAAGCTTACAAGTATAAATTAAGTAAAGTTATTTATGCACTTGCAGGTAGGCTAGTTCCTCCATATGACAGTTATCTAAGAGGGTATTCACTGTCCAGTGCAATGGAAACAAATGGACATTACAAAGTCTTATACTTTCTTTCCTTTGGAAAGTTAGAAAATGTCTACTTACTGCACATATTTCAGCCACCACTTTCTTGGGAACAGATACAAGTGTTGGTGTATTATGTAAAAGTGCACAAAAGAGGAAAACACAATGTCATTACAATAAACTACACTCAGGAAAAATGTGATCAATAACTCATTGCAAAATATTTTTACATTAACATAAGTTTATCAGTTTTCACTTTTACAAGTCAAAGCAATTCATCATTACTCAAGATTTAACAGTTGAAATGACTATATGGCCTTAATTTAATGCAGTAAAAAGTATTTTACAGTGTAGGCTACTAAGATCTTTTTTTTTTTTTCAGCCTTTTTCTTGGTTGCTTTTATAATCAGACAACCATTTATTTAACAGTGCCTTTTATAAAAGAGACTATAATACAGTGGGTACGGAAAGTATTCAGACCCCCTTAAATTTTTCAGTCTTTGTTATATTGCAGTCATTTTTTTTCCTCATTATTGTACACACAGCACCCCATATTGACAGAAAAACACAGAATTGTTGACAGTTTTGCACATTTATTAAAAAAGAAAAACTGAAATATCACATGGTCCTAAGTATTCAGACCCTTTGCTGTGACACTCATATATTTAACTCAGGTGCTGTCCATTTCTTCTGATCATCCTTGAGATGGTTCTACACCTTCATTTGAGTCCAACTGTGTTTGATTATACTGATTGGACTTGATTAGGAAAGCCACACACCTGTCTATATAAGACCTTACAGCTCACAGTGCATGTCAGAGCAAATGAGAATCATGAGGTCAAAGGAACTGCCTGAAGAGCTCAGAGACAGAATTGTGGCAAGGCACAGATCTGGCCAAGGCTACAAAAACATTTCTGCTGCACTTAAGGTTCCTAAGAGCACAGTGGCCTCCATAATCCTTAAATGGAAGACGTTTGGGACGACCAGAACCCTTCCTAGAGCTGGCCGTCCGGCCAAACTGAGCTATCGGGGAGAAGAGCCTTGGTGAGAGAGGTAAAGAAGAACCCAAAGATCACTGTGGCTGAGCTCCAGAGATGCAGTCGGGAGATGGGAGAAAGTTGTAAGTCAACCATCACTGCAGCCATCCACCAGTCGGGGCTTTATGGCAGAGTGGCCCGACGGAAGCCTCTCCTCAGTGCAACATGCAACAATTTGCTAATATTGTGACAATAGGCCTACATTTTGTTACTTTAATTTTCGGAACTACATACTTCGTTAAGTATTCATGTACAAATGTGAAGTAACCTACTGAAGTACTTTTTTTCCCTGACAGGACAGCAACACTGCAAAATTATGTTCTTTTACAATATGATGCATTGTTTTACATTAAACTACACAAAAGTATATATTTTAAATGTAACGACCTTGAAAATATTCAGAAGTAAAATGCAACATACGCAGTAATGCAGTAGTAGCCTAATATAAATGCAAAACCATCATAAAAACCCTGACAAGGAGTTGTTTTTTTCCTGCAGAATACATACCTTTAGTTTTACTCTTGATACCTTAAGTACATTAGAGTATGCAAGATAATTTTGCTTAACTAAGGTTTGAAATATATGACTAGTAGTTTTTCCCCAATGCGGTCGCGCCGTCGAATGGTGCCGTCGATTGAGTCAGCCCTGCAAACCTGTTGGTAGACAACTTAGTGGATAGTGGAAATATGCACTCAAATACTCTGGAGACCATCCCAGATGATGTCCCACCAGCAGAGAGGCCTTACCAGGGTCTCTATTGTGGAGCCCATCCCGGTCCAGCAGCAACACCAGGGTCTCCCTGCTCAGCTCAATAAAAGTCTACATCAATTTACAGTACTATTTTATGTACTGTAAATTTAAATGTTTATGTTGATTTTGATGTTTAATGTATGATGTAAATAGTTAGAAAAAGTACTTTATGTAGCCTATAGAATCAATTAAAATGATTTTCATTTACCAATTTTATTTGAAAAAAAAAGGTATAGAAGAATTTGTTTCATGTAGAAATTATGACTGTCATTACAAAAATAAACAATGTCCAGAACAATTCAATCTCTTTTATTTACACATTTAAAGTTGCATACAAATAATGTACAGAATTTTTCTTTCCTTTTAAAAAATAAAAGTGAAAAAGTGTTAAACAAGAATATATAGAAACAAATATATATTTTTCAATCATTCTCTCAAGAAGAGAAAACAGCCTGTCCATCCTCTCCCTACTCTCCTGTGCTCTCCTCTCCCCTCTGTAGTTGCATGTCTTCTCTGATGTAACATTGCCCGAGCCAGATCCACAGTTGTCAGCTATGCTGAAACGGGCCGCCGAGGCTGTCGGGCTCGAGTGGAATGCCTCTTCAGTCTCGATTGGATGATTGATTTCTCTGGGCGGGCCGCACTGGCTCACCACCCCAGTGCCTTTCTTTCCTGAAGTGCATGGAGAGCTTACTAGGTCGTGGACGGCATGCTAACGAGGCAGCACATCACGATGCATTGGATGGGATATCCGTGGGAAAGCACGACCTGATCATCAGGTTCCTGAGGGGAGCGAGGAGACTGAATCTGAATCTGAATCTGAATCTCCCTCTATACCCTCTTTGGACTTATCTCTGGTACTGACCGCACTGCAGAGACCTCCCTTTGAGCCACTGCAGGCAGCTGAGTTAAAAGTCCTGTCTTTTAATACAGTTCTCCTGTTTGCTTTGGCCTCCATCAAGAGGGTAGGGAACCTGCATGCTTTTTCGGTCTACGAATCGTGCCTGGAATTCGGACCGGCTAACTCTCACGTTATCCTGAGACCCCAGCCTGGATATGTGCCCAAGGTTCCTACCACTCCCTTTCGGGACCAGGTGGTGATGACAGGCTCCATAAGTATGATCCCAATCAGTCGACACGTCAACTACGTCTCCGTTCCCTCCTTCAGAGAACGAGGGTTACCTACGTAACCGAGACATTCCATAGGATTGTCTTTTTTAAAATTCACCGCGGCTATCTGGCCGTGGTGGGGGACTAGCGTCAGTGTTTAAAAATTATTATCCCTGCCGCGGTTTAACAACTAGCCCTCGCTGCACCTTTGAAGTGCAGTTGCTACAGCTGACATCAACTAACTCACTGATATTTGCCTTGGTTTATCGCCCACCTCAGCTGAACAAGGATTTTCTCAATGAGTTTGCAGAGTTCTTAGGGGATAATGTTACCAACTATGACAGAATATTAATTTTGGGTGATTTTAACATTAATGTATGCTGTGATTCTAAGCCACTCTCTAAAGAGTTTCTAAGTCTTATTGCCTCTTTTGATCTTGATCAGTGGCTGTCTGGCCACACTCATATTCGGGGACATACTTTAGACTTAATCTTACTACATGGTTTACCTGTATCGGACATTAGCATCATTGCCACTGGCATGTCGGATCATTTGCCGATTCTGTTCTCCCTATCTCTCAATGCAACCATACATAAACATCAACCTCGCTCATGGATGACTCGTATTTTTATTGATTGTGCAAGAAAGGACTTTATGGCATCATATCTCAGTCTACATGCCCATCAAGACATGGACTCATCTTTAAGCTTTTTAGATGCTGATGAACATTTGAACTTTTTTAATTCTATCTGCTCTAACATCTTAAATGCTTTCGCTCCTCTTCAGGAAAAAAAAAACACAACACAATCACTACTCAAAGCCATGGTTAAATGACAATGTGCGTAATCTCAGACAGATTTGTAGAAGGGCTGAACGCAAGTGGAATAAGGATAGACTACATGTTTCCTAAGAAATCTTAAAGGATTCCCTCTCTGCTTTCCAGCAAGCTGCTAAAGCTGCCAAACTTAAATACTTTTCTGAGTTGATTCTGTCTAACAGCAATTGGCCCAATGCTCTATTTTCAGTAATTGTTTCTGCTCTTTTTTTTTATTTCTTTTTTTTACTTTATTTATGATTTTCAACAAAACATTGACATAAGTTCAGCATTTCTTACAAAAGTTGTGTGAACTCCACCCCCCACCCCCATCCAGGTGGCATCCCCACAAAAAAAGAAAACAAGTATACATAAAAAAAAAACAAAAAAAAAACAATGAGTCAGGCAAAAGGCAGACTCTTGATATGAGTTATGACCTGTGACCAGGTTCTGTCATATTTACCCTCCAAGCCGTGTACTGTATACAAAATCTTTTCCAGAGCTAATCCCAACATCACCTCTCTAATCCAATGGACATAGGAAGGAGGGTTTTTCGCCTTCCAGTTCAACAGTATCAGACGGCGGGCATGCAACGAAGCATAGGCTATTGCATTTTTATGGAGGTGGGAGAGCTTTAGCTCATCACGTGCTACACCGAAGATAGCTATCAAGGGGTCAGGCCGCAGTGTTTCGCCAGATATAGCTGATAGTGATTGAAAAATTGATGACCAAAAACCATACAAAGATGGACATGACCAAAAAAACATGTGTCCCAAAGAAACAGTAGAATAATGACATCTAGGACAGTTTGGTGCAACATTAGGGTATAATTTAGACAGTCTATCATTTGAGTAATGCAACCTGTGGACAACCTTAAATTGAATCAAGCCATGTCTAATACAGAGAGAAGATGTGTGTATACGCTGTATGGTATTTTTCCAGATGTCTTCCGGTATCATTTCTCCGACCTCTCCTTCCCACGCTGCCCTGATTTTGTCCCATGTATGAGGGCAGCTATCAAGAATTAATGCATAGATCTTTGATATTGCTCTTTTAGTAGGTTGACTCACATTAAGAACTAAATAGGTCTTTAGAGGGTGGAGAATGGAGATGGGTCCCTGAGAAAAATTTAGAGGCAAAACTCCGAGCCTGAAGGTATCTAAAGTAGTGAGACTTAGGTAAATTATGGTCTTCACATAAAGATTTAAATGAAACAAAGCCATCCTCAGTGAAGAGATCTCGAAAGAAGACCAAGCCACTTCTGTGCCAAGCTGCAAATGAATGGTCTATTTGAGATGGGACAAAAAGATGATTAAACATTATTGGAGAGAAGCTACATGTATTTGTCAAATTAAAATGTTTCCTAAATTGACCCCAGATCTTAATCGAATTCTGAACCACCAAATTTGAGTTCAGCTCAGTTGATTTAATATTTAGTGGGAGAGGGGCAGTTAAAATCGAAATCAGAGAAACTGGGAGTGTAGCTCTCAGTTCCATATCAGTCCAGACTGGACCCTCCTTATCTGCGAACATGGTTATCCAGTATGTCAGCTTAACAATATTGGCTGCCCAATAATAAAACAAGAAATTAGGTAAACCCAAACCCCCATCAGATTTAGTTCTCTCCAGGCTTGCTTTCTTCATACGTGCAGGTTTTTTGTTCCATATGAACAAAGAGATACAGCGGTCCAGCTGAGCAAAATAGGATTTGGGGAGAAAAATGGGAATCATTTGAAATAGATAAAGAAACCTGGCCATTACAGTCATCTTCACTGCATTTATCCGTCCTGCCAGGGAGAATGGAATTTTTGACCACCTATCCAGATCAGTTTTGGTACGATCTAAGATAGACCTGTAGTTATACTGGAAAATAGCCTTAATTGAGCTAGCTATTTCTATTCCCAAATAAGTAAATTTGTCATTTTCAATTTTAAAAGGCAAATTTTCATAAGTGATCTGTTTTGCCAGATTATTTAATGGAAACAATAAAGATTTTGACAAATTAACTCTATACCCCGATATGTTACTAAACTTTTGTAGCCAGTGGAGAAGATGGGGCATACTCTCAATTGGGTCTGATATCTGCAAAAGGAGATCATCAGCATAAAGCAAAGTTATTTGGATATACTCTTAATCCTCCCATCAGATCTGATAGCAAGTGCCAGTGGTTCGATCACAATGTCAAACAGAAAGGGCGACAGGCAGCAACCCTGCCTTGTTCCTCTGTAGAGCGGAAAATATTCCGAGATCAGACCATTTGTCCTGACTGCCGCCATAGGTGTTGAATATAGAACTTTGATCCACCTACAGAAAGTAGGCCCCATGCCGAATTTTTCTAAAACTGCGAAAAGATAGGTCCATTCGATTCTGTCAAACGACTTTTCAGCGTCAAGGCTCAGAATAACTTCCGGGTGTATTGTTGAATGGGGGGAAAATATCACATTAAATAGTCTTCTCACATTAAAAATATCCATCTCTACAGCACGACTTCACCATCCAGCTTGATTCATCATCAATCCCCCCATCAAGGTCGGTCAGAAATCTGGGAGTAACGTTTGATGACCAGCTGACCTTCACAGATCACATTTCAAAGACAGCTCGATCATGCAGGTTTGCGCTGCACAACATCAGGAAGATCAGGCCTTTCCTAACTGAGCACGCAACACAACTCCTCGTCCAGGCCTTGGTCATTTCTAGGCTTGACTACTGCAATGCTCTTCTGGCCGGACTTCCGGCATGTGCAACCAAACCTCTACAGATGATCCAGAATGCTGCAGCTCGTCTTGTCTTCAACGTCACTCCTCTGTTCATCTCTCTGCTCTGGCTACCTCTCACTGCTCGCATCAAGTTCAAGGCATTGACGCTTGCTTATAGATCTATCACAGGCTCAGCTCCCTCCTACTTTCACTCACTCCTACGAGCCTACATCCCTACCAGACACCTACGATCAATCAACGAGCGACGTCTCGTGGTTCCATCACAGAAAGCCACAAAATCACTTTCCAGAACATTCTCATTCACAGTTCCATGCTGGTGGAACACTCTCCCCACCCTCATCCGGAATGCAGAATCCCTGACAACATTAAAAAAACAGCTGAAAACCCATCTCTTCCGTGAGCACTTAACTTCATTAAAAAAAAAAAAAACCTTTCCCTTTAAAACCTCACTTATCGTGCTTATGCTACTCTGAATAATGCCTTAACTTCGTATTTTGAGCACTTCTTGCGTTGTTGTTGTTTTTTGCCTCTTCATGATGACTCGCTTAATTTAGTCCCAATTTGTAAGTCGCTTTGGATAAAAGCGTCTGCTAAATGACTAAATGTAAATGTAAATGTAAATGTAAAAAATGATTGCCATCCGGGAATGAAGCCTGTTTGGTCCTCATCAATAATGGTGGGAATAATAGGATCTAACCTTTGTGCAAGAGCTTTGGTTAAAATCTTATAGTCACAGCACAGAAGGCTTATTGGCCTGTATGAACTACACTGTACAGGATCCTTATCTTTCTTTAGTAAGACTGAAATCGTGGCCTGGGTAAGCGTCTGCGGCAGATTTCCAGTAGCCAAAGCTTCATCATAGACTGATTTCAGGATGGGTGTGAGTTTAGAAGAGAATTCCTTGTAGAACTCCATGGGGAAACCGCCCGGACCTGGCGCCTTCCTGTCTGAGACAACTTGATGGCACTCGCTATCTCCTCAAGCGACAGTGGCTGTTCTAGAGATGACTGAGCATCTGGAGAAAGCTTGGGGAGATCCAGCGAATCAAGAAATGAGTAGATCTCAAACGAGTTACTACCCACCTCTGATTGATATAGGGTAGAATAAAATTGTTTAAACTGGTCATTAATGACTCGGGGGTTGCGGGATATCGAGTCAACACCTATTTCAATTCCTGAAATCATTTGTTCAGCCGACTGCTGTTTGAGCTGCAGTGCAAGGAGCCTCCCCGCCTTATCCCCATGCTCATAATATACCTGTATTGTTTCTGCTCTTAATCCCACTACTAATCAGTTCCCAGAGATATCTGACTCTCTTTGTGAGGATTTTGCAATATATTTTAATGAGAAGATCTCACTGATTAAATCTCAAATGTCAGCCCATACACCACTTGATGTCCCTGTCTGCTTTTCTATATGGTCTGCACAGAATCGTCATAGCACAGAATCGGCTCTCTTAAGAGTCATGATTGATATAATGCTTAACACCGATACCGGGCAATCTGTGGCTTTGGTCTTGCTAGATCTTAGCTCTGCATTTGACCTGGTCGATCACAACATTTTCATTTCTCATCTTGAAGCGTGTATGGGCTTTCGGGGTACGGTGCTACAATGGTTCCGTTCATATTTAACTAATAGGAGTTACTCAGTCTGCATCGGGCAACAGTCTTCGTCTGAAATGAAATTGGGGTCTGGCGTTCCTCAGGGCTCTGTTCTTGGCCTGGAATTGTTTAATCTTTATATGCTCCCTTTGGGTTCTATTTTATCTAAATATGGGGTATCTTCTCATCTGTATGCTGATGACACACAAATTTACTTGCCCTTGAAGCGTGATGATAAGCTTGCTTTAAAGCCAGTATTGGACTGTTTGGATGAACTAAAACTCTGGCTCGCTAGTAATTAAATTATCTACCGAAATTATCTTGTTTGATTCAAATGATCGCAGTACTCATGATTTTGATCTTTACATGATTACCTTACAGTACCACCTGTGTTCGAAATCTGGGGGTTTGGTTTGATAAAAACCTTAAATATGATAAACAGATAAGTGCTGTGGTTAAGTCCTGTTTTTATCATCTTTGTCTTTTAGCCAAGGTTAAGCCCTTCTTGTCTGCAAAAAACTTTGAGATTTCTATGCATGCTTTTGTAACTTCCCGATTAGACTATTGTAACTCTTTATATATTGGTGCCCCTCAGATATGCATCACACGTTTGCAAATAGTTAAAAATGCTGCTGCATGGCTTCTCAAAGGGAAGCGTAAATGTGAACACATTACACCAGTTTTGATCTCGCTTCATTGGCTACCGGTTAAATATAGAATTGATTTTAAAGTTTTGTTATTTGTTTTTAAGTCTTTGCAGAACCAGGCTCCACATTACCTATCTGAACTACTACATCCGCCCACACTGTCAAGATCACTCATATCGGGGGATTCTAATTTACTATCTGTCCCTAGAACTAGACTGAAAAATCGGGGTGATCGTGCTTTTGCAGTCATCGGCCCTAAGCTATGGAATAGCCAACCGGCCTACATCAGATCCGGCCAAACTTTGTCAATTTTTAAATCAACTTCGAAAACGTATTTTTTTTCAATAGCTTTTAATATATCTTGATTATTATGTTTTCTATCTTATTGTTGGTCTCCTTGACCTTGTAAAGCACTTTGGTAAACACCAGTTGTTTTTAAATGTGTTATACAAATACTATTGTATTGTATTGTATGAAAATGTTCATTAGATGAAGGCTTTTTTTGTCAACGATAACAAACATGACGAAATATATTTTCACAGTTTTCCCCCAAACAAACTGATAAAAAGGACAATATGATGACAAAAAAAGAGAGATTGTCCCGCATAAGATCTATTTTAGGTTGTTCAGATGGCAAATTTTCATAGACTATGATGACGTGTTTAACGGTCATCGGCATCGTAATCGTATCAAATTCTCTCTATTTTTTAGGGGCGACTGTGGGTTGTTCTAAACAGCAGTGAATGAAGCAAAAAAAAATTTAAAATCATTTTTTAAATGATTACCATCGTTTTTGTTCTGTTTATAGGCCTATTCTTCATAACACTGACAGAAAAGATGGAAAGAATAGATAGCAGCATGTAAAATGTTCTTTTTTATTTTATGTAATGTTTTTTGGGGGGAAGATTGTTCCAATACTGGTCCTGAATGTGTTAAAAGGAGTAGTCTCCATTTTGTGGAGAAAAGTCTTTGCTCATCAATTATGCACAGAGTAAATGCTCAGATGCAAAAACATTTTCCCTTTCAGTTCGGTCACGTTCGACGTAGTCGGACGTACCGACTGATTGGGATCACGCTTAGGTAGTGTTGGAAACTTTATTCCTTCATCGAAGCAAGACCAGGAGATGTTGGGATATCGTTCAAGCAGAAGTTATTCTTTATTGAGGACTTCGCTGAGCGTTGCTGCAGTCATCCAACAATCTAACTCTAATACAGTATGCATTATAGTTATATACATTCCAAGGGGGAGGGATTACATAGAGGCGGAGACTCTGAAGAAAGCATGCAAATGAAGTAGGAACACACCCTACTCTGAGAGCGCTACCAGTCCAATTGAATCAGCGTAACTATTCAAATGCTGATACTGGCCAAGAACTCCGGTTCCAAGAGCCATCCCAGAGCCATTAAAAACAAAAGGTGAAAGTCTCCCCTACAGCTAATCCAATCAACCTAACGATTCAACGTAGGGGCCAGGGGCTCCGAAAGCCATTTGGGCTCCGAAAGCCATTTGCAGAACAAAAGGTGACAATGGAGAAAACAGGAATTGCAACTTTGCTGAGCAGAATCATTCGTGTGATATCATCATTATAACCTTAAAAGCTAAATACAATATTATTCACCATGATGTTATGTAAGGAAGCATATCTGAAATAGATTCTGAAATTTGTAATCCTTCAGTAGCCTGTCATCCAATGCACAAATATATACGGAAGTGGAAGTGGATGCACTACTTGTCTTTCGCTTCGGAGCCGATCGGTCTTCATGTCGATGTCTCTGAACGAGCGAGTGTGTCGGTGCTTCTTCAAGGAAGCTGGCCTCTGGAAATGATGACTCGGCTGTGTTATCTCCCTCTGGGAGTATAATGTTGCCCGAGCCAGATCCAGAAATGTCAGCTATGCTGAAACGGGCCGCAGAGGCTGTCGGGCTTGCGTGGAATCCTCCACTGTGTCCCAAACAGTCTGGGTTGGATGATTGGTTTCTCGGGGAGGGCTGAACAGGTTCTCAGCCCGCCGCCCCAGTGCCGTTCTTTCCCGAAGTGCATGGAGAGCTTACCAGGTGGTGAACGGCACCTTTTTCTGCCAGAAACTGCCTGAGTAGCTCCTCCCCCCTCACTACCCTTGACAGAGGAGCGGTAAAGGGTTACGAGGCTATACCTCCAGCAGAGCGGTCTGTCGCGACACAGGTGCACCTGTGTCTGGCGGCCGCTGCCTCTTGGACGGGGATCTTCGTCTCCCCTCTAAGGCCTGTGAGTTCTTGTCCATTCTGACGGGCAGAGCTTACAAAGCCTGTGAGCAAGCCGCTTCCTCTTTGCATGCCATGGCATTGCTACTGGTCTCTCAGGCCAAGGCACTCATGGACAAGCACGAGGGTATCCTAGACTGTGCGCTCATGAGTGAGCTCCGCACCGCAACTGACTTGGCCCTCCGGGGCACGAGAATTGCGGCTTGCATGATCGGTCTAGCGATGTCCACCCTGGTGGTCCAGGAGCGCCATTGTTGGCTCAGCCTGGTTGATATGGCGGATGCAGACAAGGTTCAGTTCCTGGCTCCCCAATTTCCCAGGTTGGGCTGTTCGGCGACGCGGTGGAGAACTGTCGCAGCTTTTTTACCCCCTGCCCAACCGGTTCAGCTGGCTCCTCCGTCCCAGCAGACTCGGCTTACGATTCAAGTCCTACCCTTCGAGTGCTCCATAGCCAGTCGGGTCTCTTAGGGTCAACTGGGAAAAGAGTAAACTCACCTATGGGCTGAGGATCTCTTTTTCCGGTATGGAGATGGAATCGGTCCAACACGTCTCTCAGGGGAACATGTCTGGCCGGTACTATACAGAAGTGAGAAAGGGTCCCACTGAAACTTTTCAGAGGCTCCTGGGGCATATGGCAGACGCAGCCGCATATAGCTTGGCTTCCTCCATATGAAGGCACTCCTCTCCACACAGTCCTCTTCAGCACTGGCTTCATGGCCGAGTCCCGAGGTGGACGTGGCAGAGTGGCACGCACCGTGTGACAAACACCTGGCCTGCTGCCAAACTCTCAGCCGTGTTCAAACCTTTGCTTCTTTGGGCCAGACGCTCCTAGAACAAGTGTCTCCTAAATGCCACTCTGATGCCACTGCTCAGTAAGCCTGCACTGCTCAATACAAGCGACTGTTGCACTACGCTTCCCTCGCATGTCGCAACTCGCCCACCACCTCCTCCTATGGAGTCTTCTGAGGTCACTTCTTCCACTTGAAGTTCCGGCCTGCTCAATCGTGCCGCCGACGAGCCCTCACGACAGTCTGTGGCCGAGGAGAGTGGAGACTCCATCCCCAGGCGGTCCAGCTGTTCTGGGATCACTTCAGGGCCGCACAGTTACATCTGTTTGCCTCTCTGAACTCATCCCTTTGCCAGTTGTTTACTCCCTGACCGAGTGGAAATCCCTCGATACGGAGACGCGGCATACAGCTGGCCCCAGGGCCTTCTTGCACAACACTGTGCTAAGTCAGGAAGGAGAAAGAGCAGGTCTTCTTAGTTGCCTCTTAAAGGCCCAACTGGACCTTGTTCCCCCTTAAAGTGCTCCTCTCGACAGCACCTTCCTGACCTATTCCTCTGAGACATCTCAGGGATGGGGCCACCGTTGGCACCCGTGCCAGACCTCTGGAAACTCCATGTCTCAATGCGGTGGTTCAGGTATCTACCTCAAAATGATCGTAGACACCATCATTCTGCGAGAGCTCCCTCTCCCAAGTGAGGCTTGCTTACGACCTAAAGTGGAACCTGTTCGTTGTTGGTATTCTTCTCACGAGATGCAGTGGATCTAAGTCCGTGGGGAAGCACGACTTGATCGTCAGGTTCCTGAGGGGAGCAAGGAGACTGAATCCGCCTTGTGCCCCCCTCTATACCTTCTTGGGACTTATTCGGGCCGGCCAACTCTCATGATATCCTGAGACCCCGGCCTGGATTTGTGCCCAAGGTTCCAACCTCTCCCTTAAGATGGGACCAGGTGGTGAGCCTGCAAGCGCTGCCCCGGAGGAGGCAGACCCAGCCCTGGCTTTTCTCTGTTCCTTCCACCTTGCAAGACAGAATGCAAAGCCTCAGGACCTCATCCAGCTCTTGTCTGTTACGGAGACCAGCAGAAGGGAAGGCAGTTTCCATGCAGAGGTTGGCCCACTGCACAGTGGTTGCCATCATCTTGGTGTGTTTACCCAAGTTGCACCGTGCCCACCTGGGTAGTAAGCCCCTCCAAAGAGAGAGTGTAGTTCGTTCCTGGGTGTTGACACAGAGTACCTCGCTGACAGATCTTTTAGAGCTACGGGCATGGGCGACACCAGCACATTCGCTAGGAAAATAACCTATGTGTTGAGCCGGTTGCTTTCCATGGGCTCCCTTCACATGAAGCCAGCATCACTGTTAGCCCGGTTTGTAGTGTCGGCTTGCTGCACCATTCTCCTCCTATGGACTGGATACGTGCGCCATTCTTGCTCCAGTTGAGTTCCCCTTAGCCAAAACCTGTTGAGTTCCTCCACACCCCTTCGGCATTGGATGTGGCGAGCGTCCGATGCTAGGCCTACCACTCGTATGCACTGGTGGAACTTATGCTAGGCTGGGTCCATATGTTGTGATCCCTAGAGCGATCCCATATGTGTATTCTTCCACGGTACGGCTCCCTGCGGCGAGCTCGTGTCTTCCCTTGGCAGAGTCTGCTCTGCTGTCACTGACGGTTGCGTCTCCCCCCTTTTTCGGCTGGAGCCACCTCAGTGACATTCCATATGTTGTACTGCCGGGTAACGCCCAATCCATATGTGTATCCTCCACGTTACCTCCCTGTGGACTGGATGTGGCTTCCATAGCGTCCCTCCTCCCATCGAAAGGGCACGCTTTCCCAGTGTTAACAAGTCTAACTGAGTGGGTCTTGCGGAACATAAAAAGCCTTTAACATAACTTCATCTGCATGCTGATGGGGTTTTGAATTATTTCATGCATTTTCAATTGCATGAAAAAAATGCTGTACTGCATATATCAGAAAACACGATTACAGTGTATATTTGTAAAAGTATTCAGTTCCTAAAAAGGATGCAAAATGCACGTTCTGTCATCATCAGAGCTGGGTAGGAATTGATTATATGTAATCTGGATAATGCAATCAGATTCCAAAAATGCAACTAGATTATATTACATTTTCTCGTAATCACTTTTCTATTGATGATTATGTTATTCTCACAATGTTCAAAATTTATTGATTCTCCCATACTAGACTTTTTTTTATCTTGTTAATGTTTCCTTCTATAAAAGCCTATTGCTTATATACATTCAGAAGGTCTTTCTAGGTTTGTGGAATTGCACACACAGGCCAGCCACTATAGTCATGTGCTGATTACAGAAATCCTTTCACTTTTAAGAAGTGTTTTCTCAACATTGCATATCTTGTCAGCTCCTGACAAACACAGAAATTACTATTTGAATTATCACTCAGTGAGTCATTTAACCCCATATTACTGTCTTTGGAAGAACATAACAACATATTAAAATGTACATATTCAAGTATAATTTGTTTTATAATTATATGCAATGCAGGGATTCCCCTACTTTTTTGTCAGCGGAACCTCTTTAAACTAATATATTTAGATTTTAGAGATTTTAGATTTTAAATTAAGTTAGGTCATTAAAAAAAGTTCACAGTTCTCTGATGTCAGTTAATGGTCACATGATATGCAGATGAAAAAAATATTTGTTATTATATTTGTTATAATCTTGTTTTTATTTCAAAATTATTTATTAATTATTATAAAGACTTAATGACTCAATATAGCGTTCCATTAAACTCACATACTCACAAATTACAGTTCCATCATGATATATATATATATTATTTTATTTATTTTTTTACTATTTCATGTAAACCCTTTAAATAGAAAAAATAATAAATGGATTCTAAATAGTATTATTTGTTATCATTAATAAAAAAAATAATTCAACATGTTAATTTTAAAAAATAAACTCTAATCAAACAGACTTGTGAAAAATAAGTATAGCTACATATCCATATTTTCATACTTACCAGTGGTGCTTTCAACATTGCTCTTTTTGTGTTTTTGGAGAAGTCTGACATGCCAACTTATAGCTCAGTCAACGATGCGAGTTTGCCACCTCATGCCACCTTTAACTATACCCACAAAAATATCCTGATTCTAAGGAGAAGAGAATGAAATTCTTCATCAGAATTTTGAAACATGCTTTTTGGTCAGGTGTTTTTTAAGGCAAAACATTCAGCATATTTAGAGTGATCTTTGTTGTCCTTGTTTCTCTCTTTTACTCCTGAATATTAAAGAAGAATGTAAACAACCGAATTTGAAGTCACCTCAGCGTCTCTGTTACTCTTATTAGCATATAAACTGAAAGAACCAAATTAACTTTAAAAGAGGACTGGAAAAACAAAGTATCTGTAATGGATTATTGCCATGCACATTCACAAAGAAAGGTTATTCATGAACTAGCAGCTGGAAAGTGAATCTTATCAGAGTCTGATAAAAAAGAGGGAGAGAAAGGATGGATGAAAGAGTGAGAAGATGTAGCATTGTTTGGTGGATGAAAATGTGTTGTGAAATGTCTGTGTACACATGTGGACAATCGCCCCCTTTCCATCTTTTCATTGTACTTAATGGACATTGTTCATTGCTTTGGATTCAAGCTCAGTTTTAATGAATCACTGCGACAGAGTCGTTCTCAATTGTGCAAATCACTGATCTGGCAGAAATGTTGGTGACAATAACCAGTGGAGAATCTTTGAGCCTGTAAAACACAGATCCAGAAGTGGTTATTTCTGTTATCTCTACTCTCAATAGAAATAAAAGGCTTTACTCATATCCCCTTATCTGGCAGCCTGCCTTAGAGAACAGCAGAAAGTTGTTGTCTCTGAAGTCCATCCGCTGTCATTACTCATCCAATTAAATGAGGAAGTTGTATGTCTGGGGGACTCCTGCTCACTTCCTCTCAGCTTAATCCTTGTGTTAAATCTGTACAGTCAAATAGACAGAACGCCACAAGAAAGCCCTTTTTTTACTTCATTGGTCAATCATTTGGTACACTTAGTGCTCTTTAAGTATCACACTCAGATAGTTCCACCCAAGAAAATTAATTTTTGCAGTAACCACACGATCATTCACTCACTTTCATGTTGTTCCAATCCTGCATAGTTTTCTTCTATGGAACACAAAAGAAGATATTTTGAAGAATGTTTCAACGATTTGAAACTGTGACTTTCACTGTTGGGGGGAAAAACACTGAGAATATTTTTCAAAATTACTTTGTTTGTGTTCTGCAAAAGGAAGAAAAATCAAAAAGGTTTGTCTTTTTTTGTTCTGTCTCTCCTCTTCCAGAACAAGACACTCCCCTGAGCCTTTATTAGAATTGAAGCACCTTTGGTTGTCACTGTTCTTTCAAGCATTCTATGTACAATATATGCACTGAATCCTGCATCTGCTATAGGTTTTGCAGAAGCAGCAGACAATTTGAATCACCATCTGTCTTGGGGGCAAGCAGTCTCTGGTCATTTAGTCTTCTGGTAACAAATCAATCGAGAGTGAATGCAATCTAAATGTGACATTAGAAGGTTTGTGGTAGTCACAATCACAAATAGTCCAGCTTGGAAAAGCTATTGACAGTTATGCGAAAACAAGTAGGCCTAAAGGAATTTTGTCATAAGCTTTGCCTTATCATCATTAGAAATCAGCATATATGTTGAAAGCCTGTATAGACGTTTGGCTGCAGTTTTGCTCTCATTAGGAGATTGTGGATATCAACTGTGGTATTCAAGGCAGACAAAAGGGGTCCAGTACAAATGGAAAAGTGCAGTGCCGCCAGCAAGTCCACTGCATTGGACTCCTGCAGGCTCTCGGTATGGCCTTAGCTGGGAAAAGGACTAGGAAAAAGGTTAGAATCAGTCATCAGATTTTTTGTTCTTCACAAAAGACAACTTGAAAAGGAGTGCTAGTCGAAAGGCCTTTCAAGAAGCTTGCGAGTCAAAATACTACTATTTTTATAGATATGCTAAATGTGCACCTTTAATATGCGACACGTACAATTGAAGGAAATCATTTTTTACATAATTTAACAAGCACAATGTTTTGCTGCAGCAGAGTGCCTAGAAATGCTACGTTCACGTGTATGCCACCACTCGGAGCGACAAAACGAACTTAAAGGGGGTCATGATATGGATTTATTTTATTATTTTAATGTAGTACATCGATATCACTTAGTCCTACCACATGAGGATAGTAAGGAGAAATGACTGGCAGGACGATGTCTTAGGATTTGGTGCGTTCCTGAGTGTCATTGACAAATATCTTATTGTAAAATGTGTGGGCCGCCCAAGCGCAACGGCGCTACATGTCAGTGCGCTGAGCACGAGGCCATCTGGGGCACAACCTAACGCGGAGCTATTGTAACACCCTTGTTTTAAATACTTCCACACATGCTAGCATGACGAAACTTAGTGTATTTACTAGATGCCATATCAACACTATATAGAGAATAAATTGCACCAAATTTCAGAAATCTTTGGAAGATATCACTGAACATTTATTTAACCATAGCAAAAGTACATTTCTTACTTTTTTCATCTCTATTTTTGGTGTTTATTTTAAAGCTGCAGTTCGTAACTTTTTTGGGTTAAAAATGATCCAAAATACATTTTTGAGCAAGTACATAACCAGCCAGTGTTCAAAACTATCTGCTTGCCTTAGCTCGATTCAAAACGGTAAGCTTGTAATAATGTTTTTAATTCCAGTGGTACTGGTGGATTTCCGCGGAAAATTCGAGCATGTCTTTACGTCATTACGTCACATCTATACACATAAAGAAGGTATAGATGTCTATACACATCTATACAAATAAAATACACAGTTTGACGTGATATGATAAAGCGATCGTTAGATTTAATCAGCGCGATTTACTGCAATGCTTTTTTCCCCTTATTGGTCAGAACAAAAGTGGATGTTACTTACTTGTTCAGATTACATTTTCTGGTGAAAATTCTTATGTTGGTCATACTTCCAAAAAGTAGAATCTGTGATTGCGAGACAGTATCCACACATTCTCCTCAAAACATTGGATTCATCCACGTTGTGCTGTGCCGAGGTACAACCATAGATAGTATAAGAAATGGACACAGCGACCCCATAGACTTCAACGGAGAAAAGTGAAGTCAATTAGAAGCACTCTCTTCCTGATGGCTGAGCGTACTGCGCAGCCTCAAACTGAGCTTGACGACGTAGATGTGACGTGAGCAACCTGTCTGACAGTTGTAAGTCTTCTAGTAGCTGTGCCAAGAGAAATCTGAATCATTCCTTTCCGAATCTTGCAGAGACGGAGAGCGTGAGTAGGAGCTGTCCATGAGCTAGGAGCAGGAGCAACTTTATGACTCTCTATGAGCTTCTCCCTTGACTTTATCGGACTTTATGCCTCCACGTCCCCCCGATTGCCTGCGAGCTTCTCCTCCTGTCTATACGGTAATTTCTCTACTGTGCAACAGAGAGTCGCGTAGTTATGACGCAATTGTTAGCCTATTTTTACAAAAACTGCTTCTATGGGGCCATAACGTAAGATACAAGGTAATGGAGCATTTTATACATTGTCATGTTTCTTTAGAAATAAACAATGGATAGTCTTTAAATGCCTCACATGTAAAGTTATTTGCTGTCAAAGTGACGCCAAAATGAATGGGTGTCAATGGAATGCTAACAGCAGGTGATGGCTTGCTAACCAATGGCGGCCCCCAGGGAAGGTACGCTTTCCGGGTGCTGGATTACCCCCTTGGGTACTACCCACGTAAAGTTGATAATTCCGCAAATAACTGCAATTACAGATTTCGAACAGAGATGGCGACAAAGAGGAAAAACTACAGACTGCAGCTTTAAATTAGACAAAGCGGATATAATTTTAATCTCCAATATGTTACTTAACAGTTGATATGGTTCTTTAATGCTGATCTAACCAGCAGAAGACACTAGTAGGGTTTAAATCCCAGTTGTGCAGGTGGGGCATGTTGTAACACTGCGTTAATGTGCCCCTATTAGAACTATGCTATTCTGATCTATACTTTTATGAATTCTAGTGAGAAAACATGAGAAAAAGGTGAATAAAGACTGAGAGTGAATGTTCAGAAATTATTCATTATTATTATGTTTTAAACTATGTTGTACAGCTGTGTTTTCTGGTGTGTTTGTTGTCAAAATCAAAAATTATTTTATTTTTAATTATTAAAAAATATCATTATTTTATATGAAAAAGTTAATAATTGTATTTTATTTAGAAAAGATTTTAGTTTGTCTTGTATATATTTTTTATTAGATCAGATAGCATTTTAAGCTGTCATGGGGTGCGTTCTCCGAAACTACCTTAACGCTACGTCGTTCTTAAGTTGTACCTTAAGAAGTACCTTATCGTTAATACGTGGTTTCCGAAACCTTCTTAGTTAAGTATACCTTCTGTAAGTCATACGTTCGTAAGGTTGGTCTGGAGCGCTCTTAGCTATACCTTATCGCTGCTGACGGTTCATACCGCTAGTGGCCACCACTACGCAAAAAGCTTTTTTACATCGCAGTTTAATTACACATAGAACATTTTATATGAACATTTAATATAAAATCTGATTTAGTATTAAAATTAAATTTTTACTTTACTTTAAAATTTTACACATAAAATACTTAAGTTGTTATAGCCTACACCCAGTGTATGGAAGTGTTTTCATTAATAAAGTTTCCATACACTAATGGTTGTTAGCTTTTTTAATTACTATCCTAAGGCACATCAGCTGGCGAATCATTTGACAGAAAAGACTTAGGAGTCTATATAAAGTAAGATGAGTTTACACAAACTTTATAGCTATGGCAGCAAGACAGCGAGTACTTGTTTTAAATCAAAGACGGCGCCGTCCGCGGAGCCAGTTAGTGTATGTCAACTACATGGCTGGTGGATAATCAGCATACGTTGTGGAGAACATTAACACACTTATGGCCGTGAGGGTTTGGGATTGCACACTTGCTAAATTATAAACACATACTCATATTTATTTCTGCATGTACATATTTCAATGAGCCCCGATAAATGCAGTTTGTACTATTTCTAAAACGCTTCTTTATAAAGAACATTGTTTTCTCAATACTTTACCTATACCGCTGTGAAGGAAAGAGCGCACAATCGATCATCGAGGCATCGATATCAACCTATTCAGCGCCTCCACCATGGACAGCGCCTGCTAAGGTCGAACGTAAGAAGGTTTACCTTAAGCAACATCCTAAGGTATAGTTCGGAGAACACACGTAGGAAATGTATACCTGAAGTTAAGGTGTACCTTTTGAGTCTTCGTAGCGCGCTAAGAGACAACGTTATCGGAGAACGCACCCATACCCCTCACATGTTACAATGTACCCCACCTATGGGGCATGTTGTCACATTTCACTTCTATTCTTTCGGGGTATATCAAGAAAAAAGTATACACTGTATTACTAGAACAAAACCACATAATTGTACTAGACGTGTGAAATTAATGTGGGAAAAAATAAATACTCTGAACCCTAAGTAGATTTACACAAACGGAGCAAGTCAAAAAGCATTAGGTTGTGCCCCACTCTCCCCTAGTACATGTCAAAATATCAAGGCAAATTAAATTTCTCATGTCATGACCCATTTAATTATTAGTGCTATAATTTCAAATTAAATGAACTAGAATTTTGTGATGCCCCGGAGCTGACTCAAAAAGTGAATATGCTCGGTCTTCATCACAATTTAATTTCATTCTAAATGACAGCACTTATAATTAAGTTAGTTTTGTCATTCTACTTGTCTGTTTCATGCTGGCTGTGCATTATCACATTTCATGTGAAAACATCATTGCCTGTCAGTTCCCTTCACACAAACTTGCTCCTCTGCTTCGATGAGAAGCAAGAGCGTTTGTACCCTGTCCCTGGACACTTATATTTCTGGACATATCTGTAAATATACACTGAAAACTGTTTGTTTAAAAATCTCATGCTGTAAATGTATGGGGTGGCAAGGTGGGCCTTTTACCCCACACAAGGGGTAAAAAGCTCACCAGCATGGGGCAAAGGCACAAAGTATTCATACAAATATCTAATAGCTAAAATAATAAATTCTTACTTGTCAAAAAAAAAAATCACTTTAGCAAAGTTTGTACTATTTTCGGGTTATTTTGATAAATAAAACAAACTTGCTCCTCTATATGATATGATTAACATCATATTTTTAAATATGATGGTTTCATTATAAATATGGTGATTTATCTTTAATGTGGACACCCGATTTGAAATTTGATATTTACCATCTGAATCTAACCATGTCGTGTCAACAAATGAAAAAGTCAGCCAGCTATTTCTTATGTTTATTATTGTGCCTTAGCCCCAACAGCAGGGGCCCCTTTTACCCCAAATACCATACTTTTACATATCCTTCCGTCATTGAAAAACTGTTGCTTTACTTGACTTGAACAAAAATCATTAACAAGATCTTTGTCTCAAAATATAGACAATCATTTAATCAATTCTGATTTGCTACATAAATCAACAACATTTTAAAAAACATTAAATATTTGATCAAATTAGCGCAGAATCAACTTTGCGTTGCTGTCCGGATCAGCATATTTTTATATATGTATATGTGTGTGTGTGTATGTGTATATATTTCAATAAACTTGTCAGGATTTCACCAGGCTCTACGTCACCCAACGCTCACAATCTCCTGAGTATTAACCAGTCACACCTGTTCCCAATCACCACACCAATTACCAGCAAATAAGAGCACACTCTTCTTACTCCCTCATTCTCTGGTCTCCAATGTGGATGACGAATCAAAACCTAAAAGATTCTTACCTGTTCGCCAGTGACAATTACCTCTGTGACTCACTCAACTCAATCTCCACTGTCTCCCCTGTGTTCTCTTCTGATCCTTGCCATACTTACTTGCTCCACTTACCTCTCCCCAGCTCCTGAAATCCCCAGATCTCTGTTCTGGGAAGTGTGTGCTCAGAAATCAGTCTATCTACTCCTGTGCTTCCTTCTTCAAGTAACCTGGTAAAAGAGAAAAGACTCTGGTATTCATTTGCCATTACCTGCAAAAGTCTCTATATGTGCATTACTTACCTGTTTAATCTCATATGATGCAATAAAATACCATCAACATTTGTGAGTAGATTTAAATGATTCCCTTGTTTTTTTATCTGATTATGCTGTTCGCAATAATTCATAAGATTGTAATTATTTGTGAACCGTGCGGAATTGAGTCACAACACAACGTCTGTGTGCATGGGAGCATTTCCATTGTGTTGTGGGGATTCTGTTGTTTTGTGCTGCTTGATTCTGTTGTGTTGCAGCGATTCTATTATGTTGTGACTTGTTTCCTTTGCGTTGCAGTGATTCTGTTGTGTTGTGGCTTGTTTAATGTGTTGTGGAGATTCTGTTCTATTGTGACTTGTTTGTGTTGATTTCATTGTGTTGTGAATTGTTTCCATTGTTTTGTTGGGATTTGGTTGTGTTGTGGCTTACTTTTTTTTTTTTTTTTTTTTTTTTTCTAGCACACAATTTTGCAAACTAGGCTGGTTTTATCAAAATACTTAACACAATTCACAAAAACACACACCCAAACTGCAAAATACCTAATATATCCTGCAAAATTAAGCACTTGTTGGATTACAAATTTATTAAATGTTTAATTTAGTTTAATAATGGTATCAACAGTTTCTGCCAGACCTGTTTTCTCTATTATAATTCACCCTATTGTCGTTAATGGCTCGAGGCGAGCCAGTAGCCCCAAGACGCACCTTTTGTCTTTAATGGCTCTTTGAGTCCCAGTATCACTCAGACTGATGGGATTAGCACACGAATGATTCGTCTATGCAATTTGCAATGCAATAGGCTGTTATGCTCACTGAATTAGGATTGGCCAGACATTCAGTCTAGGGTGCTTTACCCAGAGCCGTTAAATATGAGAGTTGCGACACGCTTTGATCTCGCCGCCACGCGGTCACGTGGTTCATGTAGCTCTGCATAGTTCCAAACAAATCCGCGTTGCCTATGATTTTAAGCGGGGCAGACAGCAGCAGGTATATTTGCAGCAATTATCGGTAAATATTGACGCATAATGTACATTGCTTATTACGGTGGCACTTAAATGACTTACATACAATATCATTTATTTTCTGGAGAGTAGCAGAAACACAGCATTAATACGTTTTTGTGTTTAATTTTGGAAGGAAATTGGGTGCTCCCATAGCGTAGAATACATTTACACCAACAACAACCATTTGCAGCAGATTTCTGTAATGATGGAGAGACGGCATTATCGTTAGCAGTGTGGTCAGTTGAAATTAAACTGGAGAAATGGTTAATGAGTGGAATAACTATGTTAACGGGATTCATTTCAGTATACATTTACATGTAAACATACTGTACACAGTTATGCATGTATTTGTGTGATGAATGGTTTGAAAGGATCTAGGGGTACGTACATTAGCCATACTAAAATGAATCCGAATCCTTTAACAGTAATGTTATGGATCATATTTAGGAACATGGTTATTTCATTCAGTAACCATGTCTCCAGTCACACACGCACACACATGTATATATGTTTGAATATAATAATAATAATAAAATACATATAGCCTATACACACACACACACACACACACATATACATATATATATATATATATATATATATATATATATATATATATATATATGTATGTATTTATTTAATTATTATTATACTCATACATACATGCATGCATACTCTGTCAGTAAGATTTGTAATGGTTTTAAAATAAGTCATCTCTTCTGCTCAACAAGGCAGCATTTATTTGATTAAAATAATAATAATAATAATATATATATATATATATATATATATATATATATATATATAATGACGGTTTAAAATAACTATGTTCTATTTTATGTTCTATGTAATTTATTCCTGTGATCAAAGCTGAATGTTCAGCATCATTACTCCAGTCTTCAGTGTCACATGATCCTTCAGAAATTATTCTAATATGATGATTCAATGTTGAAAACAGTTGTGTAATTTTTATTTTTCCGGATTCTTTGATGAATAGAAAGTTCAAAAGAAAAGTGTTTATTTGAAATATGATCTTCATTATAAATGTCTTTACTGTAACTTTTGATCAATTTGATTCATCCCTGATGAATAAAAGTATTGATTTATTTTATTTTTATTTTATAAAATAAAATAGACCCAAACTTTTGAACGGTAGTGTTTAATGTTACAAAAGCTTTCCATTTCAGATAAGCTGTTCTTTTAAACTTTCTATTCATCAAATAATCCTGAAATAAAAAATGTTAATAACTTTTCTCAACATTAATAATAATCATAAATGTTTCTTGAGCATCAAATCATCATATTAGAGTGATTTCTGAAGGATCATGTGACACTGAAGACTGGAGTAATGATGCTGAAAATTCAGCTTTGATCACAGGAATAAATTACACTTTACTGTATATTCACATAGAGAACAGATGATTTACATTATAATAATATTTATTTTTTTATATATATATAATGTTTTTGTATTTTTTTGTTTTTAAAAATACAAAAACAGTAATAGTGAAATCAAATAAATGCAACTTTGGTGAGCAGAAGAGTTATTTTAAAAACATTAAAAAAAAAAACTTACCGATCCAAAACTTTTGACTGTTAGTGTACACACACACACACACACACACACACACACACACACACACACACACACACACACATACATTGTTCTTGAAACTTTTATGTCAATAAAGCCCTTTGAATTTTATAAAATTTTGTGTTTAATTTTGGAGGGAAGGGGGACTGCTCCCAATAAGGTATAATACATTTACAGTATTTACTGTATATATTTTTCTCGTGCTTCTATGTTAATAATTTTCAAATATCCTAATGTTATGTTCTGTTAAAATACATTCACATAAACCTGCACAACAAATGAATATCAGTTAAAGCCGCTCAGATTAAATCAAGAAAGAAGTTGGGTTAACAGTAAAAAATATACAAGGCAACCAATTGCATTCAACAGCACATTTAATTATTATATCTAGGGAGAGGGTAGTTAAGTTTTCCTTGAATGTTCTGTCCTCAAAGAAACTCATTCGACTTCCTACGGGGAGAGAAAGATGGCAGAAAGCAGGCCAGAAGAGGAATACAAGTGTTCACAGTAGCCAATACATTCTGCCACCGACGCTGTAGGATGATCTGGAGACCTGGGGCCTCATGTACAAAGACTTGCGTTGAATTCATACTAAAACATTGCGTACGGACAAAGCTGTAAATGTGCGTACGCACAAATGTGCGTACGCACAAAAAAATCCAGATGTATGAATCTCTGCGTACGAAGGATCCCACGCACATTCTCTTTGTACATCCCAATTAACGTAAAATTGAGCGCACATGCACGAGCACAACGCCCCACCCAGTCTCCTCCCTTAATTAAACTAATTTAAATATGGTAATGAGTCCACTTTGGCAAAAGAAAACAGTAAGAAAATGACGGCAAGAAATGAAACTTTACAGAAAGTGAATTGGTAAAATAAAAATTTCAAGAGCTACATCTCTTGTCTGTTACTCTTGTCAAAAGTTTTAAGATTAATGACCCTTGATAGTAAATACGCAAGAAGCCATATTGTGGATGTGCTTATCAGACAAGGCCTGTGAATTACATCACCAGTAGTTCTGCATTTGGATTGTTGTCGTCTAGCATAAGAGGCCCTCACTTTACCTCTCACGACAAAACAGGGCTGTCCGAGCACATGGCAAGTGGGCGCTTTTTTATTATTATTTCTTCCATGTTACTATCGGAGGTAGAAACGAAAAAAAAAAAATTTATTTGGAACTTTGTCCTCCGGAATTAATAACAAAAGGAAAAAAATATGAGTGGGAGAGTTTGGCTGATGCCGTCAATGCGGTGGGATCTGAAAGTAGACTGAGTACATTTGAGACACTTTTTGCGTTTTGATTTTTCACACAAAAATAGACATTGAAAAGAAGTGAATTTCCACATGACACGCCACATGATTACATTAGCTTGTAGACTAAGATATTATCAATCAAAGTAGTTTTTATTTTAAATATAAGGTGTTTTTTGTCTCAACTTTGTCTCTCAACTGTACCCATATGTGGTACACTTGAGACAGTGCATGGTACAGTTGAGAGACCCATTTCTAATGTCGTGAAGGTAACTAACCATTCATGGTAAATATAAAAAATAAAGACAAATAGAAAAGAAAATAACAACTGGGCAACATTTTTGTTTATTCATCCATTTATATTCATTCATTTTATTTAAATTAGCACTGGTTAAAATGTATAAAGCAGGAACAAGATATGTAACAATATTTATTTATAATACACAGTTTAAATATCACACATATCAAATTGTATTTTCATTTGCGTCCTATGCTGGCTACATGATTGCTGGCTGAACAACTAAACAGTGTGTTTCCTAATAGAACTCTATCGGGGGTACAGTTGGTACATGTGTGTCTCAACTATCCCCCGCTGGCCACCTCGCACATTTCTCTAGATTTTGCAATTACCTTGCATGACACAATACCATGAAATATGCCAGTTTTTAGGGCACAGAATAACGTTTGTGGTGATACCAGTTACGTTTAACAGTCACATAAGGATAATAAGCTATTCATTGTGGAGAGTGCATGGTGAAGTGAACATCATATCTTAGAAAAAAAAAGTTTTTCCGATTTCTTCGGATCGGAGATGTGTCCGTTGTTCAAATTTCCCACGATCAAAGAGGACACTAATACGCACGTGCACAGCAAAAATACAACTTGTTATTTAAGCAAGTTATTTAAGGTGTCTCAACACAGTCTACTCTAAATTACCTTAAAAATAAATGGTCTGATATAAAGGTGGACATTAAAACTAAAGCTGCCATAGAATAAGGGTTGTATCATTTTGCATAATATGCTTTTATATGTTCTTACTTAATTGCATAATTGATAGAATATTTTCATAAGGCTCGTGTGACAATATATGTCATTTATTTTATAAATTGCAAATTAATAGCAATGTTTCCCACAGGTGGCGATAGACTTGTAGAACAATTCGTTGTGTAATGTTTGCAACTTCACTTCATTGCCTGTAAGAGTCGCCAACGGACAAAAACAGTGAGAAATATACGTACGCCAGACATGAAATTGGCGTGGAGGAACGCACATTCTCGCGTTAATTTCACTGTTAGTACATACGACCGTGAGCGTGAAAGCTGGCGTACGCAAAGTTTTTGTGCGTACGCAAGATTGATACATGAGGGCCCTGGTGGTGAATCGAGAATCAGTCAAATGCTTAGCCATACATTGATAACAAGCATTCAAACTCCACACTATAAGTAATGCTATAGTTACTTGGATTTTTGGGTGAGTGCATTCCCCTGTCAGAAGCAGAGCGTTTCATAGGCCCATACACATTGAAAGCCTATGTTTCCTAAACATTTTCATGAGGCTGAGATTACAGAAGTGAGAGTACACACCTACAGTTAGGTCCATATCTATTTGGACATTTGTCATTGTCATTTGACAATTTCTATAATTATGACTCTATTACTCTGTACTCCATAATTTGAAATTAAATGAGAATATGACACACACACACACATATATATATATATATATACATACATATATATATATATATATATACACACACACACACATATATATGTATATATATATATATATGTATGTGTGTGTGTGTGTATGTATATATGGTTATTCTTACACAACAAAATAATGGAAGAAGCTGGATGATTATTTTGCTCATCCAACAAATTATATTTTTATTGCATTATGATACCGTATACAAAACTCAGCCATAAATTCTGCTTTTCTATAATGTTCGGGATTTTTTTATACTGTCATAGAGGTGTACATTAATTTACACGTTTTAACACGTTTTGAGGTCTTATTTGTGGGAGTGCTGCTGTACTTATTTGCTTTATATCCAGATGAATTTCTAATATTCTGACCACGTCATGTATGTAAATAAATAGGGTTGACAAAAAAATAAAAACTCTGAATACAATGTAGTGCAACATTACATTTAACTATGACCTCAGTATTGAATTTACACATTTCTGACTGGTAGCTAACGTTAGTGAAGTGTTGGTCACGTAAGCTTGCTGCAAGTAACTATTCTCTTCCAATAAACATTAACTAAAGTTGCCTACATAAATTACAACTACTTACTAGATTCCTGAGAGGACAACTAATGCGACCAAATGTCAAAAATACAGTAAATTCATCAACTTACCAGCGAGCGTACTTCGGAAACACTGAAAATGAATGGGGTTCAGTGCTGGAACTATCAGTGTTTGGAACTATCGGCTGCTCCACGACACGCGTTACTTCCGCATTCCAAAGTTTCCATGGCAGTCTATGGGAGTGTCGTAACTCTGTTTTTCAACGGCTCTGGCTTTACCTAAATCTGTATACTTCATTTGCATGCTTTGTTCAACCTCAATGTAAGTCCCTCCCTCTTGGAAGGTATATAACCTACAATGTATAATGTTTGAGTTAGACTTGGAAGAACACTACAGACGACACACAGCGAAGATCCAAATAAATCACTTCTGCTTATCCCAACGTCTCCTGGTCCTGCTTTGAGGAAAGAAAAACTTTACAACACACTGCAACCAAAACTACATGTTTTAACAAGCATTATTAAAATCAAACTATTGCACGAAATGGCACACACTTCATATTACCAGATTTTTGTCTAACCACCCTTATGAAAAAGTATACTTCAAGTTAATTTTATGAAGTATACTTAATGTTCAAGTATATTTTTAAGTATACTTTATATAGTAAGTATACTAATATTAATGTGTACTTGTAGTAAACTTGTAAGTGTACTATTTCAATACTGCTTGGGACTAAATTGGCCCACTTTTAGTATATAAAAGTATACATTTAAGTGTAAGAGTAGTAAGCTACTTAGTTTACTATTTTAATACAAGTAGTACTTTTTTTTGTTTTGTTTTTTTGTTTATGAAAGTACACACTGAAGTGTACTCTCAGTAAACTACTACTTTAGTAGTTTATACTGCAAGTATAACCTTAAGTTTTCTTTAAAGCTGCAGTCCGTAGCTTTTTTGGGTTAAAAATTATCCAAAATAAATTTGAGCAAGTGCATAACCAGCCAGTATTCAAAACTATCTGCTTGCCTTAGCTCGGTTCAAAATGGTAAGCTTGTAATAATGTTTTTAATTCCAGTGGTACTGGTGGATTTCCGCGGGAAATTCAAGCATGCTTTGCGTCATAGGTCTATGCACGTCACAATTACGGGTTCGCTTGTACTAGGCTATCAACTTCCTGTTTATACACGGACAGATATGGCTCTCTTTTATAGTCGTTGTCTTTAGGACTTGCCTCGTCTGACGGTACATGACCATCTCGTAAAAAAAAATAATGTGCGCTCCCAACAGCAAGTGGGAAAAAGGATTTAAAATGTACATCGGCAGCTATATCGACAACTATGAGGGTAAGTAGCTAACGTACTCTACTATATTAAAACAGACAGACCAGACTCAGTTTCAAAATGTATGTTCATCTTTCTCCCTAACAGTGTCAATGAAAAACAAGGTGACAGGAGAGGTCATCGTGAGGGCAGTCTGTCATAGATCCAAAGAAAAGCACCACGAATTAAGAGTAGGGTGACTAGGGTCAATGTTAGGGTAATGGTTAGGCCTGCTGATAAGTTGCCCATATCAGCTGATAAATAACATTATCTAAATGTATATGGCTTAGTCTCTGTCTACTGTTTATGGACGTGAATGGGTAGGCCTACATTTTAACATATGTGCCTCTCATCTAGAATACAACTGTATGCTTTCATTAGGTATATTTTCTATAACTAATAAAATATGTCCTTGTTAAAACAAATAAATATATATAATGAATGTGTGTTAAATAATATTTTTCTCTTGTTAATGTTTAGCTCTTAAGAGGTATTTCTCATCTTGCTTCTATTTCTCCCTAGATGGTGTTAAAACACTCGAAACCTGTCATTTTGCCGAGCACTCACTGCTCCTGTGTGGCAGGGTGTGCCTTATGCAACCATTTGGTTGCACTACTGTATCAAACAGCACGCTTCTCACAATTAAGCATTCCTGCTGTACCCCTAGTGCACAGTTGCACAGACACAGCAGATCTGGCATAAACCAAGGACCTTGGTAAGTCATCTGTCTGTCATGTGAATTGTGTCTATGCACATTGTGATGCCATGTCAAAATGTGTCTTTGCTGTCAGGGTGTTTGGCCAGGTCCAGTAGGAGACGGAGGTAAAACCACCAGAAATGCGGGAAATCATCAACATCCCAGACGCCCCTGCCCAACCTTCCATTCCCATCCATAGCTATAGGCTTGAGCCAACCACATGCGCCTATGTGTTATCAGAGGAGGAACATGTATATATGAAATCGCTACAGGTGTCATTCGACATGACCCACAGGGTTGAAGCTGCAACACGGGAGCAGAGCTCATGCCAGGAATGGCATTGACTGAGAAAGATGCGAGTCTACAAGCTTTCACGAGGCATGCCATGTTTGCTGACATACATCAGCTGAAGATCTGGCACACAGAATTTTGAGGGGGACTGTCATGACGAAGGACATGAGGAGAGGAATCGATATGGAGCCAGTTGCCGTGACAGAGTGCTGCAGTTTAAAAAATGTGAATTATTCACCCTGCGGGTTCAATATACACCCTAATGCTCCATGGCTGGGATGCTCTCCTGATGGAGTCGTTTTCGATCCTTCTGACAACCCACCATTTGGCCTGCTGGAAATAAAATGCCCCAACATCCAAAGTTATGTTGACTGTCCCTACCTCAAAATGTCAGATGGTTCCTTGCAGCTTAAGAGGCAGCACAAGTATTACTGGCAAGTGCATGGTCAGATCCTCCTAACAGGTTTCGAGTGGTGTGATTTTGTTGTATGTGCACAAAATGTGCACAAGTGTGACTTGCTTGTTGAGCGCATATACAAAAATGTTGATGTCCTGCGCACCATTAGAGACCGAGCAGATCTGGGGGGGTTTTACTACTACCTACTGAAGTGTTTGCGTGTTTAAGTCATTTCAGATAACCAGTGAAGTATTTTTCAATTTCTACAATAAATGTTGCTTTATTTAATGACTGTGTGTTAAGTTTAACAGTGTGGCCACATACCACTGGTGGTCCATTCAGTTATATAGAAATCATTATATACAGCATTATATTGTACTATTCTTATTTATTTATACACTCATGTACATATATATATATATATATATATATATATATATATATACACACATATATATATATATATATATATATATACACACACACACACACACTATATTTATACAATATTTACAATATAATACCATCTATATCTATTAGATTACATTACGCATATACTATATCTTTAGATTTTTATAGTTATATTTTTTATATATGTGTGTGTGTGTGTGTGTGTGTGTGTGTGTGTTATGCATTATGAAATTATAATAAAACACATATAAGGAAACACTGTCTTTGTTTTGTCTGTTGATCACAGTTATGAATAGAGAACAGAGTGTGAAATCTATAGTATTTACAAAAGTATATGTTCAATTTTTACAGGTGACAAACCTTAGCATATTAACAAGGATGATGGTTTTTAGACTAAGTGGCTCCATGCCTTGCCAAGTGGTCTACATTGGTAGTTCATAAGCAAGCATGCCACTGTAAACAGTTGGATTATGCTACCAGAAATGGACAAGGGGATGACTGTGTCAAACAACTTATGCTCCTTCACTCTACGGATAAGACGTTCAACGTGTACCCTGAGCCTGGCCACAGACTGAGTGTGTGTCACTTCATGAGCTAACATTTGTTTTCCCTTAGTCAGGAAAATAGGCCGGTGGTCCATGGCACTAGACTATCAATTAAGAAGCTCTTATCCACCATGATGGCCGTGTCAGGGGTAACAAGGTTAATGATCCCTGACTGTTTAAACAACTCCCGGTCATTAATAGACCCTGCATAGAGTCCAGACACAAATGTTATTGCACCATGAGGTGCCATTCCTATTAAAGCCTTGAAGGTGCAGTGAGACCTCACTTTGTAATAGCAAAGAGGAAGGTGTTTGGCAGCGGATCTCAGTACAATCCAGGATAACCCGTGTGTCTCGAAAATGATGAAATTCCTCTGGCAGATGGGCTTGTACTCTCTCTTTGGGCATCCAAATGCACACTGACCCCCAGGGCAAAGTACAGGAAGTTGGCCCAGGTTGTTATGATGCAGCTCACAGTGGCCTGATGTACATGGAAGCGATGACCAAGGTCCTTTTGCTTGAGGCCCAAAGCAAGATGCACCATGAACAGGAAGAACTCGTCTATTGCAGGAAGTGCCCGAGTGTTTCCAGCCTCCTTGGTAACTTTGGAGTTGGTGACACGAATCATTCTATGCATTGCCGGTTCAATCAGTTCCCAGAAGGCCATCAGGTGGTTATAGGTTGCAAATCTGTCAAGAAAGAAACGTGCATTGGTTCTCACATGGCATATAAGACTTACACTTAGCTTTATAGTAGTATAGTAATTTCCAGTTTAGGAAATAAGAATGCTGAACTACAAGTAGGCCTAACTGATACAACAATCTTGCAATACATCATGAGTCATGAAAAGATGGAGTTCGGTATGTATACGATTAAACTAACTCTGATTGCTGTTGAAGACAACCGCTGATGTTCATGCTTATAATTATGTTAACCTATGCTGTTGTTATTATTTCGGTCAGTGTAGCCTACTTTTAGGCTGCCTAGGCTACGTGCAGCTAGCTTATACAACTCCAATAATATTTATCAACAACGTGGACTAGTGTTTTCAGGACAATGGCAACGCTATTACAAATGCTTATCATAGGCAATATAATCTTACCTTGTGTAAAAGGAGACCAAAGCGAAGCGTGATCTTGGTCTGGTCCAACTGCTTCCGTATATCTTCTATCTTCCTTGTCAACTCCTCATTTTCATGTAAAACCATGTCCAGAGCTGCAGCTTCGGGAACTGAACAATAATCGTGTCCAGTCCTCTCCACGTCAAAGTCCATATCTTGCTCTAGGTCCGAGTCAGGATCAGGTGGCAGCGGTCTCTCTCACCGTTCCCAAACACTCAACCTCGGCGGCTGCACTTGGTAATGGTTCCACTCAAACAGTGTAGGGAAAACACCTTTTTTTCAGACGTCTCAGACTAGTCCCTTCCATAAAGTCATCAGGTCTGAAATGAACGCTACACACCTTTGTGTTTTCACCCTCCTGATCTTAACGATGCATTTTTTTCTGAGATCCTCTTCCACAGGAAATGAATGAAAACTCACAGTCGAGTTGTATCTTGCCGACACAACGCACAACGGCACACAACAATGTTCCGATCTAGGTTGCATTAGCTTCTGATATCGGAAAACCTTTTTCTCCTTTGTGTACAGTTAAGCTGCTAAGATAAGAATAACTAGAAAGATTTACACGCGCTTCATTGAATTTCTTCACTTTTGACATTCAGAGCACTGGGCAGAAATCACATTGCGTTGACACCCGCCGCGGGCCTTCACGATGCTTTGTTTTATTTAAACAGTCAGATTCCCCTGGTCCCCGGAGAGCCCGCCTCGCCGCGGGAGAGGGTCCGAGCACACCGAGACCTCGGACGGGAACGGGAAGGGGCGCCGCGGGTCAATAATACATAATTGAAGGTTGACCAGCATAAACACACAGGACATCGTAGTAATTATACTGTTGGTACTATAACCCCATCGCTAAAATGCAGTCTTCATTTGATTGTTTTAATCGTCTGCGAGCAAAAATAAAAGGCTAAACTACTGATAGCATACAAGTCTAAACTAACTAAGTTAACTGTTTACTGATAGTTAGCTAACGCTATATCGGGTGCCATTAGCAAAAGCAACATAATTATACCACATACCTTCATAATTATGAATAAATGAGTAAAACTTAAATCCCTTGTCTAACAGAGTAGGCTACTCTGGCCTCTGGACGTCCGTTTGGCAATATGGTGTACATCTGAAATTGATATTAGGGGTAGCTCCTGTAAACACCGGCTATAGAAAGTCGCCATTACTACGCTGTGTTTACCTCAGTAGCTGACGGCCGGAAGTAGTTAAACCTGTTTTGTAGAACCCGGAAGAATGTTGCGCATAACCCCTATTAAACTTCTCAATTTGATGGCGGATCCAGAAAGGTTCAAACGACAATCACCAGTGACAACTGGAGATTCACCCATTGTAAAACGCAAAAGACTTCTGACAGAAAAAAAGAGACTGCAACCGGCCCATGTGAAAACAAGGATAAATATCGGAAGGGCATTACATGTAGTCACGCAATGCTGATGTTGTTAACATTAACAATTTGAGAACAAAGTATAATTTGCATGGTTTGACGTGATATGATAAAGCGATCGTTAGATTTAATCAGCGTGATTTACTGCAATGCTTTTTTCCCTTAGTTGGTCAGAACAAAAGTGGATGTTACTTGCTTGTTCAGATGACATTTTCCGGTGAAAATTCTTATGTTGGTCATACTTCCAAAAAGTAGAATCTGTAATTGCAAGACAGTATCCACACCGGCGCAGTGACCGACAGCCGCACATTCTCCTCAAAACATTGGATTAATTCGCGCTGTGCGGTGCCGAGGTACAACGCACGTAAAGTTGATAATTCCACGAATAACTGCAATTGCAGATTTCGAACAGAGATGGCGACAGAGGAAAAACTGTGGACTGCAGCTTTAAGTGAACGTAACATTATACTTATAGTTTACCATTTATATATTATTTTTGCACTTGCAGTATACTACTATGATCAAATGTAGATATTTTTTATACTTGAAAAATACCTCTAACTGTACTTTAATTTTAAAAACATTTTATTAGCTTCATGCATCCTTTTTTTATCAACACTTGAATGTCGGTAAGTTTCATAAAGAAAGGCAACATTTTAAAGTTGAATCACATTTGTCCAAGACTACGCCTTGATCTGATTCAGAATGATGATCAAAACACAGATGAAGTAGATCGAGTCCAGCACCCCCAAAGCTTCACAGTCGTTTTCTCTTCATGGGTTCCGCTTCATTTCATTTGTTAATATTAAGCAGTTTTGATTTACACGCTGTTGCTTGATGATCACGTTATTTTACATTTGAGTGAGCAATCTTCTATCACTTGGTTCAGCTTCTTCTCCTGTGTTTTGATCCGGGATTCTGTACTAGAAGATGTGTCATAGCGCCCCCTACTGCATAACAGTGAAAACATGCATGTGTTGTGGTGATTCCATTGTGTTGTGACTTGTTTCAGGTGTGTTGTGGTGATTCCGTTCTGTTGTGACTTGTTTCTGTTGTGGTGATTCCGTTGTGTCATGACTTGTTTCCGTTGTGACTGCTAAATGCCTTTGACAGCCAGCACATATATTTATCCACTTATCCTCTATTACAACTCTTATTCCATTTCTTTATGTCATCAGTGTTGGTCCTGCATTAACTTTCTGTAAATATGTGCTAAATGATTTATAGGGGCAGATTATGTATAATAATATTAATCAAATATTTTTCAACATTTATTGGAGTTTATTATTTGTGACAGTTTTGTAATTGTAAATATCAAAAGAAATCATTAGACCTCAATGTAAACCTGTCACATAATTAAGAAAAATACCTTATAGTTTCACCATCACTTTTTACAACCATTTTTTGGTTATTTTAAAGTATTATACTGTATATCTTTGCTTCTAAGAACAAGTTACATTTTACCACCTGAAATAAGGCATTCATCCACATCCATTTTATTAGGTAGTTAGAATCAGAAAGAGCTTTATTCACCAAATATGCTCGCACACACAAGGAGTTTATCCTGAGTAACAGAAACCTCCAATACTTACAGACACATAATATCTGTAAAAGATCAAATAGAATAGTGTATATTGAAATTCTCAATCCAACTCACCCTGCTGGAAAAACAAAACAAAAACAATTCAGACTCACATGCTGAAATCATGCTGGTATCTTCTGGTGGTCCGGCACAGCATACTGATGGATGGTTAATTTAGCTTAGAGGAGAGACACCAGCATGCCAACATTCAAACACATGATTTATTTAGTAATTTATTTCCAAAAGTTCTGGCAGTGAAGTGCTTTTCCTCAACTCTGTTGCAGCTGTTTGATTTTGATTATGTACATATTGTGTCTGCACTAAGCATCTAAACCTTGAACCATGCACGTATAGTAAAACTTATTTCCTGAAACGCTCAGCCAGAATGAAGCTGATTGCGAACTTGAACAGTTTTTACAGATTCATTGTCATTGATTCAGCATTGCATCAATAGCTCTTAATAGCTCTCTGTCCAACTCAATAAAAAAATTCCATTTAAGTCTTGTGAGATGTTCAACTTTGTCATGCCTGAAGCTTTTTATGGACCTCATTAAATGCTATTTCTTATGTCTTAATGAAGTGCATTAGCCTACGCATTAGGCCTGCTGCAGAACCTGTGAATTCAAACACTGTGGTTTAGCACTGTTGATCAGGCGAATCTTTAACTTGTGCCGTGTTTAAAGGGTAACTAAACCCCTGGTGAGAGCCTGACTCCACCCACTGGCAATATTTGAAAAATGCTAGAAAAGTGGGCAGACCCCAGCGGAGATAGAGGGGACGAACCGTGAGCGGGAGGGGGCGTGCACCTGAGACCCACTGTCAGACTCTCTAAAATGGAGAGTGACTCACAGGGTCGCAAGACGACATAAAGTACATGCATCTGATGAGTTTTATCAGAGCCCGTCATTCTCTGGTTTTATCGAGTTGATGTCAATAGCGCGCGCTCTCTATAGGCATTTTCATATTTTGCCGCTATGTGAAAAAATCCAGCAAAATGCGCTGCCGCGTTTGTCGACCCCAGAGGATTAACTTTAGCCTAACCATAAATTGTGATTAAAATATATATGATCACTCACATCAAGACGCCGCTGCAGTGGTGGAGTCCATGCAGGAGGAGCAGTGTTTGGCACTGCGGCGCTTTTCAGCGCGAGCTGTGTGGAGAAGCCCATTTCCAATTCCGCGTAAAATGCAGGTTTCACACTCACGGTCTTCCAGGCCAAGTACATGCAAACACTGGCGCCTAATTTCCAAGTCTGCTGGAAAGCTATGCAGTCCAGCAGTGCTGTTGCCACTAGCAACACTACACCTACCACTGTACTAAATACAGATAAATCTACGCTACCTCATCCAAGGGCGTGGTGAGCTCGTACCAGGGAGGGCGTGGTGAGCTGGAACCTGCTTACGTCACGCAGTACCGCTTACGTCACGCAGTACCGCAACATCCAATAGGAAAATTCAACTGCAGTAGCCACCGTTTAACCTTAAGAGGGCAGCACTCAGACGTTTTTACACCATATATTGTAGAATTAAAACACTTTATACCCAAATGTCAAAAAAGTTACTCGAATCAATGAACAGCACTAATAAAGCCCCATTCTTACAGATCATTAACTAAAAAAAGTTGGTTTAGGGTTTAGTTACCCTTTAAGCACAGACGGTAATAGGCCAATGGCCAAATGAAAAGCCATTAATACATCCTACATCTCAGCCAACTTTTGAACTGGCTCGTGTGTGCCAATGTAATTAAAAACTTCATCTGTAAACTGAACACAATGCTCAACAAACCATTCAGAAAAGAGGAATATGAACATACAGCACACAAATGTCATTGTAGTTTAAGGATTTTGCATATAACAGATAGATTATTCTCCTCATTAACAGCTGCTCAAAATGGCTGAGAAAGCATGACTAAACTGAAATGTCTACCATAAAATCCCAAAGCAGCTTGAGCCATGAGCCAGAATGCTCTTCCGCTTACTGCAGAACAACACTTGAGCAAGAAAGTAGTCGTTTTTTGTTGTTGAAAGAATCATTACCATTACTTTTAGTGCAGAGATGAGTGTCCCATTTGCCATAAAGGCCATAGTGGAGGAAATTATTTTTTTGAACTTAATTTACACTTGTGCAGGGGGCTATATTCAGAGTGGCTGACAGCAGGAGCATTTGTGCATTTGTTCTAAAAGGATGGAAGCTCTACACAATTACCTGCTAAGTGACATGTAAATCACGCTGACTGAGAAACATTACCAAGGGAGGGAAGCGAATTAAAGCCGAACAATTGCTTTGATGTCAAGCTTCCAATTTATAGGATAGAACAAGATGATATTCCACTGCTAACCAAGGCCAGAAATCAATGAAATTGACATCTCTGAGGTATAAGGATTTTAAGCCATGCTAGTTTGAATGAGGTTTTTTTTTTTTTTTTTTTTTTCTTATAAAATGCATGCACATACAAAGTCAGCAGAGAATCTGTCAGTTTTAGATGGATTTTTATCCCTGTGTCTGATTTTGGACACTGAAGTAAAAGTACTTTTTTTCCCTTTTCTTTTTAATTTGTTCCCTCTGCAGCTTTTGGGAGCAAATCGAATCTCTGTTGGAGAATTAACATTACTTAGATTTACAGATAGCATAAATACCGTACAGTAGTGCTTTTTATTTATTATTCTCTTTAAGTTTTTAAATAAGTGGATCAAGAAAGGCAAGTTCACATACGACTACATTAGCACAGCGCACTAAATTAACTGATAACATAACTTCATTGGTCACGGTTTAACTAGAGCATTGCAAATTCTTTGAAAAAAAACTTCTAAAGCAAGTATTCATTTTAAATGTATTAGTCCAAAAAAAACAAAAGTGTCACGGCTCGTAGCAAGGAAGACAGAGATGAAAGTGGTTTAAACACTTTCTTTAATAATATAAACTCAGGAACAGGTGAGACATGAACAAACAATACCGGACAATGAACAGAATACAGGCAGGAACTTAAATACACAGTGATGATTAACACAAAGGACAGGCGGCTGTGAGGAAGTGATTAGTGTCCATGGTAACAGATTAGTGGCGGGAAACAGACAGGGAAACACAAGTGAGGAATGAAAACAACTAAAAGTCTATGAACAGAATATAATGGTGACAAAAGGATTATGAAACATTCTATGTCTTCCACTTCCATAACTTTTAATCAGACATGTATGGTAATTTCGCCCATTTAAAAAACAAATGTGACTTTGCACAGCATGAATCTTAGGCATTGAACTCAAATAACAACACATGACACGATTTATATGATAGGACCGATTCAATTAATTAGTTTAGTTTAGTTTAGTTTAGTTTAGTTCCTTTATTGTCCACAAGTGGAAATGTGTCTTTGGCTTCACTATACACCACACACAAGGACACCAACACAACATAAAAAATAAAACAATAACATTCCCATGTACCTATGCATAGCCTACATATCCACCCCTACTCATATTCATATCTTCTCAACATTTAAAATTCGAATGGCAGTTGGCACAAATGACATCTGGTAGGCCTACACATTTTTACTCGCCCTAGGTTGTCTAAACCGTCTCCCTGATGGCAACAACTGAAATTTAAAATGTAAGGGATGAGAAGAATCCTCTATAATAACCCATGCTTTTTGTTTAACTTTTAATAAATATATCTCATTCAATTGTCTTTGTGTCTTACAATTGCGCTCACTACGTTAACCACCCTAGTTAATCTCTGCTTTGATTTTAACAGTCAGAACTTATAAAAGTCATAATACTCTCTATTGTTAATGTTATTAAGTGAAGCTAAAACAGCTGGATCCTATGGCTTTCTATGCATGAGAGTATTGTTCTACTCTACTTGGAAAATTATAGTATTGTGTAAAAGCTTGAAAACAGGCAAAACCCCAAGGAGCCGTTTGAGTTAAATCAGCAAGTATCTCAGCAAGAGTGCAGTTCTGGGAGTTTTTCCTTGTTATAATTTTACCATCTCTCATTCAAATGAGTCCAGCTCTCTTGCTGTGAGTCACTTTACACATATAAGCTCAAATCCTGATTGACACCCAGAACACATGCTAAACTTATTTGAGTTTCTATCCCTGGCTCCACTGAACCACCATATAAAATCAGAAACTTTCAGGGTTTGCTAGAAGAACAGGAATGCTAATACATACATTTAAATCCACAAGGTGGATGCATGTATACATCATCCTAGCAGTGGGTACAACAATGTTCAACAATATTCTAGATTTAAAAGAAAAAGAGACACTGTCAAACTTCAATGAAGTTAATGGAGACTCACTGCTTCTAAAGAACACAGTGTTGCCAACTGAATCCTATCAAATCCTGCCAAGGTATCAGAGCAAAACCTTCTGTCTTCAGGGGAGTCACAATGGTTTAAATTCCCCTTCTTCAGAGGAACGCATAGGTTCTGCCCTGACAATTTAGAAGCATATTTCACAAAACACCCACAGATGGCCCATCCATTAAACACAGACCTCCTCACAAGAACATTGTTGAGGTTGGTGGGAATATGAATGAATAATAAGATGAATAATAAGTCAATGAAAGATAGATCCTTGAATTAATCAAAATATAGAAATTATACATAACTCAGTCTAATATTTGACACTTATTTTCTGCAGCATTAGGTTTATAACAGCTTAAAGGCCCATTTTCACTAAGGACGATAATTATAACGATAATATAATTATCTACAATATATATTTATATCTATAATATAAACGAATGCCAGAGTCCACACCACGTCTATAACGATAACGGCACAGAAAAAAAAACTAATCCCAGCCGATAAAAACAATGACAGCCAATCAGAACCCATCACACTAAAGATCTTGAGCATTTAAAGAGGCAGATGTCATAAGTGCAGTGAGTGCATATAATAAACAGAATGTTATTGTCTACTGGTGTGGACGCTAATATAGTTATCGTTATAATTATCGTTCTTGGTGTAAACATGCCTTGAGACATGTTTATAAAACTTTAGCACAAAACATTTTTGTGTGTGTTTTATCAGTAACACTTCACAATAAGGTTCCATTTGTAAATACTAGTTAACTATATTAGTTAATATAAACAATGAAAAAAATTTCTAAAGCATTTATTAATCTTAGTTGATGATAATTTCAACATTTTCTAATAAACTTTTCTAAAAATTGTATCTGGTAACATACCTGAGCTAAAATGAACTGACAATGAACAGTTGCATGTTTTTAACTAACTTTAGAGATAGTTCACCCAAAAATTAAAAGTTGTTCCAAACCTGTATGAATTTTTTGCACACAAAAGAAGACATTTTGAAGAATATGGGTAGCCAAAAAGTTGATGGGCCCCACTGACTTCCATAATATGGAAAATAAATATGGAAGTCAATGGGGCCCATCAACTTTTTGGTTACTGGCATTTTTCAAAATATCTTCTTTTGTTTTCAGCAGAAGAAAGAAATTCAAACAGATTTGGAACAACTTGAGGGTGAGTAAATGATGACAGAGTTTTAATTTTTGGGTGAACTATCCCTTTAACAAAGATTTATACTGTAACAAATGTATGGCTCATTGTTAGATAATGTTAGTTAATGCATTAACAATGTTAATTCGGTTTGTGCACTGCCTTTGGTCCCTGCCTACGTAGACCGTAGACTCCAGTCACTAGATTTTGGAACAGCTCATGTCTTCACTCCAGAGCTTGTTAGTAGTCCAGGGGGGAAATACATCATGTTTTTTACAATATTAAAATTTTATCCCACTTCTAAAGAGAAAAAAATATACAGAAATAATGAACGAGCATTGAGGGTATTTAAGCATTTAACTGCAATGTTATCTAGGCTATTTCTTCTTGTTCTCCCTAATTTCCAAGGGGCTTTGAAAGTTCCAAAAAATTGTTCTCTTCATTGTTCAAGCATTGCTGTTCTTTTTCATTACGTAGTCTTTCTGCTGTCAATAAGCTGGTACTGAAAAGACAATGAGGACTTTGATGTTTAAATATTTTCTCCTGTACAATGTGTACAAGACTATTCTTTATGTTGAGAAATTCGCCATAACCAGCCAAATTATAATATCTGAGCTAAGATGTCTCATTCAGCCAAAGTGGAAAGTTAACATGCTTGAGTAGGCTCTGGGAAACAACTCCACGTTAACCTCGAGCAGTTTGTCAGTGATATAAAAAAAAAAAAGTGTGGCCGGACGGACAACATGCCGGACAAAATGTACGATTATTTGCTACTCAAACAACAGCTCAAACCCTTGGCCGTACCTTTGACCCTGTCAACGTGTACTCTTGTACACGTTGTGCAATAATCGTACATTTTGTCCGGCATGTTGTCCGTCCGGCCACACTTTTTATTTTTTTATATCACTGACAAACTGCTCGAGGTGAACATGGAGTTGTTTCCCAGAACCTACTCAAGCATGTTAAGGCTTAATACTGAACTTTCCATTTTGGCTGAATGAGACATCTTAGCTCAGATATTATAATTTGGCTGGTTATGGCGAATTTCTCAACATAAAGAATAGTCTTGTACACGTTGTACAGGAGAAAATATTTAAACATCAAAAAATGACACAGTACCTTCTCCCCTCGCCATTCTGGGTATAAAGAAACAATGCTTCTAATTCTGTGCTGTCAACAGTATGTCCACTTTATCAACTTCCTCTTTCTGAATACTTGGAATAGACACCAGTTTGGTTGCCCTTGCTTTTCTTTTTGATAATTTAGATTTTCCAGTATTTAACTTAAGAACTATTTAAAAAAAAAACAACAACAAAAAAACTTGTGAATACAAGGGAATACGAGTTCTGGTGGTACTAGCACAGAAATGACACAGCTCAGCTTTCACTGAAAAACAACTTGCTTTCATATTTAAAGCCAATGTGAAACATAACTGAAAGCATAAAACCACAAAACAAAATCCCAAGATGCATACTTTGTCAAAACGGTATCTGTAACATATCAAATGCGACCACTCTCCAAACCATTCGTGGAATATTGTGTCCCTGGCACCCTGTTTATGCATTGCCGGATGCTTATAACGTTTTGTACTGTTACAGTAATATCCTCTTCAAGAGAAGGTCACTGTTTGGCACTGGATGGCTATTAGACGTAATGTGATACAGCTTCTTCTCTGCATGTATTGACAGATACATTTCTGTGTTTTACAGTAGTCTAAATGGTATTAAATCACTCCGCTTATACACCCGCATAGAGACTGTTGTTTGCTGTACAAATAGATTTAACTCTCAATAAGACAGTAAACAAGTTTTAAGCTGCTTAAATTTCATTGATCAAATCAAAGACAATCTGAATAATACCACAGTAGAATGCATCCGAATGTATCCAATTTATCTAAAACCACAACCACACCACTATCATTATGAATGATAGTAAAAAAAATCAATATAAACCCATACCATAGCAACCCGGTTTACTTCTGTAAAATATATATTTCTGAGTTTCTGAACAGAATATTTCAACAAGAAAAAATTTATTGGATTGTGATTTTTAACTAAATATGGGGTTAATTTAGATTTCAGGGTGCCTTTAAATTTTCTAGAGTATCAAATGATTAAATAAATACGCACTTCTCCTCAGAATAAGCTCTGTAAGCCAGCGCTGGTAGATGGCCACAGGGTTGATGTTCCAGTGTGTGTGGAAGGAGATTGGGCTCTGTCATGCCAGAAGTTCTTTCACATAATCAACCTGTCAGCCTGTGGTCAGAGAAGAGACCATGGATTACACCAGCGGTTTCACAGCTCAGCATACAGACGGAACCTAATTTATAAAGACGCATCTGTGAACTTCTTGTACTAATTGTGAACGTATAATCACTCCTCAAATGCTACACTGAACAATTTATAAATGGTGTACATGTAAAACTTTTCTTGTTTTTTCCGGCCATTGATAATTCTGTTTTTCTATATAATTTTCAAAACTCCTAAGCCTTTTAAAAGGATAGTTCAACCAGAAATGAACATTCTGTCATCATTTGATTACCCTCATATTGTTCGAAACCCATATGGCTTCTTTCTTATGTGGAACACAAAAGAGGTAACTGGCAGAAAAAATATCATGGTGGTGATGACACTACAGTTCAAAATGGTCAGTAAGATAATCATCTATCATATGGTCTCAAAAGACATGGAATATAGTGCACAGGAGTAATGGACCACTTTTATAATGCTTTTATGGTGCTTTTTTGTCCTTTTTGATATTGACGGCCCCTATTCCCTATTTACTTTCATTGTATAAAAGACAACAGTGTGAATATTCTTCAAAATTTGGGTTTGGGGTTTGGAACAACAAGCAATTTATTTTTATAAATGAGGCTCTAGGGAATACAAACTAAGCCGGCACAAGGAGATAATAAACCTGTCTGCATTTACCCTCAATTCTGCTGTGAAATATACACATGATTGCTCTCCATATTTACAGCAACAGATTTCAGCTTATTTGTTGCTCTGCTTGGGTGCCAAAGTATGGCAACAATGAAAAAAGAATCGCAGACAGCCGCAGCCACCTGCCAAAATGTTCTGCACCCCCAACTCTACTGAACACCATCCTGTTAGAATATAGAAACTTTACTCTATGGAACACATTCTACTGGACATCATTCAGTTTCTGAATTGCCTAATGATTTAGGACAGCTAAAAATGTGACAAGTTAACATTTCCAGTCTCAAGTGAAAGTGAGTCACACTCACCTGTGTGACAGTCATGACACCATCGTGTCTAGTTTCACAAAGTACCTACATTGCATTGGGAAGTCACTGTCTGCTAATTTGAATGCTACAAGTAAACAAAAAAACTCCTGAGGACAATCACTAAGCACCAAACTGTTAGGACACATTGATAGCATGACACAACAGGTAGTATGCCACTACCAACACCATGTTGTTTCGTGTTTGCTAAGGGATCTGAGTGGTTTTTAGCGTGTTGCTAGGTGGTTGCTTACTGACAAGTAAAAAAAAGTATAAGCAATAGTAATATCTGGGCAGACTGTATCTGTAAAGCGTGACGTAATTTTCATCATTAGGAGGGTCCGTGGAGGTCCGAGTGCAGCCCAATTTTTGTGACTGTGCGGACAGTGCGCGTACAACAGCGCATGTGCGAGTGACTAGAGCGCTTTGAAAACAAAATCCATTTGATAGTGTGCACGCGTGCCCAACGCGTATTTCCGCGCTTACAGCCAAAATAGTGTACTTTGAAAGGCTCTCGGGGAGCAGAACGTGGAAAATAAAGTATACCCGGGCCTTAACTCACCCTCCACCACCCGTGATGTAGCTGTAGCCACCCCTGCTAAGTACATAGCCGTAACGCTCTCCAACACTCACAGCTTCATTTGGATCATAACAGCCTTGCAGTCTGGGTAGACTGGAAGACATTGGTTATTCAGTGCATTATGTGACACAAATCCACAGGGTCATTTTACCAAAGAGGTGCCATCTACAGTATATTCCTCATAAACATAACCTGACATTAAAAATAAACATCTGGTGCCAACTTTTGTTATTTTTCTGAACATATTAACAAAATGCAGTAACTTTATTTATTAATTTTCTTTCTTTTTTTACCTATCCACCTTTTTTGGCCTGTCCTCAGCCCTGTTTCCAACTCTTCTTGCTGTATTGGCAGATATGCACAGTTGGATGAAAGCACAATACATCAAAATAAAAGCAATACATTTTAGTTGACTATTTTTAAAAAGTGTTAAAAATGTGTAAGTTATCCATTAACCCTGTTTGTATCATATTTTTTCCCATTTAAAGTGATGAGAACTATTTCATAAATGTAAAAGTTATCCTTTCATGAACTCTGCAAGGACAAGTTAAAAGTCTTTTTAACTTTTACTACTTTATGTTGTCATACTTGTCAGTAGGGATGATCTTAAAACATCAACATAGTTAACAACTGAATATAACAAGTGAATATTTATAGCACTAAATTGAATAAGTGAATAATAATAGCATTAAATTCTCTTACTGAGAGCCAACTTATAGCTTTGCGGCCTTGCATACAATATACTGTCAAATTAGATTATAAAAATGGTCAACCTTCCTGAAACCATTCAAATGTAATACTTTAACCTGAGATGGCACAATGCAATTTACACTAAACACACTATCAACTCGTCCTTTCTTCCTGAGGCAACTGTCTCCCATCCTTAGCCTGGTTAAAACCAGACCATTCTCAGTAGTAACTGAGTTATGGTCTTTGGTCTGGCAAAGCTTCATTAATAACTCATTTCCAAAGGGGCGTCACCAACGGACGTCGCCGATAGACCTAAAACCAATCAGAGCGATCGTCATCGAAAGCCATATGCTGCGTCCGAAATCGCCGAAGTTACATTACGCCATAAAAGTATGTACTCTTTTTGTGAAGAAAAGGTATTTACTTTTGAATGTGTAGCAAAAAAGTAGGCAAGCTTTTGGGACATACAACTTCGTCATCTTTATCGGACGGATATGTCACGTGCATCCTGTCACGTAAACTGCCCTGTCAATCATCTTGTCACAGTTAAAATCCTCTATTAAATCTAATTTAATTTCCTACCGTTTCGGAGAGAAATGTAGTAGCACGTTCATCTGCCAGTGGGTCTTTCATAGAGACTGTCCTCATGTGTTTGCAATTTGAATATAATAATGCATTTAAAAGTTGGTGTGCTTCACCAACGGACATCGCTCAACTCAAATGCCAGACCTAAAACCAATCAGAGCGATCGTCATTGTGTAAAGCCCGCCCCAACGTTTCTGATTGGTGCCGCGATTTCGACGGATTAGAAATGGGCTTGAATGAGCGCTTTGCCAGACTACTTGCAGAGCAAATCTAAATTTGCGGAAGTTGTCTGGGTTTTCCCCGGCTATCCCATCCTGTCTTTCTGGGAGAAAGTGTGAAAGCAAGAAGCACCCCAAGAAATGACACCTCAATTCTGACACCTTCTGAAGATCAGAGTCTTTCAGGCAATGTTTGATAGTATATCAACAAAAGTGATTTTTTTAACAATATTTTAAATAACCTCTTTGGTCCTTATTATATTAAGTAATTTAGTATTAATTATTTAAGTTATTAGTTATGAGTAAATGGCTCAATGCTGTTTTATTTATTTTCAGATGGTCTAAAATATAGTAAAGCTTTTCACTATTGGATTATATTAACCTAAAAATAAACCTAAAATGACATGACAGATCACGTAATAGCCATAAATTGATCAACAAACAGAGATAAAACATTAAATCTTTACATTTTTGATGGTTTACATTTTTGCTATTTACTAGCGTGTCAAAGTTTGTTTTTCTCCATAAGTTAGAAAAATTATCAGGCTGTCGTGCATTAAAAACCAATGCGAATGTATATTCTACCTATTCTAACTAAATCAACATAAGGTGATATATGAAACACAATATTTCAAACGGTTGACTAAAATATAATTGCAGCACCTATTTCTTAAAAACATTGCATCAGACATATTTATCATATTTTTGACTTTATACTGGCTAGGAAATTATTTGAAATTGAACCTTTGTAGAAATAAGAAAAGTAGGCTACATTTTATAAAAGAAAAAAGTACCAATTAATGGCATTGTGTCAGAAAACAACAAATAATTTTTGTTCAAACTTTAAAGCAAGATTATCCTTTGAAAAAGTATAATACAAATCGTAAACAGTATTTGATTTTTGGGGGAACGCTGGAAACTATCATTTAGCTTAATCTATATGGGTTTTAAGGGAAATGAAATATTCTCAGGAGACCCATTGACCCCAGAAGACACGACTTCTGAAGACCTCCCATGTGTAGATTCACTCAGTTGAAAAATGCTGTTTTGTAATTTACACATCTGAAATTAAGGTCAAAGGGCATGCTTCCTATAGTATATACTATAGTATCATCAGCTCTCCCCAAAGTCTGTTCATGCAGCCAGCAGACAACCTGTCGCATCCACAACTGCTAACATTTTAAAATTCTACATATATTTTGAGTAGATAACCGATAGTATATTCTCAGTAAAGGGTTTCACCCTGTGTGTTTCCACACTGATTAAGGATAGTTCGGAAGATACAAGAAAAGTAAAAATAATATACAACTTATACGTGCAATAGAACATAGCAACCTAATTAGTACATAGCTAATTAAGACGAGTAAAATTTTATTTTCACTCAAGCCAAACTTTACTTATGCTGCATCATGGACCACAGAGGCACATCTCGTCTCTGTGGTAGATTTTTAATAGATAAAATAGTAAACTGTATATTAAACCATGTCTCTAACATATAACCTTACTTCTCTTTTCAGGCCTAACATGATAACACTTTGAAACACGATGTACTAAAACGTTCTGTCCTGTGTTTTTGGATGTTGTATTTTTACCATACCCCTTTGACTTTGGTAGTGTGAGTGTATAAATAACACGTTTGGGAATTGAAACTAGACAGATGACTAAATTTGAACCTTGTGATTAACAATGAAGTAATCATTAAAACAAAGTTTGCTTTACCTGGTAACAGAAGGGTTTGTCTATGAAAACCAATCAAATTGTGGGGAAATTATGTAATGCAGTATGACATGTTTGCCATACCTCCTTATTCTATAAAAACTGTTGTATTCTTTTAGTTGGTGGGATTCTTAATGGAATTTGTCTGAGATCCTCCGGCCTTGCTTCTTCTTGGGGGAAATTCTTTGAGAACTGCTCGAGAGATCCTCCGGCCGTGATTAAAGCATTTAAAGGACATTTGCTAAGGTCTGTTTGTCGATTATTCCTGCGCAGTAAGAAAGCTAGTTAGGGAAGCAAGTTAGTTAGGTAGACTATATATTAAGTGTCGATTGGAGACGACCCAGGTATTTATTAAGCGTCGATTGGAGACGGCCCCGGTAGACTTAGGTCAGATGAGATAGGACTTACTTAGGTTTAGGGAAAAATCTACGACATCTCTGAAAATGTGTGGTCATTTTCTAAAAGATACAACTTTATCTAAATAAGAGCAATGTCGAGTCCTCGGTTTTCTTAAAAACAAAAGAAAACAGAAAAACAACAACAATAATAACAACAAAAAAACATTGTGACAAACTTTGGCAACATGTTTCATGTTGCATGCACAAAAGGTATGTTAGGTATTTTTGACCTGAGCAAAATGTGTCTCCCAGACAATACAGGATGGGAGACAGTTGTATGTGATGGTTTACATTCGTTCACGTTTACGATCACTCAATAATAAAACTTTAGAGGTGACTATCCTGCCTGTTTGACAATTGTTTGATGCTTCCAGAAACAAATTGCAAACCAAATACACAACAACAACAACAACACACAGTCAGGATGGAAAGCAGTGCGGTGCCCCTGCATCCATCTCAATTTATAAGTTTCTCATACATCTCATCTCATGTTGATAAGATTAAACCTTATG